>NC_043714.1:33599757-33641972 GCF_006229205.1 Suricata suricatta
AAGCAAGCAAGCTTCCCCTGACCATTTCCCCGTCTGGACCAGCCACATCCACAACCTGTTTATATCCCATAGCAGGGTTTTCAGGTTTTGCACATAGTTCTTGCTGGGTCTTTGGTAATGAAATTCTACATATGTTGTTTTAAAGAAATACTAACAGATTCAATAAGGAATTAAAATTAATATTAAAACTTTCAAGGTCTTTCTAAAGGAAAACAAGGAGTTAAAAATATAATGAATGGAAAAGGATAAATATTTCTGCAATATAATCTATTGGGTTTCCCAAGGAAAGTCAGATTATAGATGATTAATGTGTGTATGCCTTTCTTTCTCTTTCCTAATTACATTAACTGGATCTTCTGGAACAATACTAATAGTAAACATGATCTCTCTTAGGTTATTTTCTCCTGAAAGAAATAAAAAAGTTTCCATTGAATCATTCTTCTTCTTCTTTTTTTAATGTTTATTAATTTTTGAGGGGGGAGAGAGAGAATGAGGGGGGAGAGAGAGAGAGAGCACACATGTGAGGAGAGGGTCAGAAAAAGAGAGACAGAGGATCTGAAGCAGGCTCTGCACAGTGAGCACAAAGCCCGATGAGGGGCTCAAACTCACAAACTGCGAGATCATGACCTGAGCCCAAATCAAGAGTTGGCTGCTTAACCTACTGAGCCACCCTGGCTCCCTGAATCATTATTCTTCTTGATACTGGTAAGTAAGTAGCTTGTCAAGGAGGTAGCCATGTAACTGAATCCTCCTAAGCTATTTTGTTTTTATTGTTGTTGTTGTTGTTGTTTAAATTATTGTGGAAGACAGTTTGTCAAAAGCTTTTTGACATTGTCTAAAAGAACCATACAATCTTTGCTTGTAATCTCCTAATACAGTGCATAGTATCAATAAATTTATTTTAAAATAATCTTTATATTCTTGGGTTGTTTCAGTTGGTTCCATTTATTATTCTTTTAATATATAGTTTAGTTCAAGATTATTCAAGATCTTTAACCTTTAAATTTGTATTGGCAATATTTACAGCTTTCTTTTTTTCTGTATGAAAGGGTTTCAGTTATGTGGTATCTGTATGAAATTGTGATATAAAGGCATATATATATCACCTTTAATTACTAAACATCTCTCATATAGGGCTCTGGTCCTGACTTGGTTGGCAATTGATTCTGGGTACAATGAGGTAAACCATTTAATAAACAGCATAAATATTCCTCTTCAGTGGAGTTCCACTGGTTCCATTTAACTGTGGAACATGAAAGAGAAGAGGGTCACGATGAGATTGGATGTGATTACAGTGGAGGCCAAATCAATGTACACAAAACATGTACATGTTACTCATACGCCTCCTTTGCTGATATTTCTTTCCTTATTATTTTTTCTTATACATGACCACTACTAAAGCAGAGGGTCTTCATAACCTTTTCAAAGCATGACATGGTACTAACAATTTTGCATTTGAGCACTGAAATACATGTTGAAACAGTTAATGATAACTGTTAACAGTAAATGCATAGATTTTCATAAATCACCTGTCCCAAAGCAGCATCATTTTTGCTCACAGGCAGTATTTTGTCAGAAAACTTACTTGAGGGCACCATTAAGATATTATTTTTCTGCAATTGTTTTGATGAAAGTAATGAGAAATGGCAAAAGGTACCAGCTCTGTTCCCCAGGGCACCCCGGCACTGACTATAACCTCTCAAAATGCAGGAGGCAATGTTTTATCACACCAGTCTAACAGCTTTTACCAAAGATGCCGCTCATGTGTCACAGATGTAGAGTCATGGGTAAACAGCTTTTGAATAACTTCTGTCAACACTTGGCTTTTACCATCAATATGGTGCATGTTGAATATGTGCATATCCAGCCTGTAATAACAGTAACAGTTATAAACTGTTAAGAAGGATCTGAGGAAGCATCTCACTGAATTCTTTCCCTTTACAATAATGATACTGACGTTGAGAGGTTAAATAACTTATCCGACGCCTTCCAAACCCTGTGTGGGAGTCAGTACTCGATGCAGGTCTGCTGCTTCTTCAATTCGGTCCTCTTTCCCTTTCGTTGTCTCCTGGAAAACCAATGTCTGTACTAGCACTGCAGTCTGGAAACACAGGAAAGTACTTCTGAAAAGCAGCCGACGGGCATGCAGTGGGAATGGCCAAGCAGAAGAGTGCTGCCAAGAGCCATTACTCACCATGTGCTCATCCGGCCTCTCTCTCCAGCTCAAGGTTTGCATCACCACTACCTAAAATGATGCCACTCTAGCCAACTATGAGCCGGAGGTAGTGCCTTCCTTCAATGATTCAAACTTCCTCTTCCTCCTAAGCTACTTCCTATTCTCCTAGCTTTTTCCTTCTCTGTCAAAAGCAAGCACTCTTTCCCCCAATTTGTTCCCCCTTGGTTAATCCCTACTTAGCCATGAGGCTACAACTTAAACGTTATTTCCTCAAAGTAAACTTCACTGATTCTTAATAATCTCTATTATGTGCCCCCGTTAATAGGCTCCCATAAGTGGTTTATTTTCCTACAATAGCACTTAGCATATGTTGTTATTTCTTACTTAATTGTCTGTCTCCCTGACAGACTGTAAGGTCCCAGAAGGACAAGCACTGTCTTATCTTTCTCATCACTTTACCTTATCCCTAAGGCCTTTGATACAATAAAATCCAAAGAGGCTACCCCATGAAAAGTCCTTCGTTTTCTCACTTACTTAAGAAAGATGAGCTATTTCTTCTAAGGCAGATCCTTCTAACTGTGTTAGAGCCCATCCCCTTCCTGAATTATTTGGATTATCTCTTTATTGTGTATGTCACTTCTCCCGCTTGACTAGATACTTCCAATGATTCTTTTTCCTTTTTCTTTTTAAAAATTGCATTATTGTGGAAAATATATGCGACATACAATTACCATTTTTTATGTTAATTTATTTTTGAGAGAGATACAGAGTGCAAAAGGGGGAGGAGCAGAAATAGAGGGAGACACAGAATCTGAAACAGGCTCCACGCTCTGAGCTGTCAGCACAGAGCCCAACAAGAGGCTCCAACTCACAAGCTATGAGATCATGATCTGAACCAAAGTTGGAACGCTTAACTGATGGAGACACCCAGCCACCCCACTTACAATTACCATTTTAATCATTTGTAAGCCCACAAATCAGTGACAGTTACAACTATCACCACTATCCAACTCCCGAACTTTTCCCCATGGCTTTTAAATATACTCAGGCATCTGTCACTTAAAAATAAAATGTAGAACAATCTGTCATCTCAACCTTCTCCAGTGAGACCCCTTCTCTTTCTCTTCAAAGCCAGCTTTCTGTTCCCATGTACCTCTTTTCTCACCAAATGCTTACTCCTAACTCCCTCCAATCAGGATTAAAGTGTCACCATTTTTCCAAGATGGTGTCAGTCAGTGAGCAGTAGCGGTCCATGCTGTTGAATTCAATAGCTCTTTTCACTTCTCAACGACACTCTTATTAACTGTTTCCCACTTCGTCCTCAACAGACTTCTCCCCTCACTTCTCTGGCTCAGTTCACTCCTTATTTTCCTCTTGTGCCTCCTTTTCTTTTCTTCTTCTTTTTATTTAAGTTTTATTTATTTATTTTGAGAGAGACAGAGCATGCATGCAGAAGAGGCAGGAGTAGTGGGGGGTTGGGAGGAGAAAACCAAGCTGTCAGTGCACAGCCCTACGCAGGGCTCAATCTCATGAACCGTGAGATCAGGACCGAAGCTGAAACTAAGAGTTGGACATTTAACTGCCTGAGTCACCCTGGAACCCTAGGTGCTCCTCTTCTATAGCCTTTGTATATTTGTCTGCACACACAAAACCACTCAATATAGCAGCCCCCAGAAGGCTCCCTTCTAGGTCCTCTGCTATCTTTATAATATACTTTCCCCTTCCCTTAAAGGTAGCTTTCCCTCTCTCTCTACAGTCTAGTCAAAACTTTTCATTGAGCTTAAATAAATATTATAGATTGCTTTCTTATCAAACTCCACATTCGAAATCACATTTCTGATTTTCTTCTCAACTGTTTCTCTTCCAGTGTTATCTATCTCAGTGAATGTCACTGTCATTCAGCCTGTTACACAAAGCAGAGACCCACTCAGTTTTGATACATTCTACTCCTCTAGTCTTCATGCTATTGAGTGAATAAAATAATGGATACACAATGCATAAATGAATTGTAGGGCCCTAACATATTTGTTGAAAAAGCACAATCTTTCACCAAATAATTTACTGAGTACCTATTATATGCTAGACAGTATCCAAGGGATTGGGCAATAGCAAATATTTACTGATCAATTCCTATGTAACAGATAAGGTGCCGAGGGCTTTGACTGATCAGATATTTTTTCTGTTACCTTCACAAAAAAAAAAAAAAACCAGTGAGATAGGTACCAGTATCAATCTTATTTTACAGATCAGGAAACTGTGGCTGAAAAAAGTTCTAAGATTTCTCTAAGATCATTTAAACAGTAAGAGTCAGAATAATATCTAGAATACATCCAGAGTCTTACTGAACTCCTTGAACCAGTGATGATATTCATACATTTCAAATATAACAATTGAAACAAATGCAACTGCTGATTTCATGGACAAATAATAGTTCTGAAGTTGCCTTACAGTGAATGCTAGGCACAATCACTTTGCTAGTACAGACTCAAAGCCTCATTTGCTTTTGGGTCACAAATCTGTTGAGTGTGACATAGGATAATCATGCACCTATTATTGACAAACATGATATATGTTTCAGTGGTTAAAACGACTATGTAGCCATCCCAGTAGTAACGACAATTCCCTTCAGCTTTGGCAAGGGCACAATAAATACATCTCTGAAATTCTATAAAATATAGTTTTTCCAAATGCAATTAGGAAATTGCAGCAATTAATACACACCTTGCAGGATATCACGTTTTTGTTGTTGTTGAAAGGCCATAGTACCAGGTAATATATCAGATGACAGTAGGTCATTGGCGTAAAGTATTTCAGACAATGCTGGGATTATCCTGAGACCTACTTATCATCACATAGAAGGTTGAGTCCATCATTACATAATTGTTCACCACTCACTCACTGCTAATTGGCATCTTCAGAGCACAAAGATATTGCAAGTTAAAATAGTGAAGAATCCATTTTTTCACTTCAAAAATAGGCAAAAATGTTTTTCCAATAGAGAAATTGATGTTGATGGAGATACAGTAAGATAGAAATTCTCATACTCCTGTTGGGAGTGTAAATTGGTACAAACTTTCAGAAGAGCAATGTTTATTATGTGTCAAGAACTCTAAAATGCCCATAGACTTTGACTTAGTGATTCCACAATCTAGGACTTAAGTCAAGGAAATAATAGAGATGTGGATGAAGATGCAGTTATTCATCTGCTATTCTCTAATTGATTTACTCACACTCATTTATCCTTCCATTCAACAAATAGTTAGTGGGCACCTTCTGGGAAGAAAAAAAAAAGAGGGCATGAAAAATTCTGTCCTCACAAGGCTACATGGGAGACCTCATAGGTCTCTTATAGAAGAGAGTCACATGCAAAAATAGACCATTTTGATTTGTAGATAAAGAAGAGGTAGGGCCCTTCTTGCAAATGGTGGGGGGTAGGGACAGAGAGACTTAAGCCAATGCCTGACAACAAGTATGAGCTAGTCAGACAACAGGGAGACCGGCCTGGGGAGAACATCCGAGTCAGATGATACACCTTGGAAAGGGAAAGAAGCACACCAGAAGAGTGAATCAGAGTGGTAAGAGAACACAGAGGAAAAAGATTTAAAGGAAAATTCCATAGATCAGAGAAGCATGGGTCACTTTTATTTTCTTTATATGTTTTCATATTTCTAAAATTTCTATATAGCTCACAAAGGAAAAAATGTTAAAGCCATTGTAAAAGCAAGAAAAATAGAGAATAGTTGTAATAACGCATGTAGTTGACCCATAAGCATGTCATCAAACAATTCTCGCATCAAAGGTCTGTTGTCAGGAAGAAAATAAAAGAGCAATAGATTTCAAAAGCTTGAACAAATGAAATCCATGTGCACCACAAGCACTCACTCCCACAGGAAGTACCTCTGCAATAATGCTGGTTATCTCGCACTAAACATTCCTTTTAGATCTCACTTAAAAACAGTCCTTTCTTGGGGCTCCTGGGTGGCTCAGTTGGTTGAGCATTTGACTTTGGCTCAGGTCATGATCTCGCCAATCACAAGTTCGAGCCCTGTGTCAGGCTCTGTGCTGACAGCTCAGAGCCTGGAGCCTGCTTCAGATCCTGTGTCTCCCTCTCTCTCCGCCCCTCCTTCACTCATGCTAAAAAAATAAACATTAAACAAATTTTTTAAGTAATCATTTCCTGTTACTTGTGATATTTCGTGTTCTATAGAATTAGAGAATAGCAAATCACAGTTCCAGGAAGAAATACAAAATACACACATGCACATACTCCTCACTTTCTCTTTACAAAAGAGAAAACAAGATTCCTAAGTGTTACGTGCCTTGCTGGAGGCCACCCCATTAACAGACGGCAGAGGTAGGAGTCAAACCATCCAACTGAACTGCAGCCTCCGGCACTGCGCCATGCTGCCCCTGCCACCTCTGTCCTCTGGTCGTCTCTGTATGACAGCCCAAGAAGGCAGGGGGCTGCCTCGCTTGGCCTCCGCTGGGAATGCGCTTGTCAGTGACACCTGCTTTTCACTTCTCTGTGCATGTCTGCAAATGACCAGGAAAATGCCATTGATTACTTTTGAAGTTACAAATAAATTACAGCAAGTAGGTAAATTCCCAACTATGGAATCCATGAAAAATGAGAATGACTATACAGTGTACAGAGCTGCATGATGGATCAGCTCATGCCATCCTACGATACATATGTGGAAAGAAAAGTTGTTTTGTGCTATGTGGTACAATGGAAAGAGACCCACCGGCTTAGAAATTTTCATTTAATAGACATGCAATTAAGAAAATCTATAACCTTTTGAGCTGTGATTTCCTCCCCTGTCTAATGAAAACATAGTGGGCTATATAATCCCAGAACTTTCTTCTGACCACCAGCCTACAGTTCTCTAAGGTTTTTCCATCTCTAAATACTTTCTATGGGAAGGGGCTTATGACCTTATAGACATGTACTAAACTTAGTTATCCAACAATAGCTCAGTAAGTTCCACCTCACCTGTAAGGAAGAGTTTTTTCAAAAGGCATTAGAAACCACAAGACTACAAGGCAGAAAGTGGCAATGGAGGGATGGGAATTTCTGATTCAGTTCACATTAAGCCTAAAGACCAATTCCAGACTGCTGAAGAAACCAAGAATGGTGTGCACCAAATCATGACACCCGACTTGCTTGCAACCTTCTGAAAGACAAAAGCAAACTCAAAAGTAACCATAACCTAAGCTGGATATGTGTGTATGTGTGTGTGTATAAAGTTTATTTATTTTGAGAGAAAGAGAGAGAAAGAAAAAGAGAGAGCGACACACAAGCGAGGGAGGGGCAGAGAGCTTGGGAGAGAAAGAATCCCAAAGAGGCTCTGCACATTCAGCATGGATTCGGCTCAAGGCTTCAGCCCGTGAACCTTAAAGATCATGACCGAACCTGAAACCAAGAGTCGGAAACTTATCCGACTGAACCACTCAGGTGCCCCAAAACTGGATATATCTTTACTCACGTTTTGTTTTCACACTCATGATAGGGAAAATTTCCCTTAGATATACAACAACTGAAATGATTATCCAATCCTAATGAATAAAATCTTGCTTAATTTGGCATTTCATGTCTGTTCAAAAATAAGGTAATTTTTTAAAGAAAAATAGGGACTTAAGAATATGTTCTCCTATGGATGTGGCTGAAAGGTTTTAAAGCCCTTAATTAACCTAGAAGTACTGCTGTATGCCCAAACCAGTAGCTACTACCGAAGCTATAAGGAGCTTTAACAAGAGAAGTAAACTAGAAAAACCTTCCTTTCTGCAGGACGATTTTGTGCCCTGGACAGGCATTTCAGAGGTCTGGCCGAAAAGCCTATTTACTCCCCACTTTCGCTAGACATCAAAAAGCGAACTTAGTGTCTTAATGGAAACAGGCAGAGAAGCAGGCACCTTTCAAAACCAGGACAGCAGCAAAGAGGCTCTCTCTTTACGTAGAAAAATACACTTGCAATGCAAAAATTAATAAAAGCTGAAGATGAGAATAAAAAGTCCAAGGGAAGGCAAAGCCTGGATTTTTAGAGAATAATCACTGAACATTTTTTATTTCAAGTTAATACTTAGAAAAAATTATTAAAAATGGAAATATGAGAGAAAAACAACACCAAATCACGTTTTCAAAAGATACCAGGTGTGTGTGTGTGTGTGTGTGTGTGTGTGTGTGTGTGTGTGTGAATAACAGTTACCATTTTGAAACTTGGTGTTTACCAAATGCTTTATAAATATATTTACTCTTCATACTAGGAGTACTAGGTAAGCATTATTGTCCTGTTTTTTGCACAAAGACACTGAGACTCAGAAATTCTAAATCATTTCATTAAAGTTATACACAGCTGGTATTTTGAGGAAGTGCTATTGTTAACTTAGATCTGTCTGGATATAAAGCACATTCTCATTCTATTGCACAATGGATGCTGCCTCCTGAAAATAGTATTTTGAAAGCCAAAAATCAATAGTTATTAAGAATTATTCCAAAAGAATTACCTGCTTTGTTGAAAAGATTAACATTTAATAAGAAATTACATTTGTAAGTTAGAAGCTAGCAAAATCCTTTGAAACTAGTATTTCCTTTGAAAATAGTGTGTTACTATTTTTTTAATACTAGATCAGAGTATCAGTAGTTTTAACTCTTAGCTGATGTGGGAGGTGGTTATGGAGTCCCTTGAGAATCTGAAGAAAAGACCCTAAGAATACACTCAGTTAGAAATACTTCATTTGACACCAGAGAGTTCACAGCACTTCGATGTCCGTACTCTCCAGGGTTCTGTAACACCAGCGGAGGACTCCTCAGCATTGGGTGAAAATACTATTCTAGCTCAAGCAGTCTTGATATAATACTAGCTGTTATGTACCCAAATTGGCAGTTGAAAGGATTTTTTAATCAATAAATATTAGAAAGTTAAATATGTAACAAAAGATAAATCTTTAACTTATAAAAGATCACTGAAGTCTTTTAGTTTAGTTTTAGTTTAGCTTTAGCTTTTCATTTACTCCACTGGAAAAAAATATTAACATACAGAGATAGCTGTTTTAACTCTTAGTTGATGGTGGGTTTTGAACTTCATTGAGAATCTGAAGATTCTGGAAAATATATACATATAAATGCTACATATGACTTCAGGGAGTTCACAATGCCTGCTGTCTATCTATTTGGCCCTCTAGAGTTCTGTGAATATCAGGTAATGAATACTTGGCTTTGGAAACTACAAATATAAAATTTTTAAATTAAATGAATTGCCGGGGAGCCTGGGTGGCTCAGTTGGTTAAGCGTCAACTCGGTTTCGGCTCAGATCATGATCTCACAGTTTGTGAGTCCGAGCCCCACATCTGGCTCCATGCTGACAGTGCTGAGCCTGCTTGGGATTCTCTCTCTCTCTGCCCCTTCCCTGCTCAATCTCTGTCTTTTTCTCAAAAATAAATAAACTTTAAAAAACTTAAATGAAACACCACACTTTTCATTTTAGTTAGATCATTATAAAGACTGAGTAGACCACAGATGATTCTAATAAATACAAAAGAGAATTAGGTAAGACAACTAAACAAAATTTTCTAGATTCTAAGAACTTATTTTTATGTCTTACTACTTTCTCTCTTTACAGTTTTCCCTTTTTACTTATGTGGCAGATAGGGATCTAAGCTATTCTCCCTCTCAAAGCTACCTACTTTTTTTAAAAAGGAGAACTCTAAAAAAGTTGGTGATTAATGGAGGTGTAAAGTAGTCTTGGGGGCACCTGGGTGGCTCAGTTGGTTAAGTCTCTGACTGGACTTTGGCTCAGGTCATGATTATATGGTTCCTGAGTTCCAGCCTTATATTGGGATCCCTGCTTCAGGGTGGATTCTTCCTTTATTCTCTCTCTCTCTGCCTCTCCCTTGCTCTCTCTGTCTCTCTCTGAAAATAAATAAATAAACTTAAAAATAAAATAAAGTAGCTGTAAACTGGAAATGAGCTTTTATATAATCAAACACATTATCAATTAAAAATATCTGTTAGAGTAACAAACTCTAGTTAGCTTTTTCTTTCAAATAACATTGTAATTTAAATGCCCATAAGAATATGCACTTTTTAAAAATTGTAATCGATTGCTTTTAAAAGTGAGCATCACTCATTTTCTTTAAATTTGAAAAACACATGAAAAAGGCATATTGGAAATACATTATCATATATACTATATATTTTTTTACATCTCATTCAACCCTTAAAACTCAGTGAGATAAATCCTATTATTCTCTTACCTATAAAACAGGTAACTTCTTTTTTCTTTCTTTCTTTTTTTTTTGAAAAGCGAAATAATTCAGAGTGTTTAAGCAATTTGTCCAAGAAGACATAAAATAGTGAAGTTAGGATTTAAACTCTGGCCAATGAATGTCCCCTCTTGATCTTCCCTCTTCATATAAATCATTCCTAGTTATTCCAAATCCTATTAGCCAATGTTTGATGGGCAACTATTATGTCAGAGACTTTTCTAGGCACTTTCTAATTTGATAAGAAAGGAAAGGAAAGATAAATAGAAGTCTGAAGCCCAATGTAAAACACTTCAAAACTAGACCAAGCATCAATCAGATTGCTCTTTATAGTCTTGCAGCAGCGTAAATGGAAAGTTACCATAATTGCTGTATGAAGATATTTGTACTTCTAAAGATTTTTATGTAAGGGTACCTGGATGGCTCAGTCAGTTAAGTGACTGACACTTGATTTCAGCTCATGTAATGATCTCATGGTTGTGAGATCAAGCCCTTGTCAGGCTCTTCACTGAACATAGAACCTGTTTAAGATTCTCTCTCCCTATGTCTCTGCCCATACCCCGCTCTCTCTCTAAAAAAAAAAAAGATGTCTAGGGGCTTTATAAATCCCAATACTCCGTAAACAAAGCAAACCTTATAGTCCTTTCTCTATGCCCACGTGTGCATACACACCATAAGCTTTTTTAACAATCACAGGGGCCCTGGGAGTCCCCTAAATCAACATCTGTAATTGAAATCCCTACTGACCATGAGCATGCACAAAATGATGATTAAGCTACATGTGCATGTGTGTGTATGTGTGTGTTGGTTTGTGTTTCTTTTCATTGGACCTAAAATTTTCACTATTAACAATGAAATGCAGGAGAGAAATAGCCACTTAGTCTCAATTCAGATTTTCAGGGGATTAATGTTGCAAATATCCCTTCATCTTACAAAATATCATTCATGCACTTGGACACGGCATGAAGGATGCAGACATCAAACCTCATCCTAACTCACAGATGTGAGTAGCAATTAATAAGAGCACACACTGCTTCCACATTTCCTCCTGAACTTAAATTACTTTCCTCTCATTGGGAAGATATGCTCCACACTGAGTTTCAATTTTCCATCAATAACCAAATGCTTGATTGCTTATCCCTGGAACCCAGAATGTAGCTTCTCCAAAGATTCAGGAAGGAAAATAACAGCTGAGCAAGACCCAACCATTTCAAGTGAAAACTTGTACTAGCAGCAGTAATTCATTACATAAGAAATTGAAGAAGATAAAATGGAATGAAAGAGAAAGGTGATACACCTATAGATTTGACAGAGCCCAATAAACTCTGTAATCATACACTCTTTCAGAGAAAACTTTATAGAGAACATATTTTATGCCTTAAAAGAGCAATTAAAATTAAGCATTTTTTGAGTTACGATCTCAATTTTCCAAAGGGGCTGAGTCTATAAAAGAAAGAGATTTTCAAATGCTTTTTTAAAAAAAATATTCCTCAAATCTAATAAACATGGTGGTTTCTGGAAAGAATTCAGAAATGTTCTCCAACCCTTAATCTGTTTTCATAAAACACACGTCGGTTAAAGATGTAAGGTAATTCTGGAAATTGTGTAGTAATTTCTTTGGAAATTATAAGTGAAGCACAGATGGTAATACACTGCTTTTACAGGATAGATTTTTATATGCAGATGATATTAGCATGAACCTTGTACTGTACCATTTTTCTCTAACAAGACATAAAACGGCACAATAGGCACACAAGAGAAGGAAAAAAAACAGAAAAATCAAATAAAACCTTAGATATGATATTTGGTTTGACTGAATTAAAACAATTCAGAATGGATATATATATACATATATATATATAATCTCAGTACTGATTGATACTAGTCTGGATAAAATATCAAGAATATGCTTATCATCCAGTATTATTTCCCACCTCAAATTTCTCTAGAGGCATTATTCAAAAGTCATTTATTTAGCTTCTATTAATTCCCAGGCACTCTACTAGAATAAAAAAATGAATGAGATATTAATCTACCTCAAAAATTCTAGGACATGTGAAATGAAGTGAAAACTGATCTAAAGTAGTGCCTTCAACCACATTTACTACTAATGAGAAAGTTGTAACATTTTTCTTTAAAAACAGAGTAAGTTCAAAATAAGTTACTGTCTGTGACAAGGAAGAATAAAACCACTATTTTAAAATTAAAAATAAATTTTAGTAGATTTATTACAAAGAAATGATAGATTATGTTATTCAATACTGGAATTTCAATTATTTTTATTCAAGTATAATTAACATACAATGTTATATTGGTTTTTGGTGTACAACATAATGATTCAACAGTTCTATACATTTCTCAGTGCTTGGCAAAATAAATACCCTCCTAATCCCTTTTACTATTTTAACCATCCCCCTACGCACCTCCTCTCTGGCAATCACCAGTTTGTTTTCTGTATATGAGTCTGTTTGTCTCTTTTTTTATTTATTCATTTTGTTTCTTAAGTTCCACATTTGCCTTTCTCTGATTTATTTCACTTACTATTAGGTCTATCTTCTAGGTCCATATATGTTGTTGCAAATGGCAAGATATTCTTTTCTATGGCTGACTAGTATTTCATCATATATATATAGACTACATTCTTTTTCTCCGTTCAACCATTAATAAACCCTTGGGTTATTTCTGTATCTTGGCTATTGTAAATTATGCTACAATAGACAGAGGGCCCAAACATCTGTCAACCTGGTATCTTCATCTTCCCTTGGTAAATACGCAGCAGTGAAATTACTGTGTTATATGGTAATTCTATTTTTTATTTTTTGAGGAACCTCCATACTGTTTTCCACAGTGGTTGTACTAATTTACATTCTCACCAACACTGCATGATGGTTCATATGGTACTTACTGGAATTTCAATAGTTTTAATATTGCACAGCTATATTTTTATAGATTAGCTAAGATAAAACGTTGTCCAAAGGATTGGCTCCCACAAAGCTACCTACATGAGTCTGACACTGTACATGCATCCTCGGGTCTGAAAAGGTGATCGGGAAGGGAAGTCTGTTAAAGGCAATATGGAGGGCACAGGCACTACCGTTAACAGTGGCTACTCTTAATGGAAGATTGCAGAGTGTTCTAATGAAGAAGTACCATTATCTGGAAAAGAAGTCCTTTACTCTGTGTTTCTCCCAAACTCAGAGAACTTCTCTGAAATAACCAAGAAAGCCTCTGGAGCCCAGAACAGTGCCTTGTGACTACTGGAGAGAATAAAGCTGCATATATTATTTCAAGTAACCATAGAAATGACACCTCTGAATATGGCCTACCCCCAAAGGTCAGGATGGTTTAAAGAGTTACCCATTAAAGAGAAAAGAAGGATGGCACATCTTCCTGAAAGACTCAGTGGAGCTCTGCCAGCGATGGCCTTGGTAGAGCCAAGATGGAGATTCTATCCCAGCTTGTTACTACAAGTGTCGTGCAGGGTTGCTGAGGGCGCCCTGGAGTTAAGACTATCTGGAATTGATCACCAGCTTTCACACTTATTAGTTGCAAGACTTTAGTTAGGCAAGTTTTTCAAATTCTAAATGATCTCAGTTTTCTTGTTCGTAAAGTGAGTATGGCAAAAGTATTTTATACCTCTCAGAGAGTTAAAATGGAATAAGGTTATATATATATATATATATATATATATATATATAATATTGAGCACAGTGCCTGGCACATTTGCAAAGTGCTCAGTAAACACTGGCTATTTTTCAAGGTAAAGGAGCTACATCTATGGAGATGACAACTGGAGAAAAGATACTTGTGCAAACACACACCACAATTCTACCGTATGCAAGTGAATCCACTAAGTTCAGTTGTACACAAAGCAAAACTCTAGGCCTATAAAATGGGTAGCGAAAAAGGAAAAAGATGGGTTAATAAAGTAAAAAAAGGCAGCTTACTTATCCCTGTGTATGCCTGTTCAAAATGATCAGAAGGGAAAGAGAGAAGGGGAACAAGCCAGTAAGAGATCACAATTAGGAGAACTGGAGGGAAAAAATGTGATAGAAGCATTTCAAGTACATTCAGTTAAAACTCATAATAGCCTTAAATAATTTTTTCGTCTTTTCCCCAGACACCCCATGTAAGGAAGAGTATCAGAAAGCAGATCCATGTAAGCATCAAAGTGCAGGCTGGGAGGTATAAAATGTACTGCTTGTAATTGCCAAATTTACGTGTGGAACAAGAGATGAATCAGAGAATTACAGGCCAATAAACCTGAATTCCATTTAGAAGAAGAAATGGAAAACACGTGGAATTGCCCAGATACCAGTCCTTGAGGAAATTCTATAACTGTGCTTCCCAAAGCCAGATCGATGATTCGGCAGCATTAAAATCACCTGGGGGGAGGGAAGAGTTTGTTTTCAAAATGTAGACTCTGAAGTTCTACCTCAAACCTCCTGAAATAGACCTTCTGGAGAAGGAGCTAAGGAGTCATCACTTCAGACAAGCTTCTCCCAATGACTCATCTACACACTGATGCTTGGCACCCACAGCCAATGGCACAAAAAGAAGTGACAGCAAGAGATAATGAACAGAAAATCAGTGATGGCTTGTTATCGATTCAGTGCTACCTAGGCTATGATTGCCTACATGAATAATGAATGTTTCATATTGCTTATTAAGTGATATCTTACTTCAAATATGTTACATGGAAAAAGTACAGAGTTTGAAAAATCAAATTTAATTTCAATATGATTTTATTTAATTCTAAATGCATCTGCTGATTTTTTATGTTTATTTATTTGAGAGAGAGCGTGAGTGAACAAGAGTGAGAGCATGCACAAGCAGGGTAGGGGCAGAGACAGATAGAGAAACACAGGATCTGAAGCAGGCTACAGGTTCTGAGCTGTCAGGAGAGAGCCCAATGCGGAGCTCAAACTCACAAACTGTGAGATCATGACCTGAGCCAAAGTCAGATGCTTAACTGACTGAGCCATGCAGGCACCCCTGGAATTGTTTAAGTACAGACAACTTATAGGTAAAATTGCCTTAGCTCATTTCTAACATTAGATTTAGTGTTTGTAAATTGCTTAGTACAAATCCAGAAGTTTTCTTTTGAAGCTTAACATTTTAAAATCACACAACATGGGAGAAATGAGTAAAGTTAACTCCATGGGAGAAAAGGTACCAGGGACAGAGGGATAAAGTTGAGTCTATTCAGTGAAAATCTCAGTCCTGTTTACCTACATGCTGTAGTTACACATGCATCTGTTCCCAATTTGAAGAGAATATACTGCAAACATATCCATGATTTTCATGGCTGACCTCTTCTTTTCAGAAAATGAACATATAAAGTCCTGCTTCATGCTTCTGTTTGTCCACTTTTGTCAATATGATATTTAAATAAAAAAGCAAAAAATTAAAGTCCTCCAAACTAAAAGTTCTTTGATTAGTGCAAACACCTTTGTGTCTTGACCCTCTATCACGATCCCACCCGGAAGTACTAACACAAAAAGGAAAGGATCTCAGAGCTAAAGTCCCGTGTCCCATCATGCACTTCTTCCCCACCCTCAAAGAATCCTTCAACAAAAGCCGCACATACACATTCCTATAATACAGACATAAAAGTGAATAATTCTGACTCCTCATTTGGAAGGTATCCAGATACTACCAAAGCCTCCTGCCACCTAAGAACCGAATTATCACTATTTCACCAGATGAGTCAGTTTGAGGTGGACTTAAAATGATAGTATTAGACTAGATGTATTATACCCTGCAATGATAAGTCTAGGAAGAAAATAATTTAGTCAACTGTATTTCAGAAAACAGTTAAGAATCCTTCTTAGTCACAAAGTCATTCCTCTCTATCCTCCTATAATTGAGTCTATAAAGGAGTCTATAAATGATAGTTCATATTACAAACATCAGAACTTGGAAACACACTGCCTTATTTTCTATACTAGTTTTATGGCTGTGTCCCTTGTTTCTCCAGGCTATATACACAGCAAAGGCCTTACCGTTTACTTTTGCATGTCCTAGATATTAGAATTAGAATGCATAGTTATACACTTAGGCCTATATTTCTTTCTTGTTAAAGTAAATATAAATGTCTGCCACGTTGGGAAATGCCAAAAAGATTCACATTAAAAAGCCAAAAGCAATGCAGACCATATGCAAGTGGCCTCTCTAGAAAAGAGTGACCTATATCTTTTTACCATCAACTACCATTCTTTTACTAAGAAAATAAAAAAAAATACATTCTATCAGGAAAAATTGTGATGGGAATTCAATTCTATTCTCCTACCTCATAAATTATCTTCTAAGGTTGAGAAAAGGCTGGATATGAAGGGCTTTTTTTTAAAAAAAAGCCTGCAATTGGAGTAACCCTACTATGAGCTAATGAAATGCCATCAGTCACAGGCACAAAAATGACTTCAAAACAATGGGTTGATGGGGAAAACAAGATGAAGAGTCACAAAGTTTACTCTTTTCTACACGTGTGTTTAAAGGTGGGGAGAGTCAGGAAGTTGAAAGACTAGTGTGAGAGGAGGTATTACTTAAATCGTGATCTTTGCCTCATATGGAGGCATTAAAATTTAATACATCATTTTACCCTACTTTGACATAAAAACAATATCATCATTTATTTGATACCTAGCTCAATAAAACGCTAGGCAGAACTCTCACAGGGCTCCATCTAATAATGCTGCAACGAAGGGCAAATATTCTTTCTAGCAACACTAATTCTTCCAGGGATAATCTGCAGTGGGGGAAACGTCCTTTCTCAGCCTTCTCTTGTTTCCTCAATATCCCTCCTTCCCATCTCCGCCTCTCTCCATTTTATAACCACAACAAGCCCCGCACATAAGCCCTAAAACAAGAAGCACCCCTAGAGCTTCCGTGTCTGATCTTCTTTACATTTTCTGGGAAGCAGGAAAACAGTTATCTCCCTTCAATACCACTCTGTCTTATTCGCTACAAAGTTTAAAAATAAAATGAAAATCCCAAGATGTATATAAAAAGCTAATTTCCCAAATAGCTCAGAAAGCTCTTTCAATATATTCATACATACATATGCTGTATTCTCTATCTTTCCTTTATGAACGCACATATATATGCATGGATATGAGATTATGTGTATATAGTTAGAAGTGTGTTTAATTGTAACATTACAGATAAATTTAAACAAAGATGAAACAAAGATGCTCTTATTTAATAGTGCCCAGAACTGTGAGAACTGAATCACAGCTGTAGGACAAACATCTCTGCTGCCAGGAAGAAAGCATCTCACTAATAAAATGATTTGAGACAAAATCAATTAGTCCATGTGTGAACTTAGAAGGTATTTGGGAATGTCCTAGTATGTTCTCTCTATCCTTTCTCCCCATTACAATGGGTTTTTAGGAAACACATCAATAATAAATCTACACATCAATATTCAAATGACTAAAACTTTTTATTGTTTCATAAGGCATTTCTGTCGACAGTAAGCAAGAATGCAAGTAATAATAACATTTACCAATCACAATGGTAATTGCTGTAATTTGACCATTGGCAGCACAGGTATATGCCCATTTTTTCACACCAGCACACTTCCTCATAAACCCTGGCCAGAGGGTTGGGAGTCCCAAGCCCTGTTTCCTACTCTGGTTTCTACCACAAACTTTCTGTGAAGCCTGAGGTGTTGACAACGGGGTCCTCAGATTCCCACCCCTAAAAAACACTGATCTAAATTACGGTTAAAGTCCTAATGTGGAAAAAGAAGAATTGGGCGGGCAAAGAGCAACAGTCTCAGCACTTTGCTGTCACATCGCAAATAAAATTAGTTAAAGATGTTTCTGGAACAAAAAGTTATTGATCTCTTATTGCAAATACTGAAGATGTCCAAAACTTACTGTTTGAACCCGTCAGTAAGCCTCTTGGCTTTGTGTTTTTCACAGTCACTCTGGTTCAAAACTGCCACATTTATCCTAATTTCTGTGCCCTGTCATCTGTGCACAGTGATTCTTCTTAAAGCTTTTCCATGGAAACTTTTCTCAGTCTCTAAGTAGGTAACAAGCCTAGGGCAGGAAAAACACCTTAATCTTAAATTTTTCAGAGAAATGCTGGGATAATAACAAAGAAAGGGGAAGAGCAAAATAGGATGATAATTGTAGGTATGTGGAGGCATGAGCAGTTGGAAACACTGTAGGAAGGAGAAAATAGATAAAAGGGAAAGGTAGAAAAGAAAAAAAGAATAAATCAAGTCAGCTGTTACAGACATCTATTGTTGAAGCTCTGTCCAAGGTGCCTTCCCTTTCCTGAGGAAACTTCTGTTCCCCCACTCCAACTCAGACTACACGAGGAGCTGCCCTCAGGGTTCCACAAAGTATTTCCAGCTACAGGAATAGGCAAATGCTCCAAACTGGGCCAAGGAGAAACTTTCTTCAGGGTTTTTCATAGCGGAGCTGGAAGTATATGCATACGGGCAGAGGGAAGATACTTTTCTCCAAGAAAAGTGATGAAGAGAAATAGTTACCAGGTGACAGGAAACCCATACAACAGGGAAACAGACAAGCTGCAGCAAGAGAATGAAGCCAGACCACAAAGAGAAGAGTGAGGGTGAGACAGAAAGTTCTGCTAAGGTCTCAGCACTAAGATATCTGCACCTGTCCCAGGCTTGCTGGGCCAGCCCTTCCCCACGACCTGTGAATCACCCGACTATTTTCCACTAAGCCTCCTGGATTGGGCAAGGTGGTTCAAACTGGCTTCCTGTTGCATGAAACCAGGAGTACTGAATAAAACTCATGAGTAAAATGTCAAAATTCTATCAAAAAATTAACCAATCCCTTCGTTGTTTCATTCAGAAAACAATTTTGTCCACCCACCACTATGATATTCATGGAAATACTCAGACTCCAAAGTCAGAGATGCAAAATTTAAGGAAACTATAAGGAAATAATGAAACAAAAACCACATTAAAACTGAGGCAAAATAGAAAATGTGGGTGACCAAGTTTCAGTATCTTGCCATGTAGGTCATGTTGTATCCTCACAATCAACCATTAATTTAAAGTTAATATACAAAGATTCTAGGATTAATTATCCTGGAGAAAATTACCAGGATTTTAGTTATTTTTGAGGTTAACTGACAATTGGAAACAAATAGGTATTTATTACCCCTAAAGTCAGAATAAAGACAATGTGCCTAGTATCATGATACTTAATACTGCCCTAAATGACCCAGTCAGTAAAACTAACCAAAACAATGAATCGGAAGAAGGTAAAATTATCTTTATATATAAATAATATGACTGTAACTAGACTATTCGAGAGGATATACAGAAGGATTATATGATACAGTATGATGATTTAACAAGGTGTTTGATAATTAATATATAAAATCAACAGCTTTTCTTTTTGGTTTTGGGGGGAGGAGGTATCATGAAGGCTTGTTTTATTTTTTTAAATTCAAGTATATTTCACATATTACTTTCAGGTGTACCCATACTGGTGAGACAATTACTGTATATATATATTACAAAATGCTCATCATAGTAAGTGAGCATTTTTCTTTACATAGAATTGCTTGGTAAATAGAGTGAAGGTTCCCATTCTAATTTTTCTTTTTTTTAGAAAGAGAGAAAGAGAGAGAAAGTGCATATGCACATGCAGCAGAGGGACAGAGAGAGAGAGAGAATCCAAGCAGGCTCCACAATCAGCGTGGAGCCCAAAGCAGGGCTTGATCCCACAACCCTGGGATCATGACCTGAGCAAAAATCAAGAGTTGAACACCTAACTGAGCCACCCAGGTACCCTGGAAGTTCCCGTTCTAAATAGCAACAGAAAAGGGAAAACCTAACTCCTAATCTACAGAAAGCTGCAAAACACTACTGAGAAGAGTAAGTTTGGTATTGTCCCAGGAAGATTTAAATATATCAGAAGGGGCGCCTGGGTGGCTCAGTCGGTTAAGCGTCCGGCTTCGGCTCAGGTCATGATCTCACGGTTCGGTTCGTGGGTTCGAGCCCCGCGTCGGGCAGCACAGAGCCTGGAGCCTACTTCCGATTCTGTATCTCCCTCTCTCTCTGACCCTCCCCTGCTCCAGCTGTCTCTCTCTGTCTCTCAAAAATAAATAAAAGAAACGTAAAAAAATAAAATTTTAAAAATAAATATATCAGAAGAAAACTGTTCAGAAACAGGCTGAATTACTTGTGAAAGTAAAAATTAGTATATGACAAGGCAGGTTTTTAATCAGTAAGGATGTCCTGGATTGAATTACCAATCCCGATCTTTCACTCCTCCCACATCCACACCCTTGTGCTAGCCTCATCAGAGGCAACATGCATCTCCAGCCCCCTTGACATTGGGCTTGCTATGTAACCGACGTGCTTGGGCAGAAGAATGCAGTCACAAGACCCTGTGTGCTGGTTAAGAGGCTGAGACGTCAGAGGCATCAGCTGTGGCTGCTTGTCCTCTGGTGCTTTCACCACCGCCAAGGGAAATGGTCCAGTTTTCCTCTGGGTCCAGGACCACATGCAATATATACAGCAGAGTCACCCTGACCTAATTGCGTAAAAGAAGGTGCCCTGGACCACTCACGAATCCATCAGATCAAAGAAAATTGGTCCTAAGGCATTGTATTTTATAGTTATTAGTTCTCAACAACACCTAAGTGCTATGGAAGAAAGACATTTTACTCAATATGTAGTGCTGAAGCAACTGTTAACCAGTTTTGGAGAAAATGAATTAGATTCCAATTTTTGTGCCTGCACCAAAGTATTTTTTACTTAAAGATTTAAACAGGGGAAAAAAGGAAACAAAGGAGTGGGGTTTTTTTTAAGTTTTTTAAATTTATTTTTGAAAGAGAGAGAGAGAGAGAGAGAGAGAGCACAATAGGGAGAGAGGCAAAGAGAGACAGGGAGACACAGAATTTGATGCAAGCCCCAGGCTCAGAGCTGTCAGTGCAGAGTCTGATGCGGGGCTCAAACCAATAAACCCTGAGATCATGTTCTGAGCCTAAGTCGGATGCTTAACCAACTGAGCCACCCAGGAGTCCCCGAAATGAGTGCTTTTAAAAACACTTTTAAAATGCTGGATACTTCTTAAAGGATACAAAACCAAAAGTCATACTATAAATGATCATTAATCTGAAAAAATAAATTAGCAAAACCAAAATGTATCAACAAATTCATATTATCACATGGGACAGAGAGTGGATCAATTTTCTTAACTCACATAGAGCTGTTATAAATCAGTAAGAAAGGTAAAATAAAGAATGGCAGGATATGGAAATCTTTGCAATAAAAAACATAAGTAGATTAAGGTATTTTTTAAATGCTAAATATTGATATTCATTTAAATTTGCATAAATTAATTTTTCACTCATCAGATTTGGGAAAAACATCTTAGGTGTGTGTGGAATCAGCCATGCTCAAGCACGGTTGAAAACTATTAATTTGATGTATGAGGGGTGCAATTTGTCAGAATTTACTAAAATTATAAATTAAATATATATCCATTAATGCAGTAATTACACTTCCAGAAATATTATGTTAAATAAACTCACAAATGCTTAAGAAAGCATACTGTATTATTGTTTATAATAGAAACAACTTTGAAAATAACCTACTTGTCCAGTGATAATGCTGTAGTTAATAAATTACCACATAGGTTATATTACCGTGTAAGTATGAAGTTGTTCTTTATGTACTGATGTGAAAAATTCTCCAGAGTATCTATTTGTGTTAAAAATGTATAAACATGTTTTAAAATTTTTCTTTAATGTTTTTATTTTTGAGAGAGAGGGGGAGAGAGAGGGGAAGGCAGAGAGAGAGAGAGAGAGAGAGAGAGAGAGAGAGAGAGCAAGCACAGGGGAGTGCGGGGGAGAAGAGGGAGGGGCAGAGAGTGAGACAGAGACACAGAATCCCAAGCAGGCTCCAGGCTCCAGGCTCTGAGCTGTTAGAGCCCCAATGCAGGGC
Organism: Suricata suricatta; assembly: GCF_006229205.1. Lineage (NCBI taxonomy): Eukaryota > Metazoa > Chordata > Mammalia > Carnivora > Herpestidae > Suricata > Suricata suricatta. Next base: position 33,622,140 of record NC_043714.1, read on the forward strand.
TCCAACCCATGAATTGTGAGATCTTGACCTGAGCTGAAGTCAGACACTCAATCAACGGAGCCACCCAGCGCCCCAAAAGTGCATAGAACATTTTAAATAATCTGTTTCCATTAAAAGGAAGAACGGCAGGGAAAATGAAGTGTGTGCGTGTGTGCGTGTGTGTGTGTGTGCATGTCTACAGAATTTCTGGAAGCTATTTAAGTAACAAGAAGAAAAGAAAATGAGATTGTTGGTTGTTAAATGTATAAACCTGCAGCCCTTAGGCAGACTGCTAGCTCCAACCAAAAGACTCAGTCAGTCTTGCCATTCCTAACATGATGTTATACCAGAAGACTAATTTTTCCTGGTAGATGCAGAAGTGAATAATGGACTCATTAATATTCAGAAGGCTATATTTCCTCTCCTAAGGAAGATGTAATCCAGACAGACAGTACATGTATCAATGAAAGACTGAAGAAAGTCTTCTTTTTCCCGTTCTTACCCTGCCAATTACCAATGTGTAGGTGTTCAGCAGGAGAAAATCCATCAAATTTAACACATCTTGAGTCAGTTCTTCATGGGTCTTCAATACTGTACTTGTTAGAACAATAAACATGATCTCATTTTAATGTAAGTTAGAAATTCAAATTATTATGTGATCGTTCACTCTCAGGGTTTTACATGCTAATGGATGCAAAAGTTGATAGCATATCAACATCTTTCTCATCCGTGTAGCTAAAAGAGGGATTGAAATGATTTAAGACGTCCAGGGAAATACAAGTAAAATTGTTTTTGCTCTTTCCTGGAAACTGTCTTGGGAAAGTTGCCATTTATTAATAGTAATAACTACAAGTGAAGTTACTGAAGTAGAACAAGTTTATTTTCCTGTATATTTATTTCCCTAGCTGTTTTGATACACACCGCTGAAAAAAAGTGACCATTTTTTAAATGTCAAGCCAATAGGTATTTATATAAATGTTACATCAGTGAAGGAAGATAGAAAACACTTAGTTATATCAGATATACTAATGTAACATAATGGGGATGACTAGAAAAAAATCCAGAAGCTCCAGCTCCTTACCAGTTAACCACTGATCATGTCATTAAGATAGACATACCTTTGATTATTAGATTATTTTTATTGATTATTAAATATTTTTAATAAAGTAACTGAAGCATGGTATAATATGGTATAAGTGCTATATTTTCATCTAGTAAGGGCTAAATGAGTTACGGCAAATCCGTATCTCCTGAGCTTAGTACTTTCTGCAGGGCAGTGTTAGGTTCACAAAATACAGTGGTGACCATAGCAAATATACGGTCTCATCATAAAGTCATAATTTGCTGTGAGAGTCAGATATGAATCTATTATACAGAAACTTTGTACAACAGGTTTTTTACATTTAATTTAACATACCAAATTTAACCATATGCTCCAGGGAAACAGAAAAATTATTTAATTCACATCCCCTTAAATTTTCTCTTCCAATAAATATAAGTTTGGCCTACATGGTTGCAGAGTCAGGAAGACCAAAACTCAAAGGCATAGAGAAACAAAAGAAGTTGATACTTGGCTTCTGAGAGTCCATGCGCCAAGTTTAGCAATTGACAAGCTGCTTAATGGATTTTCAACAATAATTTTAAAGTGGACCTTCTGTCTTACATACATACCTCAGTATGTAACTTTGAAATAAGGTAAAATACTCTTTGATTGTAATTATGAAAAGTACTTCAAAAAATAAGTAGTAGAGAAGGTTATTTTAAATGCAAACTGGGCTCACTTTCTGGTGGGGGTGCAGATGGGATTAGGGAAGACTGAGTATCAGGGATAAGAAGAGGGTAGGAAAGAAATAGAAGACTTAAACATTTTGATGGAGACTTAAGGTACATGGAGCTTGGTTACACCCAGGAATAAAAAGAGAAAACAGAAAAACTACTCGAACAATGGTTCTCAAAGTTTGGTCCAGGAACCTCTGGGCGGCCTAAACCTCTTACACAAGTCTGCTAAGGCAAAACTACTTTAATATGATGCCATTTGTGTTTTCACTCTCGTTTACTTGCAATTGACACTGCAGTTGACCAGAGAATACATGATTTACAGCATCGTAAATGTGAATCCAGAAATGAATATGAAAATCCAGCTGCCTTTCATTAAGGTAGATATTATAGGTCTTTGGAAAAATGTAAAAGAATGTCTTTATTTTACTATAGTATTTTTGTAAAATGTATTATTCATAAAACTTTCTGTTTATCACTCATTTTAACAATTTGATTACAGTGTGCCTTGCTTTAGGTTTCTTCATGGGTGTTTTTGTATGTGTGTGTGCGTGGGATTCAATGAGACTCTCTGATCCATGAATTTATATATTTTCCATAAAATAAGGGAAAGCTGTAGTCAGTATATCCCCGAACACTCTTTCTGCCCCTTCCCTGGTCAAGGACTCTAATGGCACATATATTAGGCCACCTGAAATTGTCCTCGATGTGCCAACTGACTTTATAAATTTTATCTCCCTGTGTTTCACTCTGGATAACTTGTAATGCCGACTTCAAGCTCACTATTTTTTTCTTCAGTAATGTCAAATCTGCTATAAATTTCAAGTGTATCTTTAATGGCACATATTGTAGTTTCAATCTCCACAAATTCAATTTGAGTTTTTTTAGTATCTTCCATGTCTCAAGTTTTTGAACAAAGAATACAGTGGTAATAGTGGTTTTAATGTTCTTATCTGCTAATTCCAACATCTGTGTCACTTTTGGATTACTTTAGATAGATGCTTCTCCTCATTATGAGTTGCGTTTTTCTGCTTTTCTGCATGCTTGGTAATTTTTTATTATTGAATACCAGACATTGTGAATTTTAAACTGCTGCGTGCTACATATTTTTGTATTTCTGTATATCTTATTGAGCTTCGTTGTGGGAAGCAATTAAATCCCTTAGGAACAGTTCAATCCCTTCAGGTCTTGCTTTTAAGTCTTTTTAAGCAGAACTAGAGCAGAATTCAGTCCAGGACTTTGCTCCCGCTATGGGGGCAGGATGGTTCTGAGTAATCTACCCACTGTCCGGTCAACAACAAGGTTTTTGAGGGTGGCTGATGGGAATGGGCACTGTTCCCGGCGCTGTGTGAGCACCAAGCATCGTGCCCTCTCCCCTTAGGTGCTTCCTTCCCTGCCCCTAGTGCTACTTCACAGGAATGGGCAAACTAATTCTCAACTAAATATTCAAGAGAACTCTCAGGAGACCTCCAAGGCGTTTGCTCTGTGTAACTCTCTCCTCTCTGGGATTCTACCCTGTGCATTCCAGCCACCTTGGCCTCATCATACCCCCACTCCATCTCCTTAACACAGGGAGTCCGCGGGGCTAACCCTGGCTTCTGCCTTCCCTGTACTACTGCCTGGAAGCACTCACAGCGTGGTAAAATGAGACAATTACAGGGTTCGCCTTGTTCCCCACTTCTCAGGGATGACTGCCCTTTATTACCTGATGTCGAGTGACTTGAAAACCATTTGTTCATAGATTTGGGTTATTTCAGAAGGTAGGGAAAATCAAGAGCCTATTATTTATCTTGCCCCGTTATCCTTCACTTCTTTAATCTTACAACAAGCCATGAATTGGGTATTATTATCTCTACTTTACAAGACATTAGGGCACATGGTCAACAACCCGGTTCACTCCAGGTCAGTGCACTTATAGAGAGAGATTCAGCTAAGATTTTCTAGCATTTCTTCAAAAGTTCTTACACATAGCCATTGTGATATACTGCCTCTAGGTGAGGTGAGAGATAGGTGAATGAATATTTAACACAGAGAAATGTTCTAAAATCATCTAATTAGTTTGTAAACGGGTTCTGAAAAAGTCCTCCTTGAAAGGCTAATGAATGAACTAAGTGGGTCCTGAAATCTCACAGCAGTGAGATTAAGGACTGAAGACGTTTCTTTCAGTCTTTGACCAACCACCAGTGTGTAAGTTTCCACTTCCTCCACAACAAAGACAATGACCAGATATATGGTCTATTCTCAAACAGTGAGGAGGCACTCACTACCTTCTGAAGTACCCAATCCGTCTCCAGATTAATCTATCTGAGAAAGATTTCATTTATATTACAACTAAATATATTAGAAATAATAAAATAAACTGGCTTCCTTATAGCTTCTACTCACTGATGCAACATAGGAAAATAACAAAACTCATAGAACATGCCATTCAGTAGCCATTTACACATTCTTCCCCTGCAGAACAAGAGAACACAGACTTGACATAGGCTTTCCTTCACATTTTCTACAATGTTCTACTCTTTTCATCTTGGAATAGAATCAAATCTTCCTACAACTTTTGAAAATCACATTTAGTATTAACTACAACATGGCAAATAGTTAAGGAAGGAAATGTAATGATTACTTTTATATGTAATTTAAGATTACACCACATTTATTTATTTTTTATTTTTATTTTCTTCAGAGAGAGTGAGTTTGACAAGGGAAGGGGGAGTGAAGGGAGAGTGGGGATGGTGGAGAACTGGAGAGAGAAAAAATGGGAATCTTAACCAGGCTCCACACACAGCACAGAGCCCACAACCGTGGGATCGTAACCTGAGCCAAAATCAAGAGTCGGATGCTCAACTGACTAAACCACTCCGGGGCATCAAGATTATGCCACATTTAATATTATACGTAACTAAACATAGGGTACCAACTTTCTAATGAGTAAAAATTCATAGAGTATTCAACAGTAAAACCACTGAGCACCAATGTACTGAATCTTGAATCAACAAATCAACACCAGCCTATTCAGTCTTCACTCCAGGGTACGACTAGGGTAGACCTAGCACTTTCATCATGTATATTAATTATCTCTTTTGAGTTGGAAATACCAAAGATGTTAACAATGGAACTGGATCAATCCGCCTTACTGGGAAATTGGAAATTAACTTTTGCCTATACGTATTTACTTGGTTGAGAACTGGGGCTCTGCAGCCGGCCCGCCTGCTTTGATTCTGGGACACTCTGGAGACTCAGAGCAAGTTCCTCAACCTCTTTGTGTCTCTGATTCCTCATTTGTGAAAGAGAAATGACAGTGTTAACTCACAAGATTGTAATGAAATTTAAATGAGTTAATATATATGAAGCACTTAGAACACAATCAGGCACAACCTGTGTTAATTAACATTTGTTATTATCATTAAAATAAGGTATTCAATAAAATCAATTCTATACATATCTGTTTTGTTGGTTATGTGGACTTTGTCTAATTAGAATAGAATGCCAGCAAGTAATTGTTTCTAAACATCCGATCATCAGTGGGAATGAAGGGAATGAAGGTACGGAGATAACCCTGTTCTTACTGAAGGAGACTGCTTGACATTTCTCAGTGTTGTCATACAAAACCTGTGCTATAGGCAAACAGTAAAGATCACAAATCAGTTTTATGAATGGTCAAAATAAAGCAAAGACTGGATAAGTAATTTGCTTGAGTCACCCATGGAACAATGTCATTCATCTACATGCAGGAGCAAATCAGTAAGTTATAGGAGTAGAGTTCCTAACAATATTTAAACACCCAGATCTCCAAAAAGAGTTTTATTGGTAACTGGGAATGAATTTTCATAAATTTGTTCTCAATGTCATATGAAACATGGAATATATATTTGACTCTGGAAGTTATTGAATCTATTCCTTCTTATCACAATGAAAGAAAGGAGGGGTGCAAATGTGGCTTTCTGTGAAATTTCAGCCAATTTTCAAGCCTGGTGTCCTGCAATAAAACTAAAACATGGGGCACCTGAGTGACTGAGTCGGTTAAGCATCTGACTTTATTTAGCTCACATCATGATCTCGCGGTTCAAGAGTTCCAGCCTTTCACTGGGTCTGTGCTGACAGCGCGGAGCCTGGAGCTGGCTTCAGATTCTGTGTGCCTCTCTCTCTGCCCCTCCCCCACATTCATTCATTTTCTCTTTCTCTCTCTCTCTCTCTCAAAAATAAATAAACATTTAAAAAAACCCCTAAAATATCAAGCCCCTTAAGACCCAAACTAGAAGAAACAGGTAAGACCAGGAGGAGAAACCTTCTAGCACTTGTTTAGAGTAAAGAGGGGGCTGAGTGCACAGCCATTAGAAAGCCCAAACAAATTCAAATATCCAATCACTATGGAGAACTGCAAACCCTTAACCCATGGTAGAACCAACTGTGAAGGTTCCCGTGGAAAAAATGCCTCCACTGACCCGGGCTCAGGGTTTGACTCTGCAGCAGCCTGTGCAGAGGCTCACGCCTGCATGCCACGGACATCACCTCAGGTGCGTGCAATTTGGGGACCGAAATAAAATTCCGGAAAGTATCCAGCTTCCCTCAAAAGGGGACAGTTTATTCCCCCTTCACTTAAGCATGACTAAAACAAATACTGCAAAATTCCATTCCAGTGAGTAGTTTATTTGGGTTTATTTGGTCATTTGAATTCATCACTCTATGGACTATTTCTCCTGAGACCCTCCATGAGCCATGGCTTACTTCATTTATCTATGGTTCATGTAACTGACTAGATCCAAAAACTTTCTGAAAATCTGAATGATGCTTGTGAGGAAATTATAATATCTTAGTTAAAGGGTGGTATGCCTCCTTCCACCAGAGGTCATATTATAATCTGCCCAACTGAAAACATGTCTGAGATTCCTATTTAAAGAAAAACAGCTTCACACTTTTGTGGCTCATTTCATACATATTTTTAAAAAGCAGAATAGGTAGGGGCACCTGGGTGGCTCAGTTAGTTAAGCATCCAACTTTGGCTCAGGTCATGAACTCGCAGTTCATGAGTTTGAGCCCCGTGTCGGGCTCTGTGCTGACGGCTCAGAATCTGGAGCCTGCTTTGGGTTCTGTCTTCCTCTCTCTCAGCTCTTCCCTTGCTCGGGCTCCATCATCTCTCTCTCTCTTTCTCACTCTCTCTCTCAAAAATAAATAAACATCAATAAATTTTAAAAAGTTTAATAAAAATAATATTAAAAAAGAATAGGTAAAACCTATATTTTCACATCTGCTTTCATGGAAAAACTTTTGTTCAACAGGCCCTATGATAAGCATTAAAAAATAAGATAACTTCAGTCTCACAAGCTTTTGAAATTGGATTTTTGCTACACATAGCCAAAAAGGCACAGTTAAATTAAATTTAACCCACCTCTCATCTGTAAGACTAGAATTATTTTACTAGTCACTTTAGTTAAAATGAAAATGCCAAAAGCACCTGCAGTCACTATAATGTATAGTTTCTGACCTACTCTACACCAGAAACCAAGGGATGTATAAAGCAGTTCTGCATTATAACATTCTTTGTCATGCTGTCATACCCAGAACTCCTGGCCTCCCTGAAAAGTGCTAATTTCCTTCTTAGTTCATCAATATGAAATCATTGGTGCCAAGAGGCTCTCAGTAAACCTATTTCACATCTTAAATCACAAACCATGTGTTCATTGATTTCTTTAAATTCTCTATGATTGGCTGTGATTCATTTGAAGGCATGTGATTGCACCTAGTGTCCTTGATTTTAAACCAAATTCTTCTACTCCATTGGAGTCTTTAAGCAGCTCAATAGCTCCCTCTAGCCTCCGTTTCTATACTACACCCACAGATCACATTTAATCAAAGGTCAGGGGGCCACAGTGGGATTTTTCTTATTCTGTTGGTTAGACTTCCGTTAAGAGGCTCATCAAGATACTGCACTGATTCAAACCCAAGGATGCCCGATGCCAAACGATTGTGGTGAAACACTAAAACAAAAAACATCCACTCAGAGTGCTAAATGACAGGAAGCAACAATCAAATATGGTTTTATGAACCTCAAAATCTATAAATAAATTTCCCATGAAAAAGAAGGCAAATGAAAAATTGAGTATCACACATACTACTACTTAGTATTTTATCCTTTTGATGTTCACATAAACTGTATAATTTATAAAACAAATGGAATCTGATTTTTCACATTCAAAGTCAAAAGTGTTACGAAGAATAAAAATAACCCTCAAAGAGCCATGTGCCAAAATTATTTTCCACAATGGGTAGCAAGGATATATAGTGTAAGACTTCATTTCACTACAAAATGTGTGTATATTTTTTATAGATAATAGAGAGATTTGAAATAGGAGAACTTCTGCCCCCAACAAAAAACAAATTTTGATCTTATTTCAAATTGCCTTTTTAAGACTGAAGTGCCAACTTATAGCTGATACATATTTTTCAAAATAATATCAAGCCATGTTTTTAACATTAAATTTTTAAAGTATGCTACCTTGGCCAAAAATTGATTTTAAAATTACATATAATTTGCTACTGCTGCCAGTGTTTTTATTACTCAGCAGAAGGCTAGGATTATTTTCAAAATGGAACACCCTGTGTCACTACAGATGATAACAAATGTTGGTATTAAGTTGCACATTCTGCATGTCTTCATGATATCTACTTCAGGAAAAAAAAAATCTGTACACTCTACCTTTGAGATCTAATTGCCCTGAAAGCTTATACAGTAAAATATGTACAATTTTCCTCCTTCATCTATATAAATTAAAGCTTGGAGGCTAAGTACAATAGGATTTCAAAGCTGGAAATGTCTTTAGTGATAGTTTATTCAATTTTTGTTTTTGTAGATGAAGGCATTAAAGAAATGACTTGTTCAAGATCAAAGCTATGTGAGTACAAGAACCAAAGTTAAAGCAGACACACATCCCCTGACCTCTGTCCTCCGGCCCCATTACATTGCTGGCTACCTTCTATTCCCAGTGGTAGGATAAAATTGTTGCTTTTCTAAAAAAGGTCTTTGTCATTATAGAAAACATTTTTTTAATGTTTATTTATCTTTGACAGAGAACACAGTGGGGGAGGGACAGAGAGAGGGAAACAGAGGGTCCAAAGAAGGCTGCAGCTAACAGCAGAGAGCCTGAGGAGGCAGGGTTTGAACTCAGGAATCGGTGAGATCATGACCTGAGCCAGAGTTGAACATTTAGCCAACTAAACCACCCCAGAAACACTTTAATATCTTTTTCTGCTACTTTAATATTTTTTTTCTTTTTCCCCCTCCTTCTATTAATTAAAAAAAAAAAGACTTTTATGTTCTGGATTTATGGTATAACAGAAACCTGGCCTAAGTTACATATTGAACCCCACCTACTGTAGATAGGAAGCACACCAGCCTTGAGCCAATTAAAATAGACAGGCCCACTGAATCATAAGGCCTATTTATTTTCCATGGTATTAGAAAAGATGAACAGATTTCTGCAAACTCAGTCTTGTGAAAGAAGGTGTGAGCTGAACTTGACATTCCATGATAGTAACAGATGACAAGACAAAATGTGCAAATCATATTCCTGAACTAAACTGTCTAAGAAAAACCCACGGGAAGAAAATGTACTGATGTTAGTGGTTGATATTCAGTATATTAAGCTTTTTAAAAATGAAAAGGTATTAAAATAAAATCTCCCTGGACCAACTGGTATGCCCTAACCTGATAGACTTCTACATAATTAGATGCTACCATGACAATTTACCTTTGAATCAGCATCCTTTCTTTTTACTAATAATAATATCTAAAAAATATTGAGTGCTTAACCATGTGAAGGCATGTTCCTATCTATCCAACAACTATAATATGATCTACATATATTCATTTCATCATCAAAACAACTCTATGAGGCTGGTACTATTAGTATCCCCATTTTAAAGATCTGTACATTGAGGCTCAGAGATTAATGAACTAGTCCATTATTAACTTAATAATTAACTTGCAAGTAAAAGAGTTGGGATTAGTATCTAGAAATCTGGTGTCAGAATATGTGATCTTAATCATTATACTACTCAGAAATAAAGAAGAATTTGATGGCTATATTTATATTCACAGACATTTAAAATAAATTGTGACAGAAAATGACATAAAAATGACTTTCTCAATTTGAATATACATGCTGAAGGGTCAGAAAGTTCCTGAAGGAGCTAAGCTAAAGAAATCTTTTTTCTTTTGATATTGAACAAATTTAACTAATTGATTCAAATGTCCAATGGCTTTTTTTTTTTGTCTTGAAATAATTCCAAATGGCCATTTACCAAATATTCTGAACAGGTACATTTTTAGCGGTTGAGATAGGTCAGGCAGTGAAATACATTTACATAAAGTAATTGATTAATCTAACTTCAGAGAAAAGAATTATACCACTGAACAAGTATATTAAAATTTTATGTTCATAACCTGAAATAGCATGAATAAGAAAAAGTAAAAACTTTAAATCTGTCACTTTTAACTTGACTCCAGAGATTTCAAAAGCTGTTACTGAACCCAACTCTATTCTTACTTGATAGGGAAGAAGCCACCGAAAGACGAAACCCAACTGTATAGAGAATGATGGGCTTGGAAAGTTGTTCTCAGTGGACTTCTCAGGGGGATGGTAAGAAAAATCCTACGTTGCTAGCATACACTCACCTGTAAGGGTTTCACGAATAACCCTAGATCTGGGGAAGTTGACCAGAAAACTCTGAACAGAGAAAAGCATAAGGTGGGACACACAGGAGAAGCTGTCTTCTGGTCTCTTGGTCATACATAGTTTTTGGTGCTTATGAGCATTCTGACCAGCCAGCATACCTGGGATGTCTTGGAAAGCTTGAATCTTGCAATATATAAAAACCTTTCTGAATCAGTCCCATAGTCCCTGCTCTTGCCCAGTAAAAACTGCTGCAGAGGGCATCTTGGGATGTAATCAGAAGAGTCCCTCATTCAAGGGGGCTGACCAGATCACAGCATCAGCAACCTTCCATGAGCAAATGAAATAATGTACGTTGATTAAACAGGCAGAAAGCAAGATATATGGGAAAAAAGTAACCCCAATATATGACATTTTAAGATCTGTAAAGCAGATCTTTAATCTCTGAAATGCCTCATCACCAATTACTGCCAAGTGTATATGTAGTACAGAGGTACTCCATGTAAATTCTGCCTTTTCAAGTAGATTCAGATAAACCCGACCAAGGTGAATAAAGACTAAATCAGCTAAAGAAACATACTGTAGGAAGGATGTAGGAAATGGTTACACTCATGACTCACAGTATTTGTCATAAAATATCATTTTAAAAAATACAGAATCTCTTTTTCATTAATTAGGAACAACAAGATAAGTTTTTGCTTTTTAATAATGTTTGTCACAAAAAAATAAACAGCTTCTTATGCTTTATGTATGCATCTTTCAGAGTATTACATCTTTATTTTACCATTAAATTGGCTTAAAAATTTTCCTCATTAGAAATGTGTATGATTGTTTATAAAACCATCAACAATATGTTGCTAACATATTTAACATTTGACAAACTATTAAGGTTGATGATGAAAGTTATTACTCTCATGAACTATATACTATCTCAAATTTCATAACAAAAAGCCTTGCAGAGTTCAAAAAAAAGTCCACAAAAGTTAAAAAAAATAAAGAGCCCCAGCGTCATGATATTCCTCCTAACAACATTATTTTAGAGACAATGTGATATTTTAGAACACAGAGTTTCAATCCGAATTCTTTGTTAACAATTTAGCTCCATCTGACCAATGAACACCTCTGGTTGAGACTATCGTCCAATGATAGGAGTCTTTGACTTTCAGTTAATGTTAGCAATGTTCTTTTGCATCATGGTAATGACTTACACACTGAAAGGCCCACACCCCCCAAATGGGTCCAATAGTGTACAAAAATCTTTAAAGAAATACACATTGAAAATGTGGCACAAAAAACTGTTCTAACTAAAATATATAAGGAGATGAATGAATTGAATCTCTTCTATAGTACTACTACTGGTAGTGTCTGACCCTTTCTTAACTATTGAGACATTCCTTTTTGCTTCTTAAAAACAAAAACAAATAAACAAAATATACTCTTTCTCTGTCACAGCTTTCATCAGCATATGAAGAAATATCTCCTGCTCTGATAACTGAAAATCCCAAATTCTTATATTTTTTAAAATAAGCAGTTAAGAGTTAACATGAATCTTTCTACCCAATCCCCACACTTCCAGGGGAAAATATGTTTCTAAAGTACAGTGTTCCCACCAATTGTGAAGTTCAGTGAGGAATAAAGCATCGTAATTTCAGCTGTCAGCATAAAAAGCATCTCTCAGAAGCTTCGTTCCAACTATAATAACCTGGTGTGCTTGCTAGGAAAAAAAATCTGATCCTATGAGCTTCATGCATGATTGATACCATTACTGTTTATTTTAAGACCGTCCTTGAGAATCAATCAAATAAAGCATTCCCAGTGTATGTTTGGCAACCAAGAATGAAGAACACAGTCAGTGCTTTTCTAGAGAAGATGTGATGATGGACTATTCTTCCTATTAGAGCTTCCACCAAAAGGAAATCTCTAGTAAAGGTGGATAAGGCAGAAATTCCTGTCAGAAAAGATCCTGTCATCCCATGTTCTTTATAGTATGTTGAAATAGCTCGCAGCTACTCTGATGATTAAAAAAGAAAAACAGGTGTTATCATTACACATAAGGAAGTATAAAAACCCAACTAACGACATGCTCAAGTGCTTACAAAAAAAACTAATTGGAAGTAATACAAACTACGAAGCGTCATCTAATCTAAATCATTAGCAAATCTCCTATGTATCAAATAAGGTTTTTAAAGTCGCAGATGGTGCCCGCCTCTTATCATTCATAAATATTTGCATAGTGTATTAAACATGGATGACATAACTTAAATACTCTAAAAATGGGGAAATAACTTTTTCCATGAACCATTTTTCACACGTCTTGAAGAAAAGATTATAAAAAATTAAGATGAAATCTCTTTTCTTAATAAAATTAACTTTTCTTGCATAATACCTGATTGAACTGCATAAGGGATTCAAAATGTAAAGAAATACAATACAATTTATGTTTAGCCTCAGAAAGGAAACCTAATAATCATCCAAACACTGGTGGTATCCCAACAATGTCTGAAAGCAAATCTAAGACTTTCCCAAAGCAAGTAGCCATCAATCCAGACTCTCCGTTCTACTCCATAGGGAGCAAAATAAAACCAAGCACTTAGTTTTGCCCACCTCCCCCAAGCCCCACCTTACCACCATCACCATCACCACCAGACCAAAGCAATGGGGCCTTTGGTTCATAACATAAATAAGAGCTTGCCACTTTCATTCCTTCAGTCTATGAACTAATTACTCCTTCATTTCAACATTAAATTATCTCTTGATTTCAGTGTTAGACAGAAAAACCCATGTGTGCCATGTAATTCTAAAAGCTTAAATCTGCAATCAAGAGAAAGTCTGGACTTTCACCTCCTTTTGCATCTCTCTTTTTATTCAGAAAAACAAAGTTGTATTTTTCAAAAGGTTAAACAGTTTTGGTTTTCAAACTGGGGTTTCTGTGTAATATAATCATACTTCACATCTGTAAACTTCTTCAACGCTTGATAATGGTTCTTACTTTTCCAAATACTTTGTTTCTGTACCAACCATCACTTATTACATGGAGTCCTAAGAACAGTTTATATAAACACAGGGTCATATTCAGAATACGGCCTCACACATGGCATTTATTATGCACACTTTGTATATAAATCTGTTACATGGAACACGTTCAAATGCTGTGCAACAGGTCCTGCTATTGTGTAAACACACACTCCAAACAAAATGACAGTAAGCTTTAAAGAATCAACAATATTTTAAGAATCACATTATTCTTCAGAGACTTGATCGTAATTCTTGTGAGATGTCAGAAGACAGAAGATCGAATCAAAAGGAGTCTATTTTAGTCAGACCCTCTTACTGTATTTGTATTCCACCGTGTACGTTGTAAACTGGAGTTAGAGCCCAGGTGTATACACACTTCCATTGATTTACTGCACATTACTGGCTTTAGTGCTGAGTTGATGACAGGAAGAGTACTTTGGCAGAGATCTGACAAGTCCTTATCCTGAAGTTCCCTTCTGCTTTATGTCTGTCTGTTCCCAAAGCTATCAAAGTAAAGCAAATGACAGACTAAAACCTCTCGGTTTTGCCATAAGAGTGTGAAATCAAATTAAAAACACACCTCAGGACTATTTCATTGGGCCACGTTTATTTTCTATTGGCGGGGGAGGGGAAGAGAAGACACTTTAAAAGAGATGGATTTCATGTCCTCTGTGTAGCCAGATCTGGTTACAGTGTATTAAGTTATGCCTAAATGAGAAAAAGACTCTGTCTAGTCAAGTGTTTTATCACAAAGTAATGTTATTAAACATATCAAGTATTCCCACGCTCTCCTCCAGATTCTTTGATTTTAGCCTCCTTTGTTAGGCACAGAACATGGGGAGAAAGATTTCAGGAACAATACCAAGGCAGCACATGATGCCAGGCAATGAATTCTGTATTTCCTGAACAGTTTATTCATCACAAACTCAAACTGCTTTTATTAAGCCACACGTTTCCTATATGTAGGACTTCGCCTTCTCCCTGGGTGACAAGCCTGGACCGGCTACAAATGTATCTCCGAGCGCGCAGCATCGTGCTTTGTGCTGCTGGGGATAACGGATTCTCAGTCTCGCGCGCATCCATCACCTAAGACACAGGGAAACTCAACAAGGGTCTCGGCGGCTGCAAGGGAAACAATGTGTTGAGACCGTGGCTGCTCTGAGCTACCAGGATCCCAGGAGTGAACGAAATGTTTCAGGGAGCAGCTCAGGCAAGGGAGAAGGAAGAAAGCTCTCATACTCTTACCTCCACATTGAAATACTGCTCCGTTCCGCAGACGGTAGCACATAAAATCCAAAGCAAGGTTTGCAAGAAAAATACCCCCGAATGATGCACGAAATCCAACCGTCTTCCAGTGCTGAATGTGAGTAAGATCATAGTGAACTGTGCTTCAGTGGATGGACGAGCTCCCCTTCGTTTTCTCCCTCTCTCCCTCTCCCTCCCTCCCTGGTTTCCTTTCAAAAAAAAGTCCTCTGGGTGGGTAAGGAGCTTGCAGGTTCACCCACAGCCCGGCAAGGGGAGGAGACGGAGGGCCCAGCACTCGGCAGCCCCCGAGAAGCAGCGGCAGAGGCAGGGTCAGCAGCTGCCTGCATTCACCATCCTCGGGGGCCCGTCACCGGGAACGTGGCGCCCAAGTTCACCGGCGGTTCCGGCTCAAAGCGCCCAGTCGCACCCGCAGCCGCCGCCGCCGCCGCCGCCGCCGCCGCCTCCAGCCCGTGCGTCCTCCTCCTCCTCCTCCACCTCCTCCTCCACCGCCCACTCCTCCGCTGCCGCTGCCGCCTCCGGCTTCTGCGGGAAGGGCCTCCGCTGCTCCTCGCTTCTCGCCTCGGCTTCTCCTTC
This sequence comes from Suricata suricatta, assembly GCF_006229205.1. Taxonomy (NCBI): domain Eukaryota; kingdom Metazoa; phylum Chordata; class Mammalia; order Carnivora; family Herpestidae; genus Suricata; species Suricata suricatta. Next base: position 33,637,418 of record NC_043714.1, read on the forward strand.
CCTCCTCTCCTCGCTCCCCTCCAGAATGTTCACCCGTAATCTACATAACTCCTCCTTCCCGGGGTCTGCCTGACTCTCGGGCCCTCAGCGCGCGCGCGCACACACATACACATCAGCGCGCGCGCACACACATATCTGCACATGAGCACACACGCAAGTACACACACACACACACACACACACACACACACACACACACACACACACACTCGCACAGTCGCGAGCGAGCGCGCCCTCTTCTTAAAGGAGACGGCTTGGAAAGCGGAACAGCTACTGTAGCGCGCACTGGAAGTAGCCAGACCTCCAGGAGGGCCCTCGATTGGGGGGTGAGGTCCTTTCCATACCTCCCACCCCCGATCTTTGAGACGGGAACCTGGGCTGCTCCGTTCTTTCATCTCGCCCGCCTCTCGAGCATCCAGAAACAAGTGCGCCCCTCCCCGGCCAGAGGCTGGGTGGGGCTCAGGCTGCGGACCCCGGCTTGGGCTGGGGAGTGGCCCAGGCCTGGTCCTGGAGGGCGGCGGGCCGCCTCCTGCAAGCGTCCCCGAAGGTCGGGGGGCGCTGGGAACCTGAGGGAGCGCCCGAGCCACTGTGCGCTGTTTGGGCGCTCGAGTAGGTGGCCGGGCCGGTCAAGTTTGGGAAGGCTGAGATAACAAGTACCCAGCGTCCGGAACTTTGTTGGGGTCCACCGGCCGAGCCCGTGGCCTGTTGTTTCCCCGATCTCTTCTACCATCACGGCACCCCGCCTTTCCGGGCTCAGGGAGGAGGCACGGGATTTGGGGGTTGGTGTCTAGTGGAATTACTGAAGCGGGAAGAAAATGTTCACTTTCCAAAAATGTTCTATCCAGTGGACGTATGTACACACTGGGACCCGGGAGAGGTGCTCCCGCGTGTTAACCAAACCTCAGGCTAGGGAGGGCGGGGGCGCTGGAAGAAAGCTCGCTGCGAGAGCGAGGGGAAGGGCTGGGGAAGAAAGGAGGGGGAGCAGCCTGAGGAAAGGCGAGTAAAGCAGCTGGCAAGGGCGGCAGGAAGAGGTGCGCGCAGACCGAGCGGGGGAGAGGCTGGCGGGAGCGGGGAGAGCTGCAGGCAAGAGGGGGAGGCTGCTGGCCAGCCGCGCCGGAGAGCTGCGGGCAGGGGAACTTCGGAAGAGGCTGCCAAGAAGGACTCGGAGCCTCGGCAGTGTGCGACAGTGGACAGCGGGGGCAGCAACCACCAGCCCTTGGCAGGTGATGCTTTGGCTGAAAGAGGAGGGGGGAAGGGAAGCAGGCAGGCATCTGCTTGGGGGCAGTGCCAATAAATGTGCTTCTCCTTGGCAGCCAGCAGAGGGGAAGAGGAGCCCACGGGAAAGAAATGCAGGCAAGGTTGAGAATAAAGGCTGCTCTAAGTATGACAGCTACCTCGGTGAGATGGAAGACAGACTTGACAAGGCAAATTTCATGGGTGAGTTGATAAAGCAAGAAATAGGACTGCAAGAGGTCATATTTGGTAAGCAGATGAAAAACGTTGGAAAACGCTTTGCCAAAAATTGCACTGGACTGTAATAATTTGTATCCTAAAGAGAAACACAAAAAAGCTAAAGAATAGGTTTGTGCAGCTATTGCTTTAAAACTGGAGGAAACGTGACCCACCTACATGACACAGGACGCCCAGGGAGACTTTTCTGACCATCTGCTCAATGCATACCATGTCCAATCCACAAAATAATTTTGAAGATATAAGAAGAAGAAAGTCTTTATGTTGTATAGCATATTAAAATTTGCAAAATGTTTTTATGCATAGTATCTCATTTAATTCTCACGCCATTCTTGAGGATTTTGTCTTTATTTCATAGGTGGAGAAACGATGGTAATAGAACTTTCCAGCAAACCATTCTTGTGGCAGAATTCAGACCTGACTTTTCTGACTCCCAGTTTAGTGCCTTTCCTGCTGCATTTCCATATAGAAATCCATTTCTACTCTTAACAGTTTTATAACCCATAGGTTGAGATGACATCCTTTAAATAAAAAGGGTTTGAATGCAACATGAAAGCAAGATCATTATATAGAAGTTACATGGTGGTGTAGGCCAATAGAAAGTAACAAAATGTGATGGGGAGTATTTGTCAATAAATCAACAACTATTTTAATGTATTTTAATGTATACATTATGTCTAGCAAAGTGCAAAATTAGAGAAGGGAAACAAACAAAATTATACGCCTTATGTAATCCTTGAAATAGTATTGAAAGGAGGGAGATTTAGAAGTTTTATACAAGTTGTACATGAGAAAACCGTTCTAACTGGTGAAGTCCTTGCTAAGTGAGACAAAATACTAGAAGATTTTGTCAAGGAAGTGGAATGCAAGATGAGCGTTGCTGGCTATTAGCAAGGAAGGATTTCTCACTGCACGCAATCTATTTGTCAGAAAACAGCTGAGGTCAGAATAAAGAGACGTACTAACACAGTACTCGTGGTGGGTAAGATCTAAAAAAGGGATGGCAATGAAATGATGAGTTAATGTTTCATCAACTAATCAAACAAGAATTATTAAACCATTTTATTTGATTTTAAAGTTTATTTATTTATTTTTGATGGTGGGAGGCGGGGGCCAAGAGAGAGGGAGAAAGAATCCCAAGCCAGCTCCAGGGACAGCACAAAGCCTGCAGCAGGGCTCATACCCACAAGCCAGGAGATCATGACCTGAGCCGAGATGGAGAGTTGGATCTCTTGTTGCCTTCTAATCATTGTAGATACGGTGCCCTTGAGTGGCTCAGTCGGTTAAGCTTCTGACTTCTGCTAGGTGATGATCTCAGGGTTTGTGGGTTGGAGCCCTGCCTCAGGCTCTCAGCCTGCAGAGGCTGCCTGGGATTTTCTCTCTTGCCCTCCCTCTCTGCCCCTTCCACCATTTGCCCTCTCTTTTTATCAAATTAAATAAATAAACTTAAAAAAATTATAAACCATTTTAGATAGGAATAGATACTAAGAAAGATTATCTTCAGAATGATGCACAGGATTGGTGATGGGGAGAGACTGGGTACAAAGAGGTCACGGTTTAAAAAAGGTGGCAATCCACCTGTGAAACTCTAAGGGCTAAACTAGTGAGATGCTCTTGGACACGTGTGCTTTCTAGGAGCCATTCTAAGAAAATGAAATTAGGGAGTCATAAATTAAAAAGATAATCTCAAATTACTGATTCACAATAATGATAAATTTTTATAGACATTTACTGAATTCATTGGTGGGCATTCAATGAGCAATGAATGAATTAATGTGTGCTCAAGTTTCTAAAAATACTAACAGAAAGAAAATACTGAGACAGACATATATTAATGATAGCAATAGTGTAAGGAATCAGGTAATTGCATGTGGAAGATACTACAGAAAAGGGTGGAAGAGATACTTAATTTTAATTAGTTTTCTTTGGGGTCTTTGGAGAAAGCATCACAAAAGTACTGGTTCTCAAAGGGCATCTTGGAGAAAGAGTAGAAATTTATCAGTCAGATAAGAAAAGGAAGGACATTTCAGACCTGTGTGCAGTGAGGAGTAAACACACAAGATGAATCAAGAGAACTACAAACGGGTTGAAAGGGCTGGAGGCCAAGGTATGTGGAAAGCAAGGTCCAGGTCAGAGATCACAGATCATATCAGGAAAAGTCCTGTGTACCGTTCAGGCTTTAGACTTTACCCTAAGAGAACGGGAAGAGAAAATTGAATTCTCACTATCTTTGCTGTCTGTTTGCCAACTCTGTGAAAAATAGTCACACCTTTTAGTAGGTCTAACATTTTGGGCGTGCCTGGGTGGCTCAGTCGCTTAAGCGTCCGACTCTTGATTCTGGCTCAGGTCACTTGGATTTACCATCAACATAAACAAAGAGCTATCAGTGCTAAAACTTAGAGATAGAATTTTGATATTAGTAAGTGGAAATGAACTCCAATGTGTCCTTGTTTCTTCATTAATCAGTAACTGAAATTTGAAGGTGGAAGATTGCTGGGATGTATAAGGAACTCACCAGATGAGAGAAGAAAAAAAAAATAGGTATATACCCTTTTATACAATCAAGTTAGGGTAGGGGGGGGGAGTCTTGTCTGTGGCCATAGTGCCCATCACCATGTAAGGCCATTCCTCTAGCACTGCAATTACTGTGTTCTTCCCAGTGACCTTAGTGGGTTATACCTAACGTATACATGATTTGAATCTCAGAGTCTAACTCTTTCTCTCACTCCACCATCTTCCTTTGAGAGAGTCTCTGAAGTTTTATCTGTTGTTCCTACCCTGGTGATTTCCACATTTCCAGCCTTAAGCCCAATCCTGTGGTCTAGAATTCATTCACAGTTTCACCAAAACTCAGCATGTCCCCAACCAACTTTATCACATTTTCCTTAGAAGGTGTTTTCCTTAGTTCCCACATTTCGGTCTGAACCCACTGGTTCATATGGACCCGCATTCTTATTACACCTTGAACACCTCTGACTCTTAACACTAATTTATGCTCTGTGTTGAATCAATCACTAGGAGCTGTTGTGTCTTTCTGTCCAATACTGCTTTGATTCATTCTTTTGCCTGCACTTGTAGTTTATCA
>NC_043714.1:33642072-33669325 GCF_006229205.1 Suricata suricatta
CAGGTGATGCTGGGAGAACTGGACAGCAACATGGAGAAGAATGAAACTAGACAACTTTCTTACACCATACACAAAAATTAACTCAAAATGGCTGAAGGACCTGAATGTGAGACAGGAAACCATCAAAACCCTCAAGGAGAAAGTAGGGAAAAACCTCCTAGACCTCCACCGCAGCAATCTCCTACTCGACACATCTTCAAAGGCAAGGGAAATGAAAGCAAAACTGAGCCCTTGGGACTTCATCAAGATTAAAAGCTTCTGCAAGGCAAAGGAAACAATCAAGAAAACTAATAGGCAACTGACAGAATGGGAAAAGATAGTTGCAAATGACATATCAGATAAAGGGCTAATATCGAAAATGTACAAGGAACTCACCAAACTTTACACCCACAAACCAAATAACCCAGTGAAGAAATGGGCAGAAGACATGAACAGACACTTCTCCAAAGAGGACATCCAGATGGCCTACAGGCACAGGAAAGAAATTTTTAAAGTTCTCTCCAAATTCCTCATTATACAGAAAAGGAGACAGAGACTCAATAAGAGATTGAGATTAAATAAATACTGCGACTTGTTGACAAAGTTAAAAACATGTATGTATATTCTGAATTACAACTGCTTGCCTTTTTTTAAGAAAAAGATTCATTGTAAACTACTTTAGACATGCAAGAAAACACCATAAACAAACAATCCAGTTTAAGACATAGTTTTGTTGCTGTTTCACCCAGGCCATATAAATAATTGTGGTAAATTAAAATCGGATGATGCTCTGTGGATTGTCAGATTTGTCATGGTTTGGTATGAGGTGACAGATATGCTGAAAAAGGGCATATTATTCTGTAGATGGCTGATAAAGTGGAGAAGAGGAATTGAGGATAACTTTCGACACTGCACAGTGTTAGGAAAATCATATTTCTGAATTTCATTTTCTTCATCTATAAAATGGGATTTAGAGTTGTGAAGATTGAATGAGATTATATAGAAGATTTCTGTAATTTTGCAATGCTAAACAACGTAGGTGATTATGATAGCATGTGACTATCTCATGCTATACATACAGAAAGAAGGCAGCAAACACACATTGGGACTGGGTTAACAAAGGAAGTTAAAAAAATGTTACAAATGTTCAGAGCAAAGATGCTATGAGAACATTTCTAATAGGTTATATTAGAGAGTAACAAGTGCTGTGTGTTTAACTGGTATTAATAAAATGCTAAAGGTTTTCATTTCCTAACAAAAGAAAAGGAACTATAGAATGGCAGTTTTTAACATTGTTATCAAAATATAATTAGTCCCTTTTGAACTATTACATAGTATATTAAATGCACTTTTCATTAGCTCATGGGCAAAGAAAAGGAAATGGAAAGCAGAGTGGAAATTAGATTGGCATCCATAAAAGCCATAAGATTACAATAAAAATGTATGATAAAAGAGCAAATATTTTATATTAAACTAGAGGCATTGAGTTGTAATTTAACATTATGGAGTTCAGAAAATCTTTTATGAGTTAATTTCTAACAGTAATGAGAAACTAAACATCTAAGTTGAAATGTCCTTTTCTACTTATATGAACAAAAATAAAAGTGAATTAACCCATATCAGTATGGTTATAATTAGAGGAAAGACAGTAATAGACAAAAAACGATGTTGAATAATCTTAGTTCTAGTGTATCTAGTGCTTCCATTGTATGTTTCATTATTTTGAAATGATTTAACCTCACTCCCTTAATTCTAGAATAGGCAGAACCATTCATATGCTGCTTATTATTCACAAGTTAATATGGTAATGAACTTGATTGTCTTCTACAACTTTTACTATTTGACCCACCATTTCCCTCTCTGTTGAAGAGTAGAGCATTCTAACAATCCAGATCTGGTGGTCTAATGGGGAGTTACTGCTATTCACATACATTAAAAAAATCCCTGTCCCTAAGAGATTCACTTTCCCTATCATATATGTTAGACGTTGTCATTGTTTTATTAATATAATTAAGATATTAGATTCCATTTTCATTGGAATAGTGTTTTTAGGCAAGGCCAAAAATAAGTGACACATTCATTGCAAATGATAAAGTAATCAATATCTAGATATCTGAAGACTTAGTAAGAATTTATTTCTTCTTTGTAAAAATAGGGGCCACCAGGGTGGCCTAGTCAATTAAGCATTTGACTTTGGCTCAGGTCCTGATCTTGCTATTCATGAGTTCAAGCCCCATAATGGGCTCTGTGCTGAGGACACTGTGCTGACTGCTCAGAGCCTGGAACTTGCTGTCTCCCTCTCTTTCTGTCCCTCCACTGCTCACACTCTGTCTCTCCCTCTCTCTCAAAAATAAATAAACATTAAAAAAATTAAAAGAAAAAAATATCTACAGTCATTTCAAATGAGTGAAGACTTACAGAATTTGTTTATATAATCAAAATGTAAGCAATGTAGTTTTAATATAAGAACATAAGTCAATGTTAGTAAATCATAATTTGATATGACAGTAATTACTTAGATTTTTTTGTAAAATATGTGACTATTCTCTATAAGATTAAAACCTATTCAGCCAAATAAAAGTCTTGAAAGTGAAAGAGAAAAAATTTATCTAAATTATTTACATCCAAGATTGTCTTCTACATCAGTTGTCATCATGTATATCGATGCAAAATTATCATCATATTAACCCAAAGAGTCAGGAAAATATTTTATGCCTTGGCTTAGACTCTTATAGTTTCCATAGGACAGTCAATTATACTAACTAACCCTCAGTTGCAATTTAAGTGTTACTATAAAAAATTGAAATATGATAATTCTTTTGGAATTTTAATTTATTCTTATCAAAACTACATCTGCACTTACCACCTTTACTTGTTAAAAAATTTTAGTGCAGTTATTTTTAGGATAACTTGTATTTACTACCATTAAAGAATCTTACTCAGATGTGCATTTTCCCTTGGAAAATAAGATAATGAAGTTATTGGATGTAATTTACATGAAGTTTTGCTTAATTTTAAGTTTTCATATAAGTTGGATTAAGATCAAACTTTATAGGACTATGAGGACTCAACTGTTAATCTAAAAATTATAGAAATACTTCATTGAATGAGAAAGGAGCAGATTCCTTATTTCATGCTCTCACCCAATGAAAACATTTATTCTAACTATTCCTAATGAGTAGTCATTCAGCTACTCCTTGAAGACATCCAAAGATAAAAGTTTGCTTTACAAAGCAAAATATTCAGTGGAGCTTCCAAGTTCATATTGTCTTTGGGATTTTGATCAATTTGTCCATAATGAAATTATAAGGATTTTCATAGCTAAAATAATTTTTGAGTTAAAAAATATTTAATATCCTATCAGCAGGATATATATAATTATATGTATATATATAATTAAAATATATTTATTTAAAAATGAAATTAAAGGGGCACCTGAGTGGCTCAGTCCGTTAAGCATCTGACTTAAGCTCAGGTTGTGATCTCATGGTTCATGAGTTCGAGCCCTAGATCAGGCTATCTGCTGTCAACACTGAGCACACTTGAGATCATCTGTCTCTGTGCCCTTCGCCAACTCATTCTCTCCCTCTCTCTCAAAAATAAATAAAAGCATTTTTTAAAAGCTTTAAAAATGAAATTAAAATATATGAAAACTCATGATTTGGGATTCTGACCAGGAGCAGAGAAATATTTCTAAAATCTCCTCATAAGTCTACAAATGTTTTAACAAAATAATATATACATATAGTTACCATAAAATGTTAAACTCAAGGTTTTGAGGACTCTGTAAAGATTAGCTAGTTCATTTTCTTATCTGGGATTTGAATCCTCTATACAATATCCCAAAGATTTTAAATTAAAAAAACTCCCATATTGCATCATAATTATTTAAATATTTATGAGCTCTTACTATAATTCCATATGAAAATGGAGTGTAAAATATTTTCTATGCAAATGAACCTGTGTCTTCAGAGTATTATATGGTTATATTTCTTGATCCTTTGTTATTAAAATATAATGGCTTAAGGTTATTAAATTCAATTTTTAAAGTTTCCCAGGTTTTATTTGTCATTGATATATGTGCTTGGCCATACCCTAACATTAATCAGAATGCAGGACCTTATTTCCTGTCTCTTGGACTATGTGAATATATTTCCCTCAGAAAGATACCATAGGGGTACGTTAATGAGTAATAGGTGTCTATACAGAACCATTTCTTCCCTTTTCCCCCCTCTTATGGTAAATATTGTGACCTTCCAGTAAGAAAGCACTGGCAGATATTGGAATCGTGCTGAGATGGTAGTCTGGAGACTATTTCTTAGTCCTAACTCTGTCAGCAAGTAAATTGCTGACTGAATTTAAGACTCTCAGCCATTCTTTGCTCTATATATTCTCTTTGAGAAATGAAGAATTTGAAATCAGATAATATCTGAAGTATCCTAAGTTTCTCAAATTCTGTGAACATATGAGTTGGTGTTAACTCAACGCAGCATCTGTATTGCAAGAAGTCAGAATTTAAAATATTGGACTATGTACAAATACAATTTAACCTAATTTTCCCCATTAGTTTAGTTTAGTTTCATACTCTGTATTAAGTAAATGAAAGTATTTTTTAGTTTACTCTGAATTAAATTCATAGGAACACACAGACTGATGTAATAGTAAGGTAAGTTTTTATACCCACATGAAGCTTCTCGATTAGAAGCTTTTCTACACATGTGGTATCTGGGTCTGTGTAAGCGTGGTACACTTGCATAACTTTACCACTAGGGGTCATCATAACGTGTATGTCTATGAGGAGGAAAACTTTTACGCCTGTCAATGTTTTGTTTTGGTTTTGGGTTTGGGTTTTGGGGGTTTTTTTGAGTAGGTGCAGCAACACATGATAATCACTTTTCTTCATGAATTAGGTAACTTAAAAAAAGAACTTCTATTAAAAATTGCTTTTTATGTTGACATATATCTGAAATTGTCCTACCTGAAAAACTACTACTTTTATGGAAGGAAAAAAAAAATCATGTTTTATACCCATCCCCATTCAATTGCTTAAGATTCAGCATCTGCAGAATTGCAAACTTATTGTATTGAGTCTTTCTTCCATATTATCATTACTCAAGTAAATAAATAAAGTTTCCAAGTATTTTAGAATAAGTAGGTTATTGATTTAGTATAAAGTGGCTATTTACCTATTTTTAAACAAATATTTGTAATTTAAATTCCAATAATATGAATTATAATAATACTAAATTATTATAAAAGTGAAAATAATTATGATGACAAGAATATACATCGATAACAAATCTTATTAATTTAATTTGGGAATTTCTAATCTCTTAAAGTGAATGTTGTCCACATCTCCTTGGTGGAGATGGTCTAATGTTCAAAATTATAAAATGATTTTTAACACTGCTTTATTAAAAAACATGTCTAGCAGGCCAATAAAACATACTTAAGATTGCCAAAATCAGCATATAAAAATACAAGACCTACAGTTAAATTTGAATTTCAGATAAATGACAAATTATTTTTAGTATAAGTATATCCCATGCAATTATTGGGACATATGCTAAAGAACTATCTGTTGTTTATCCAAAAATTAAATTTGAGTATTTTGTATATTCTATGGCAAGTCTTCTTAGGGAATAAATAGGTAGAATAAGTTAAATCTATTTCTGAACTATATATATAATATATATGAAGTTTCATTTCAGTTATCTAGAAGTCAAACTTTAGACTTCCTAAAGCCAAAGAAAGAAGTACAATTAGAATTATGGGAGAACAGGCAGGGGAGGAAGAATGATTGGAAGGGAGGGAGGAAATGATAAAGGAAGACAGAGAAAGAACGTAAAAGGGAATGAAGAAGAAACTAGCCAATGTTTCTGGCTCTGTAAAAGTGACCTGTGAACATCCAGCTGCTGAAAGTAACCAAATACAAGGTAAGAAAAAGGAGTATGCTTAATGCTTAGAGATTGGATTACCTCATACCAGGTGTAAAGCACCATTCATATCTACAAGTATTTGCACAAAAACTGAGAATTATGTAAGATAGAGACTGGGGAAGAAAGAACAAACGAGAGTTGATGGAGAGAAGACCACGGGAGTCACAAAGAGCCTAGGTAAAGGCAATAGGAGTGGGAGTCTTGACAGAAATGGAAATCCAATGACTTAAATCAGCTCCAGTCTCTGAAGGTATAATGGAATGGGTCTTTCATTCTCAAGAACTATGAGCATGCATTAATGTGCCACATTAACACCATATTATCATTTGGCTAAGAGTAGAAATTAAGAAGGTGATGGCAAAACTATTTTTAGTTCAGTTGATCACCAAGAATACAAATCTTTCTTGCCATACATCTAAAATTTTAATGGTATGAAATCAGATATGTAATTTGGCCAAAGTTGCATATTAAATAAAGGGGTAGTCATGATTCATCCCTATGCTTTACAACAAAAGGCCCATATTTATTTCATGTAACAAAATTAGCATACAAACCAACAGATTTATTGGATCAGGAAGGACAGTCCTTATGGTAGAGATGAGTTAAAACAAAATGCAGTAGAGGTGTATGACTTGCATGGTAGTTAGTTCATAGACAGAAAAACCAAGTTAACTTTGTTTTAGAATCCAACTAGTGAAAGGATTAGGGAATAACCTTATCATAATCTCATTCTAATGGAAAAGACAGGAATGTTTTATGTGAAAATACTTAGGAATGAGTTATGTGCAAAGACACGTGAGGAAACTCTGGGAGATTTTGGATATGTCTGTTACCTTGAATAGTGATCATGTATCAGAGGTATTTCCATATGTCGAAACTCATCATATCGTTCACATCAGATATCTACTGTTCTTTATATATTGATTATACCCCCAAAATCTGGTATTTCATTTGGTTTGGATTTGAAAAGCCAACTGACTGTTTTTGGTCAATTTCTCTGTGTTGCACCTGCTTGTTGTGGTAAAATTCAGGGGTATTGTTTTCTTAACAAATTTCCTTCTATCATATCACTGAATATTTTTGTTTCATTTGATTTATTCTCTATTCAGAAATACATGTATAATGATGGCCTTTATCTTTCATATATAACAATATTTCTTTAATAATTCTAAATAATTTATTTCTTTCCATTTCATTTTCCCCTCCTCTGTTTATGCTCTGTCTCTCTCTGTCTCTCAAAAATAAATAAAATGTAAAAAAAAAGTTTTTAAAAAGTAATCTGTAACCCAACATGGGCTTGAACTCACAACCCTGAGATCAAGAGGGGCATGCTATACCAACTGAGCTAGCCAGGTACCTCAAGTCATTTTTATTTTTAACTAAGCAAATGAAAATAATTTAAAGTACTAATTCCTAGATAATCCATGAAAATACTTATGCTGGTACTCAGGAATTCATCTAGTTTTTCTATTTTCTAAAACAATTTTCTCATACTCATTACACGTTGAAATTTCTCAACATTCTGGATTTTTGCATCAAGTAGAAAACTAATGCGAGGTATAAGTGTTCAACTAAATAAAAGACATCTTTTACATTGAAAATACTACTTTATTCTATAAACTTTCAGTATGGTCTTAGTTGCATACGGTAGTTATCTAATAAGTTTTTTTTAAATATTTTTTATTTATTTTTGAGAGGCAGAGAGAGACAGCACAAGCACGGGAGGGCCAGAGAGAGAGGGAGACACAGAATCTGAAGCAGGCTCCAGGCTCTGAGCTGTCAGCACAGAGCCCGATGAGCCCAGATCTCATGAACCGTGAGATCATGACCTGAGCTGAAGTCATATGCTTAACCAACCGAGCCACCTCAGGCGTCCCTTTTTTTTATTTTAGAGAGAGAGCACGAGACAGGGAGAGGGGCAGATTGAGAGAGAGAGAGAGAGCAGGAGAGAATCTCAAGCAGACTCCATGCTCAGTGAGGAACCCAATGCAGGGCTCAATCCCACGCCCTTGGGATCATGACCTGAGCCAAAATCAAGAGTCAGACACTCGACAGACTGAGCCACCCAGGCGCCCCTATTTCCATTCAGCTTCCTTCAGCCAAGTGTTCTAAAATTTCCAGAAAAACACGCATTGCCTACAAATCATTGCTGCAATTTGCATGACACTAATCTTCACGGGGAAAATGCACTGGTTCGTTGAACTTAGTCTTTAGTGTGATGAGCACTGATAATAGACAACACATGTGTAGCCCTTACTGGGTCCTGCCGTGGGCTCTAGCACTTCATAGGCACTATTGCACCTGACACACACACACACAGAGCCTGCAGTGGACGAAGTTTTATGGCCCCCATTTTCTAAAGAAGAGAGGTAAGACAGGAGATGGAGTCTAACACAGTCATTAGGTAATAAAACTGGGTTTAGACCCTGGGTGGTGAGGCTCCAGGCTTAGTCTGGGCAGACTTTGTACTAGGCTCAAGGTATCATATTGAATAAGGCTTGATCTTTATCCTCAAGGAGCTAGCTATGAAACCTATTCAAAGAGGTAGAGACATTCAGGAAAATCTATGTTATTTCATGTAATTGCTTATTTAGTAGTGGTGTAACTTAGTACATAGAAAACAAGGTTTGATGTCAGGTGAATGGTGAAGACACCTGGCTCCCCCATTTACTTGCCATTGCATGTTGAGACCTATGCCTTCAGAACTGGGCTGAGTGAGCTAGCTCATAGAGAATTTGGATTAGTATAGAACCTGGCAAAAACTAAAAACAGTCAATTAATGTCAATTTCCCCTTTCCTTACATAGGACATTGTGAGATCCAGTTGGTCAGTTGGACCATGTGCCCTATGTCTCAGGAACACTCACATTAGAAGGTGGGGGGGAGGGAGGCCCCTTTCCAGTGATTCTCCAGTCTAAATACCAAGATATCTTGGATGATGAGATATTTTGAGTAAGGTCTTAAGTCAGTGCCATGACTCTGGACTCATTATTATCATATTTCCTAATAATTTCAATATTACTTATAGAGAAGAAGCACAATTGGTTACTAAGAAGATAGATATATTCATCAATCTAATTTCCTGCAGATTTCTTAATCCAAAAGAAGGCTTAAAAAGACAAGTGTATTTTTTTATTTTTTTAATGTCTTTATTATTTTATTTTGAGAGACAGAGACAGAGAGCAAGTGGGAGAGGGGCAGAGAGAAAGGAAGACAGAGACTCTGAAGCAGGCTCCAGCCTCGGAACTGTCAGCACAAAGCCCAATGCAGAGCTTGAACCCACGGACCATGAGATCATGACCTGAGCCAAAGCCAGACACTTAACCAACTGAGCCACCCAGGTGCCCCAAGACAAGTGTATTTTTCATCACCTCATTTTATAGCTCAGAAAATTAATTCCAGATAATGCAAGTGATTTGTTCAAGGTTGGACTAGCTGCTCCCTTGATTCTCACTTCATTACTATTTCCATTTAATTATTTATTTGTTATACTTAGAAACTATAGACCCAAAGGTTTGAGGATATAGAATGTATGAGCATATAGCAAAAGATTATTTTTTGCTAAATCTTCAACCATCATGGATTTCTTCTCTGTCTTACCTCTTCTAGATTGAAATAGTTCTTCAGGTAGGAGAAGACAGAAGCAAAATGATCTTTGAATAATGTGCTTTATCTTTGTTGATAGATGACTTAAATGAAAATCACCCCTGAACAGTATATTCTATCTATTCTTGTATTTCTCTTACTCTGAACATGGCTTTAAAAATATCAAATCTTGGGGTACCTGGGTGGCTTAGTCAGTTGAACGTCTGACTCTTGATTTCAGATCAGGTCATGATCCCAGGGTTTTGGGATAGAGCCCCATGTTGGCAGTGAGCCTGCTTGGGATTTTCTCTCCTTTGCTCTGCCTCTCTCTCTCACTCTCTCTCTTTCTCAAATAAATAAAATGAAAAAAAGTAAAAATTCCAAATCTTTTTGTGTTAATATAACCACATTGTGAGCTTTGTTATCAAGACATCATTATTCCTTTTCATGTTATATTTTAAAAATATTTGCTTCATTGCTTCTCGGCCTTTTGGCTAAGATCAAGTGTAAAAATATTTGCTTGATTATATGTTTAAATGCTGAGCACAATAGTAAAAATAATTAGAAATTCACAAGATGTCTGTATTGTTAATTAAATAGCTACATTAAATCAGAGTTTACTATCGAAATTGTGTTAAAAGAATGTAGTTTATAGCGGGCAAGAAGTAAATCTCTGTAAAGTGCTACCTTTGAGGGGAAAAGCAATGCTCCATCCCTCCGTCCATCCCTTCGCTTCTGCAAAGCACCTCTTCTCACTCCATATGGACTCTATTAAGTCACTACTACAATTAAATAAAAGCAGATGTTACCCAATACAGTACTTGTTAGTTCTCTTATCTAAAGCGTGCTATTACATGGTAAACATGTATTAATCTATTTCAGATGAGGATTTAAGGCCCTCTGAGTATCCGTCTTCTCTCAATGTCACCAAGATATATCTACAAGGAACTTGACAGCTTTTTTGACACTGTCCAGCTCACATGCAATTCCCCATGATTTGTTTCTATCCTTTCTTGTTCAACAAACATTTTAGCACTGTTTCTGAGAACACAGAACCATGGTGTTCTTAACTAATTTGAGGAATATAAACAAGTATTTGAACTTCAAATAAAATACAAACACAATGATGGTTAGTTGAAAGCTATAACTACATAAATTACAAGAGTCATTCATTCACTTTAATTCATAGATAACAGCACCAAGGGAAGCATTTGTTATTATGAAAGATATTCTTACTTCTAATTGCCTAAAAGAATCTATGACAATTTTTGTCAAAATTATAAATTACGTTTAGTGATAACTTCACATTACTATTATTATTAGGAAACGGTTTTCAGCAGATCTCTTGTATGCTTTGTGTCTCATGAGTGAGTTACTAACTGCCTTTGTTCTGGACTCTGTTTTCAAAGTTGTTTGCAAAATGATCAGACTTGGAAGGTATAATGTCTCACTCTGAAGCAAAGAGTAGGGTTGCTTGCTGCTCAACATAACATGACCATGAATCCTACATAAGCCAAGAGGAGATATACTTACTTTCTCTTATAGAAGATTCAAGTTCCTTAAGCTTAGAATTCCTCTTCTGAAGCCCACTATTTGTAGTGGTCTTCTTGCCCACTTCTAGTCTCCCTGGAAGAATTGGGATTCATGTAACGTATGCAAAAATTCATATACTCCAGCTTCTAGTACTGTCATGAGTCTTCTCCCAACACCCATGAGTCTTGGTCTCTCTTTCATGGCAGGCTAACTTATTACCTTCCAAGTTAGGTAAAAATCTCAAACCCCTCACAAGTTCTTGAAAGGTATTTTAGGGATGAAGCTTGGATACAGACGGGGAGACAAGGATTTCTGGTAGAGGGAGAATGAGAGTCATGCAGGTTGATAGAATTTAAGGAAAATCTATGAGAATTGATAATGAACATGAAGATCAAATTGGTCAATCAAAAAATAAATGGCTTTCAACTTTATTGCCTGTTAGCAAAAAGAAATTGGGGTATAGTTGCATGTTGGCCACTGGAAAGTAGGTTCCAAGACAGCTGTCTGAACAGGGTGCAGCAGTGACTAATTCTCCTTGAGGTGGGGGTAGCTGGGAAGGGAGGGAGGGAAAGGATGGAGGAAGTACTTTCTCACCAACATAGCAGCCCCAGGCCCACCCATTGTAACAACTAGTGCTAAGATACTCATAGAAGGTCAGAGCAGTTCTACTCTCTTTTGGACAGCAATCCTAGAGAAGGACACCCATATTAACATGAAAGGAGGAGGGTTCACAAGAGGCCGGGGCAGAAACCAGATGAATCTTTAAGTTTGGCTACTTCATTTCAGAGAAAAGAGGAAGGGCATGTAATGCTCAGTAAGGAAGAATGGATATAACTGGGCTGTCTTACAGCTCAGCCCCTCTTACAGTCTATTATGCAAATCTTAGACCCATTTGAAGATGACAGTAAAAGATCTGAGGGTTTTGTTAATTTGTTTGTTTTGTTCTGTTTTGTTTTTGTAATGGCTCCTGGATGTTATAAGGGGGCTTTGATCCTATGAGGAAGAATTCTCTGAGGAAAAAAAGAAAACTCTCATGGGAAACCACAGATAAGACATAGTTAGAATTGAGTCTGCTGTTCCAGATCATTTGCAATACTGACGAAGGTGACCTAGTGGTGCAGGAGAAACTGACCCCCAAAATATAAATAATTTCTTGTGAAACAAACATAGATAAGTTCTTGTGATCAAGTGCAGAACTTCTTGAAGCCACAGTGCACCTTATTTGGCATTCAGCCCTTCTTTCCATCTATCCCCACTGCCCCCTGCTCCCCCTCTATGCCAACTTCAGCCGCTTTAAAGAGAAAGCTTTTCAAGAGTACACTGTAGTTCTTCTGGCCTCCAAGAAGAACTAAACACCATATAGCCAAGTAAATTGGGGAACTTTGGGGAAGAGAGAATCACAAAACTTATGACTCTGTTGGATATAGTCACCCAAATCACCATCCGAGTTGGTCCCATGGGACGAGGGGGTACCAAGTTTAACATATGGGTTTTAGGCAGTGTTTATTTTGGGGAAGGAAAACTAAGTGACTTTGTGGGTGGGATCCATTGAATCAATTCAATGTGATGTTTTTATGGCTTCTGCTACTGAATTTATAATTAATTGTATTGATGTTTTACATGCTGGTGGTGTATCCCTTAATTGGAAGAAGCATCTTGTACATATAAGCAATATGAGTACTTTGAGACCACATGACCCTGATCTCCCATTCAAGCTGCACATGCTAGTGTTAATGATTTGCCGTTGGAGCCTCTAACAATAAAAAGCAGCCTTCATACCGTGGAATCTCTTGGGGTTTTTCAGTCATATCTTCCCTGACATGGTGATGGTGAAAACTCCTTTTATAAAGCAGCTATTGGTTTGTCTTTGGAGCTTTTACTGAAACTAAACCTGAACCATGGAGGTGTGTGACTCTCTTCCTTGATATTCCCATTCTGTGGTGAGTCATCCCTAACTCAACAAACAAGGTAGAAAGAGCCATCAAGCCTCTCTTGTTAAATGGAAATTGCATAATGTAAAATGCAGTAGACTATACCTCAGCAGCATTGCAACTTTATATGAAAAAATAGCAATTTTAATTTGGGAGGAAATTTTATCCCCACCCTACCCACTGCCTTGAAAGCAAAACTGACTGGATGGAGTGTTTGATTCACAGAAGTTCTCCTAGATTCTGGGGCCTGGATCCCTGATGTTTTTCAGAGTTAAAATTTGATGGTGTCCCAAACTGAGCTATTCAGTGTTAGGACCAGCTATGCTGAACTGAAAATGGAGAGGTGATCCTATCTCAGTGGGCAGAACTCAGTGATGTGGTAATAGGTCTGGCCAATCCTATACTTGATGAATCCTGTTATAGTTCTTCTGGCTTTTGGACTTTTGCCAATGGTTTTCCACACAAATCACAGTTGCTGATTGAATTGCCTGGAACATACTTGTAGATCTTCAAGGTAAGGGCCTGCTCCTTGATGAATCCAGCTAAAATCTAGCTGTTGTATGAGACCATTGCCCTTACTGCTTAAATCCATTCTCTCACTGGACATAGCAATGCACTCTCCATCACAGACCAAGTACAGCTCGGAGGACTCTGTTTCTAAAGTTGGGCAATTTTAATCAACAAACAAAAGAAACCTTGATTGTGTATTCTGAGCAGCAGAGAATTTCTTTTTAAAATGTAGTGAGAGAGGATCTTTTTTTACTGCCAAAAGCAAGGAAGTCTATAAACTCCTGGTATTTCACCTATGAAAGTCATTTTGCAGAGATTTTGCAGATTGTAGGCGATGCAATTTGCCTCCTTGCTCTACCATTTACTAGCTCTATTACCTTAAGCAAATCAAAAACTCCTAGAGATTCAGTGTTATTTTTTAAAAAGAGAGAAATGGGGTAGTTTTAAATATCAAAGAAACAACACCTGTGAAAGTGCTTTCTAACTACAAAGCACTCTATAAATATTAGTTATTTTTCTAGTACTTCTGAACATTTGAACTTGTGGAAATAGAAACTAAGCACATAAATATAGCCCTGTCTATACATTAAAGCTAAACAAAAATTACAGAAAACAGACTATGATTTTAAAGCATTTGGCACATTAGCTGTAATATAATACAATAGCCAATACACTTTGACTAAGCAAGGAATGGGAACTTGAAGTACACTAGAGCCTGGAAGAAAGGAAGATTAAAGAGGAAGAGAACAGAAATCAGAAGGACAAAGAACTATACTTTGTACAACGACCACACAGTAGTTATTTGTAATTTTTATACTGGCACTGAACATTTAATGAAATATATATGGTTTACCAAATAACATGAACCTAAACACTTCACATAATTATCAAATGCATTGCTATATTAAAAGAATTCTTTAAAAATTGGTTAGGAAAATTACTTGGATTTTTTGTCAGTTTAATGGAGGAAACTAATCATCATTCCAATTTTCAGATTGGGAATACCAGGTAAAGAGCATTCACATATTTCATTACAATTTACTTAGCTTGGTATTTTTGTTTCTTTTGAAACTATACCAATGAAAGAAATAATTTGTAATCCATGGTGCCTTCAACTTTTTCTTAGGTCTTTGCATAAAGCTAAGCAAGGCTTATTTGTATTTATACAAAATATTCTATCTTCTCAACTTACTTAGTTTCTATTATCTTTAGGAGTTTCATCTTGATTTTATATGTTTTATGTCAGCCTATTTCAGAAATCATATTTGACCTTCTATTGTTTATATCTGCAACTTCAATCAATAAGGTAAAAAATAATAACAAAAAAACCACTGATTTGATGTAAAACATCTAACCTTTAAAATTCCAATGGATCCTCAGAATTCATCAGTTAAAATGCCACCTATTTCCCAGTAGACAAAATACAAATCTATTCAATGAATCGCATTGTGGGGCAATATCTAAGGCAAAGTACTCTTTTGTACGGGATCACAAGTTAATCTAAAATATGTAAAGTTTAATTCAAATAAATGTACAAAAGTTTAAAAACAAAATAAAATATAGAACATCCACAAAAAATGTACAATGGATTATATGGAATTGGGTAAAGTAAATTAAAGAGCTAAATGAGGTATTTAGTTTAACATAAATATATTAATAATAAGTACATCAGAAGCTGAAAAGTAACAGAACAAAGAGAGGAAAAAGGAAGAGGAGAAGCAGGAGAACTAATACTTAGAGAAGATTTGTGATAAGTTATGCGTGTGGTTACCATGAGTAATTGCCATTTTACATGAGGAAAAGGAATTTTATCATAGAGAAATAGTAAAAATGACTTAGAAAGTATATATAGGGATTCATACACTAGGGAATTCAAAAAAGGCAAAAAGGCAAAAACTGGCATCTTCCTGAAAAATAAGTGGATTTTAATATAAGAATGATTGCTAATGACAAATTGTCTGAATTTGAGTTCCAGCACCCCTATTTTCTGTAAGCTTTAATTCATGTTAGCTAATAGACCAGGTTTTATCAGTTGCAGGTGTCCAATCTAGTGACTCAATACTTGTACACATCTCCCAGTGCTTATCATGACAAGTACACCCCTTAGTCTCCATTGCCTATTTCCCCCATCCCCTGCTATCCATCCTCCTCCCCTCCCCCTGCTCTCCATCAGTTTATTCTTTCTACTTAAGATTCTGTTTCTTGGTCTCTCTCTTTCTTTTTTCCCCCTTTAGTTGTTTGTTTTGTTTTTTAAATTCCACATATGAGTGAAATCATATGGCATTTTTGTCTTTCTCTTATTTATTTCACTTAGCATATATCAACACCCCTATTTTCTAAGACCTTGGTAAAGTTACTCAATCTGTCAGTATGTCTATATTCTAATCCATTAAAAGTGGAACAACAATAGCACTTGCCTTGAAACAGTGTAAAGACTAAATGCAAGGATGCAGATATGTAGAGCTTCCCCTGTGACACAGCTCCAAAAATCATCCTACAGTTTGATTATTACAATATGATTTTTAATAACACTATTTTTGATCAAGATAATGACATGATGAAAACTGTTTTTCATAAAAATTAATCTAGGGGCACCTGGGTGGCTCAGTCAGTCGAGCATCCATCTTTGGCTCAGGTCATGATCTCACGGTTTGTGAGTTCAAGCCCCGTCGGGCTCTGTGCTGACAGCTCAGATCCTGGAATCTGCTTCCGATTCTGTGTCTCCCCCCTCTCTGCCCCTCCCATGGTCATGCTCTGTCTCTCAATGATAAATAAACATTAAAAAATAATCTGACAATATAGACTTAAATTTTTTTAAATTTTTAATGTTTATTTATTTTTGAGACAGAGAGACACAGAGCATGAGTAGGGAGGGGCAGAGAGAGACACACACACACAGAATCAAAACAGGCTCCAGGCTCTGAGCTATCAGCACAGAGCCCGACATGGGTGTCAAACCCATAGACCACAAGATCATGACCTGAGCCAAAGTCAGATGCTTAAGTGACCCAGGTGGCCCGAGACTTAAATTTTAAATGAAGAAATGCTAAAAGTATGGATGTGAGTTAGGAACATAAAAATAATTTAGGTGCTGCCTGTTGTCCAATATCTGAACACTGTTCTTTCTCCTATTTCATTTGGTTTACTGGTGTAGCAGAGCAGCCCCTGTTGCCGTTCAGTTTGTGGGTGGTCGTGGAGGATCAATATATTACTTCTAATTCAATCTCCTACAAATTTGATGCCCATCTGTACATCTCCATTGTCATTTCCCATTTAGGTATCCAGCACAGCCTAAATTCCATGGGCATTTCTAGGACTAGGACTGTTCTAATGACACTTCTAGCCTCACCTTTAAAGTATTAATCACTTCCAAACTGGCACCAGAATAGTGTTTTCAGGATGAAAATCCAAAGGTTCACTTGTCTTTTACAGTGACTTATCAGTAAGCGCTTTGAGGGCGAGAACAATATCTGGCCTTAGTAAGTTGTATGCATGTATATCAGCTCTCCTAGAAAAAAATCCAGCTGTCTAACATTTGCCATTTACCATGTTGTGAATACTTCCACCATGGGCACTTTTAAGCTACATGTAATGCCACAAACAGTATAGACATCTGAAGAGATGCACACAATCCGTTTTCATGAGGCAGTACTATTTAGCTTCAGTACATTTTCACGAAGCAGTACAATTCAGCATCCAGTCCTTCATAGGTGCTTGATAAGTATTTCTTGAATAAAACATTGTTTAATTATTTGTGTTAAACAATGAGAGCATAAGGAAAATGAGGGGCAACTAAGTAGTTTATGTAGCCTCCAAAAAATACCATCAACAAGATACACTCATCTATTTAATTAGGAGAAGAGGATCTTGCATCTGAATATGAGTATATTAATAATTTTGTGTTTAAATACTGATCTTAGCATGAAAATTAAGTAGAATCTTACTCAGAAGTCTTTAAAATAAAAGATAACTGAATTACTTCATGATAATTATTCTGCATCATCAGTGAGAATTATGGGGCAGTATGTAAACTTTGTAAAAACAAATTGAATTAGATCAAGCATGTTTAAAACTGTGCTTTCCTGGACACAGCAATGTTAATAGCTGGAAGATATTCAAGGCACACAGCATCAGGTCTAAGAAGAACAAACTCTTACCAGTAAACATCACATAACACAAAATGAAGAAATGTTGGAAGATCATCTGCATTAAGAATTTAAGATAAGCAAAGCTAGAAAATTGTATTAAAAAGCTACAATTACCAGTGGGAGGGGCTGAAATGGCAAAAAGCATGGGCGTTCTCAGCTTCTCTTGTCCTGAAATGCAGCTATACCAACACCAAACAGTTTTGCACACCTAGAAAATTGATCTGGGGATTAACACAGCAATCTGCATAACTTGGGCCACAAAATTCAGTAGGTACATGGTGTGGAGAGGTGAAGTGGAGAATAGAGAAGCCACAGAGAGTAGGGAGCTGTTTTATTTGGATAGAGGACAGAGAAAGAGGGAGGAGTGCAGGAAATGCACTCCCTGTTCCCCCAAAAATAGCTGGAGAGGAAGAGAAAGAGTGGAAATACCCACAGGAGACAACAAGAAAAGGAGAAAGGAGAAAGGAGAGGGTTTCAATACGATTAGAATTCTATCAACAGGTGACAACAGAATCAGAAATTCCACAGCTCAATACTATGGAATACTCATAGTCCTAATGAGAAAAGTAAATCCCCAGGAGCAAGGAGCAAGGTCCTAGGGTCCATGGGCCACACAGAAGACGTGGTTCCCAGCTAGGAGGGCATTTGGTAGAGGTCATTCAGCCTCCCCACAGACAAAGGTCCCATTGAACACTGGAGAACAGCTACGTCTGCTGGTAATGGAACAAAGATGCTAGGGTGCAGTGAAGCCTGGTGATGGCTCTGTGTTATGTTTGCCATAATCTCAGAATCTCTGCTGCCATGCAATCACTTGAACTTTTTCTAGGGCAAGCAGGCACCTGGCCACAATCTCTGAACCTCTGCAACAACAGAACCACATGAACATTTCTGGGGGCAAGCCAATACCAGGCCATTGCCCAGTGAGTCCCTCCCACAAAGGGTGGGAGCAGGTCCAAGCTCCAGGTCCAAGTTGCTGTGTGGAAACATAGCCCCATATGAAATATAATTCAGGAGGGAGGTGGCTCCTGGCAGGCTGACGGCTTGGCTGTGGACAGTGTAAAAGCTGACAGTGGATAGAAGCCAGAGATAAAAGAGGCATGCTTGATTGTTGATGAGAGCACAGAGATCTGGTACCAGAGACTGGGAAGTTGAGTGATAGCATTTTCACCTCTCCTGTGCATGCGCATACATGCACATGTGTGCCACACTGATCCACCCCAGTAAGGGAGCAACTTCACCCAGTGGAGAAAAGAGCTGTTACACCAGGCCTTATCCAACGGCACCAACCAAGCCCTAGAGGACCACCACAAGTCTCTCTGCTGCTTAGTGTAAGGACACTAAGGTACTTCATAGTTTGAGTTCCTGGGGAAACTGGATGTAATTTTATTTGGATTTCACTCTCTTTGCTGGCCCATCTACTTATTTTGTTTTGGTTTGTTTTTTTCTTTTCTTTTTCATTTTCTTTTTTATCTTATACTTAGATACAAAAAGAGAAAAATTTATTTTTCTTCTTTTTAATTTTTAATTTTATTATGTTGTGTTTATTTTCTGTAAAGATTTTGGTCTATTTTACTTTCTTCACTTCATTTTACTATATTTTATTGTATACATTTTTTACTTTTTATGGTTTTTTACATTTTTAAATTTTCTTTTCTTCCTCTTTTTTCTCTATTCTATCAAGCTTCTTTCAACAACCAGATCAAAACACACCTAAGACCTAGCTTCCTTTGTTTTATTTTTTGTGTGGGTTTTAAGTTTTAAATTTTTATTTTATTAATTCTTTTTTTTTTCTCCAAAATGACAAAATGAAGGAATTCACCCCAAAAGAAAGGACAGGAAGAAATAACAGTCATGGACTTAATCAGCACAGATATCAGCAAGATGTCTGAACTAGAACTTAGAATCACAATAATAAGAATACTAGCTAGAGTTGAAAAAAGCATAGAAACCCTTTCTGCCGAGATAAAAGAAGTAAATTCTAGTCAGGATGAATGAAAAATGCTATAACTAAGAGGCAATCTCAAATGAATGCACAGCAGTAAGGATGGATGAAGCAGAGCAGCAAATTAGCAATATAGAAGACAAAATTATGGAGAATAATATGGAGGGAAAAAAAGAGGGAAACTAAGGCAAAGATCACAATACAACAATTAGAGAAGTCAGTGACTCATTAAAAGGGAATAACATCTGAATTATAGTGGTCCCAGAAGATAAAGAGAGAAAAAGGGGTAGAAGGTTCATATGAGCAAAACACAGCAAAAACCTTTCCTAACCTGGGGAAAAACAGACATCAAAATTTAAGAAACACAGAGAACTCCTATTAGATTAAAAAAAAAAGACCATCAACAAGGCATATCACAGTCAAATTCACAAAATACACAAAGAAAGAATTATGAAAGCAGCAAGGGGGAAAAAGCCTCAATCTATAAGGGAACACAGGTCAGTTTCACAGCAAGACCTATCTACAGAAACTTGGCAGAAGAAAGAAGTGGCAGGATATATTCAATGTTCTAAATTTGAAAAATATACATCCAAAAATTCTTTATCCAGCAAGACTGCCATTCAATATAGAAGGAGAGGTAAAGAGTTTCCCAGACAAACAAAACTGAAAGGAGTTTGTGACCCCTCAACCAGCCCTGCAAGAAAAGTTAAGGGTGATTCTCTGAGGGGAGAAGAGATGAAATAAAACAAAATAAAACAAACAAACAAACAAACAAAATAATCCTAAAGCAATGAAGACAGAAAGGATCAGAGACATCCCCAGAAACTCCAACTCTACAGGCAACACAATAGCAATAAATTCATATCTTTCAATACTCACTCTAAATATCAATGGACTGAACACTCTAATCAAAAGACATAGAGTGTCAGAATGGATAAGAAAAAAAGATCCATCTGTATGCTTTTTACAAGAGACCCATTTTAGACCTAAAGACAACTTCAGATTGAAAGTAAGGGGATAGAGAACCATCTGTCATGCCAATGATTGCCAAAAGAAAGCTGGAGTAGCCACACATGTCAGATCACCTAGATTTTAAAATAAAGACTGTAGCAAAAGATGAAGAAGGGCATTATATCATAATTAAGGGGTTTATTCACCAAGAAGATCTAACAATTGTAAATATTTATGCCCCTAACTTGAATCTAAATATATAAATCAGTTAATCACAAACATAAAGAAACTTATTGATAACAATATCATAATAGTAAGAGATTTCAACACCCCACTTACAGCAATGGACAGATCATCTAAACAGAAAAGCAACAAGGAAACAATGTGAATCACTGGATGTCAGAGATATATTCACAACATTTCATCCTAAAGAAGCAGAATACGCATTCTTGAGTGTGCATGGAACATTCTCCAGAACTGATCACATACTGGGACAAAAATCAGCCCTCAACAAGTACAAAAAGATCAAAATCATACTGTGCACATTTTCAGACCACAACACTATGAAACTCAAGATCCACAACAACAAAAAATTTGGAAGGCCACAAATACTTGGAGATTAAAGAACATCATACTAAATAATGAATAGGTTAACTAAAATGTTTAAGAGGAATTAAAAAGTACATGGAAGCCAATGAAAATGATAACACAGCAGCCTGAAACCTCTGGGAAGTATATAGCAATCCAGGCCTTCATAAAGAAGGAAGAAAGTTCTCAGGATACACAACCTAACCTTACACCTTAAAGAGTAGGAAAGAGAACAATGAATAAAACGCAAAACCAGAAGAAGACAGGAAATAATAAAGATCAGAGCAGAAATCAATGCTATTGAAAAAAAAAAAAAAACCAGTAGAAGAGATTACTGAAACCAGGAGTTGGTTAGAATTAACAAGAAGACAAACCCCTAACCAGTTTGATCAAAAAGAAGAAGGAAAGGACCCAAATAAATAAAATCAAGAATGAAAGAGAAGAGATCACAACTAATATAGCAGAAATACAAACAATAATGAGAGAATTTTATGAGACATTATATGCCAAAAAATTGGGCAATCTGGAAGGTAGGGGAAAATTACTAGACACATATAAACTACCAAAACTGAAACAGGAAGAAATAGAAAATTTAAACAGACTCATAAATAGTAAATTAATTAGTAATCAAAAATCTCCAAAAAAACCGAGAGTCCAGGACTGGATGGCTTTCTAAAGGAATTCTACAAACACTTAAAAAAGAGTTAACACCCTTCTTTTGAGGCTGTTCCAAAAAGTTGAAATGGAAGGAAAGCTTCCAAACTCATTCTATGAGGCCAGCATTACCTTGATTCCAAAACCAGACAAAGACCCAACTAAAAATAAGAACTACGGACCAATTTCCCTGATGAACATGGATGCAAAATTCTCAATAAGATACTAGCCAATGGGATTCAACAATGCATTAAAAGAATTATTCACCATGACCAAGTGGGATTTATCCCTGGGATGCAGGTCTTGTTCAAAATCCACAAATCAGTCAATGTGATACATCACATTAATAAAAGAAAGAATAAGAAACACATGATCCTCTCAATAGATGCAGAGAAAGCATTTGACAAAATACAACATCCTTTCTCAATAAAAATCTTCAAGAAAGTAGAAATAGAAAGAACATACCTCAAGATTATAAAAGCCATATATGAAGAACCCACTGTTAATACTATCCTCAATGGGGAAAAACTGAGAGCTTTCCCCCTACTGTTAGGAACATGACAGTGGTGTCCAGTCTCACCACTATTATTCAACATAGTATTGGAAATCCTAGCCTCAGTAATCAGACAATACAAAGAAATAAAAGGCATCCAATCCAGCCAGGAGGAAGTCAGACTTCAACTCTTGATATGACATGACACACTATATGGAAAACTCAAAGGTCTCCAACAAAATTTCTAGAACTGATCCATGAATTAAGCAAAGTTACAAGATATAAAATCAATGCACAGAGATTGGTTACATTCCTATTCACCAGTAATGAAGCACCAGAAAGAGAAATCAAGGAATTCATCCCATTTATAATTGCACAAAGAAAACCATGAAATACCTAGGAATAAACCTAACCAAAGAGGTGAAAATTTTACACACTGAAAACTGTAGAAATTTTATGAAAGAAATTGAAGAAGATCTCAAAAACAATGGAAACAATGGAAACATATTGCATGTTCATGGATAGGAAAAACAAATATTGTTAAAATGTCTATACTGCCCAAAGCAATCTACATATTCAGTGCAATCCCTGTCAAAATAACATCAGCATTTTTCACAGAGCTAAGACAAACAATCCTAAAATTTGTATGGAACCAGAAAAGACCATGAATAGTCAAAGCAATCCTGCAAAGAAAGCCAAACCTGGAGGCATCACAATTCCAGACTTCACGCTGTATTCCAAAGCTGTCATCATCAAGACAGAGTGGTACTGGCACAAAATCATACTCTGATCAAAGGTACAGAATTGAGAACCCAGAAATGGACCCACAAATGTATGGCCAACTAATTATTGACAAAGCAGCAAAGAATATACAATGGAATAAAGATGGTCTCTTCAGCAAATTGTTTTGGAAAAACTGGACAGCAACATGCAGAAGAATAAACCTGAACCACTTTCTTATACCATACACAAAAATAAACTCAAGATGGATGTATGACCTAAACATAAGACAGGAAGCCATCAAAATCCTAGAGGAGAAAGCAGGCAAAAACCTATTTAACCTAGGCTACAGCAACTTATTACTCAACACGTCTCCAGGGGCAAGGGGAAATAAAGCAAAAATGAACTATTGGGATCTCACCAATATTAAAAGCTTCTGTATGGCAATGGAAACAACCTGTAAAAATAAAAGGCAACTGATGAAATGGGAGAAGATATTTGCAAATGACATATCAGATAAAGGGTTAGTATCTAAAAATCTATAAAAAGTTATCAAATTCAACACCCCAAAACCAAATAATCCAGTGAAGAAATGGGCAGAAGACATTAATAGACACTTTTCCAAAGAAGACATCTAGATGGCAAACAGACACATGAAAAGATGCTCCACATTACTCCTCATCAGGGACATACATATCAAAACCACAGTGAGATACCACCTCACACCTTTCAGAATGACTACAATTAACAATACAGGAAACAACAGATGTTGGCAAGGATGCAGAGAAAGGGAGATTCTCTCACACTGTTGGTGGGAATTCAACCTGGTACAGCCACTCTGGAAAACAGTATGAAGGTTCCTCAAAAAATTAAAAATAGAACTACCCTGCAACCCGAAAATTTCACTACTAGGTATTTATCCAAAGGATACAGGAGTGCTGTTTTGTAGGGGGCATATATACTACAATGTTTATAGCAGTGCTATCAACAACAGCTAAAGTATGGAAAGAGCCCAAATATTCATTGACAGATGAATGGATGAAGAAAATATGGTATATATAATGATGTATTCTCAGCAATCAAAAAGAATGAAAGTTTGCCATTTGCAACTATATGGGTGGAACTAGAGGGTTTTATGCTAAGCAAAATTAGTCAATCAGAGAAAGACAAATATCATAGGACTTCACTAATATGTGAAAATTAAGATACAAACAGCTGAACATAAAGGGAAGGGAAGAAAAAATAATATAAAACCAGGGAGGGGGACAAAACATAAGAGACTTAACAAACAAGGTTGCTGGAGGGGTTATGGGTGGGGGGTGGGCTAAATTGCAAGGGGCATTAAGGAGGACACTGTTGGGATAAGTATTGGGTGTTATATGTAGGGGATGAATCACTGGATTCTACTCCTGATATCATTATTGCACTATATGCTAACTAATTTAGATGTAAATTAAAAAAAATAAAAATAAAAAAGCTATAACTGCAAGATAACGAGAATGCACACACACTGGTAAGTTATCCCTACCCATAAATCTTTAGCAGTCTGATTCCCACCAAATATTGGTCCCACTTCATCACACTTACTCAGTGCCAACGTGAGAGAATTAGAAAGCTCTCTCTCTTAAGATATGTTGGGACAGCAATCCACTGAAAAGTATACATATTTTATGACATACTGTACTGTATTTCTGTGTCTGGTATCAGGATATGTAGAAATTGTTCTTCAGTAGGCTAATAGATCCTACTCAAACTCCCAACAAAAGGTAGACAGAAAGTGGTTCTGAGTAGAAGCCAGGGGAGAAGGAGTGGTGCGGGACATGATGTGGCATGGTTGAGGTGGTTGGGAGGGGTTGGGGTTACAATAGCAAGGAACCTAATCCAATATTCACTTAGGCTTACCTTGTCCACATGACCTAAAAGCGGGCATGCAACTGGCAAATGTTCTAAGTACTTCCTTTATGTTTGCTTTTTATAGAAATTGTATTTATGAATGTTGGCATATACGTATGCTTAATTTTTATAATAGTACAGAAATGAGGAAATCTTAGGACAAAAACTATCTGACACAGAATCATTAATATCATTTTATTTTATTTTTTAAATGTTTATTTGTTTTTAAGAGAGAGCGAGCATGCATATGATTGGGGGAGGGACAGAGACAGAGAGGAAGAGAGAATCCCAAGCAGGCTCTACAACTCTGATGTGGGGATCGAACTCACTAACTGTGAGTTCATGACCTGAGCCAAAATCAAGAGTTGGACACTTAACAGACTGAACCACCCAAGTGCCCTTATTAATATCATTTTAAAATGTAAATATTCTATCTTTGAAACAAGTTCCCAGAAGCCAGCCATTAAGAGTCATGTTGGGTATAATGCCGACACCAGTTAAAGACATGTCCACTATATTTCTGAATAATTCCTGATGTTAACGTTGTAATTTGCTCTAAATATTCATGTATAATGTAACATGAAATAATTTTCTGCCATACAATTGGTTTTGGAAAACAAATCTCATGCTTTTTCTCTCATTACAATATCTTAGAGGATGCTTTTCCAAATACTATTTCATATTCATATAGGAAGTAACATAGATTTGGTTTCTTAAAGTAGAAATTATGAGCAATCTCCATGAGAATGTTAGATTTTGGAATTGCCTTACCATAAAAAACTGCTTAGAAAAATTTTCTGAGACACCTGGCTGATTCAGTCAATAGAGCATGTGACTCTTGATCTAGGGGTCATGGGTTTGAGCCCCACACTAGCATAGAAATTACTTAAAAAGAAAGGAAAAGAAAAATGTTCCTATTCTACTCATGATTATTTTCATTTATTCTTTTGATGAATCACTAGTCAATAGTATATATTACTTGACATCACGTTATCAATGCATTTCTCACTTAGCTCTCCCAATCGACTCTGCCTCACTTAAGAAAACTAAAAGAAATGCATACATATATTACTTTTTTTGAAGTATTATAGAGTAACAACTAATATTCTAAAAGGTGGTTGAAGACAAATTTGGTGGAAGCAAATGTTTAACAGTTTTCTCAGAGTTGAGCAGAATGAAAATCCTGGGATACCAACAACCTTTGACCAGATGAGTGTAAATGTATGTCTGAAGAGAAGGAAAAGGAATTATAGATAATTATTAATAATCTCAACTTTAATAGGCTTTATTTTAAAAGAACACAATGATTGAAGTACAGCTCCCCTCTGATGCAAGATAGGCACAGTCAGCAGAATTTGAAAATGAAGGGCCACGTATGTGCCTCTTTCTCATTTATTTTTCTTATTTAATAAACATATACATATCCTCTACTCTCCTACTCTCCCACAACTAATATTTTCACTCTTCTAATTTTCTCTGATTCCTATGTTTTGCTCCATCTTGATGTTTCCCTCAGTTTGATCCTTCACCTAAATCAAATGCTTTCTTCTGATTCAAATTCCAAACCCTACCACCCAGCATTCAAATCATAATTACTTAGAGTGGGTGCAGGTATTTGCATTTCTAACAAGTACCTACTGTAATTCTTATCTGCATTTGAATTTTAAAATCACTACTTCTGTTCTTTGTATAAGGCAGTAGAGCCATTGACAATGATAGCAATGTCTTCCACAAAAGAGTTAGCCCACAGTACCAACAAAAAGTGTAATAACCACAACAAAGGAGGCCAAACAAGAGAGAGAGGAAGAAAGAGAGAATGAACTAGAATTGGCTCAAAATAAATGACTATACAGACTGTCAGGATCAAAATAATCTGGGAGATCTCTAGGTTCCCAAATATTTAAAGATCACCTCTCTTCTTCATTGACTCTGAATAAAGTGTGAAGCAAGTAAAACAGGTTAAGACATGTATTTTGTCTTAAATGTGATCAAGACATTTTATAAATTTAACAGAAATTGTGTTTAGTGTAAATGTTATGAATTGTGTGAAATTTCCCAAAGTTCACTGATTTTTTTTTTACTTTTATAAATGATAATTGGAACAGATTGGGAAGTAGATCGTGTCCTTTAAGTTACAGTAATTACCTGAAAGAAAAGACTTATAAAAAGGGAAGAAGAAAGAAATATAGGAAGGAAGAGAAGAAAAAGGGAAATGGGAAAACTTCATATTTATAAAATAAAATCTTTCTTTCAAATATTCTCTGGTTTGCTTTTACTTCCATTACGTGGACCTTCTTTTCACCAAATTCCATTGTTTTACTCTTAAAACAGAGTTTCTTAATCTCCAGAGTAGTTGGGGACACTAATTGAAATCATAAACTTCAGTAA
>NC_043714.1:33669425-33689451 GCF_006229205.1 Suricata suricatta
ACAGGCTGGTGTCAAAGTAAAGCAGTCTCAGATCCACTATCCAATCATGCCTCTCTTTCATCCCACTCCCCATACCTGGTTCTTTCTAGCCTTGTTGACTCCTCTTTATAAAAGAAAAACCCTTTTGCCTAACCCTTGAGAACTTGAAGAGCTCACAGTAGCAATGTTCTCTCTATTGCAATGATAATCCTCTCCTTTTGTCCATGGTCCCATTCCTGTCCTTTTGAAATAAACCTTTCAAATAAAGTCTCTCCTATAAAAATAAATACTTAAACATAAAGTCTGAAATTGTTTTCCAATTGTCAGAGGATGCTTTCAAGTTCCATTCATTTCTTTTCCCTTAAATGTTTTGGGGTGGGGGAGACTATATTTCTTTCACAACTCTATCTATGCGTTCATGCGCACTTCTTTCTTACGCATATCACCTAATTCAGCCAACATAACATATATCCTTTTGGACATTGCTTCCTTTAGGAAAACTTCGCGAACCTCCTAAGCACTATCCTCTCATCTCACACCACGTTCTAAATTCTGTTTTATTTTCACACAAAACTATAGGCTCTTTGAGAGACCAATGTCTTATTCTCCCAACAGCTAATATAGGGACAGACATACAGTAGATATTCAAGATGTTAAAAAAATTAGAAGCAGCTTTCTTTGGGTATGCCTTCTTTGTAGCTTAATTTATAATTTTATAAAATGGAGAATAGTCTCAAAAATAGATTGGTACTTTCCAGGTATGACTGTCCTGATTGGTTAAGAAAATGCATGTTTGTCCCAAGAGACTGGTAGGGAGAGAAACAGAGGGTCTTACTGTCTTCAGTCAGGCTGGCAGTTTTGCTGTTTCTGGCACTTAATACTCATGGGAAACTCAAATTAGTTTTTCGATTGAGTTCCATCTGCCTGCTAAATGGTGCGAATTTTTCCAACTCTGGCAGTAGTGTACAAATAACTCCTAAATGTTGGTGTTGTTGAGTTTCCCCTCATTATTCTGTGCTTCTTTGGGGACTTTGGTGGAAAATTAGGAGAGGTTGTGTAAAGGCCAGTAGCTAGAGGACATTTTAAACCACAAACTTAATTAGAGAAAATTGAGAGACAATTTTCTTGCAAGACTTTGGAGCTAAGCATGCAGTAATGATTCTTTTTTTCCCTCTCTACACCCTCTTCTCACTTGCCAGTCTTCTCTACACTCACCGCAAATTGTTTTTATATGAAGGTATACCAGGAAAAAGAGATGTAGTTCCCAGTGACATCTAGTGAGTGCCTCGTATGTTTGAAGCGATGGAAGATTATGTTATTTACTAACTCTGAGAAATTAGTATTAGTATAGTTAGTATCACAACAGAAAATATATTTTAAAAATTAGGATAATTTTGTTAACCATTTATAAAGTCACACTGTAGCAAAGGATAAGGGTGGTGTATAAAGCCTGGGCTAGCAAAGGTGGAGTCCCCTTATCACCCCTGCATGTGAAGGAACAAATAGAAGAAGCAGATGCTGTAACCTAGAAACAAAAAAGCTGTGTGTAGAAGTCTACCTGACAGGAATTAAAACCTTCAGGAAAGGGATGCAGCCTTCAAAGTTTCAGGTAAAAGTGCCCAGGTGGCTCAGTCAGTTAAGCATCCCACGCTTGAAACCAGCTCAGGTCATGATCTCATGGTTGTAAAATCAAGCTGCATGTCAGGCTCCACACTAAGCATGAAGCTGTTTGTGATCCTCTCTACCTCCTTTCTCTCTGCCCTTTCCCACTTGTGCTCTTTCTCTCTCAAAATAAATAAAAAAATCATTTTAAAAAAGCTTCAGGTGAGGTATGCAACCAGCCTGCAGCAATGTCATGGAAGGGGTCAGCAACAGGAAAATCAATACCCCAAACTCAGTCTTCTTCCTTCCACCAGTCCTCTGCCAGTATTCCCCACTGACAAATCCAACCAGAATTCAGTGAGCAAGGAAGCCTGTGGATTCAGTACAGATTGATCAGGGAATCCGCAATGGTGTGGACCAAATCCAGCTTGCTACTTGTTTTTGTAGGCCTGCAAGCTAAGAGAGGTTTTCACATTTTTTAAGAATTGGAAAAATATATTTTAAACCTATTTTGTGACACATTAAAATGAAATGATCTTCAAATTTTAGCATCTACTGTGTCCTAATAAAACACAGCCATGATCATTTGTGTGCGTGTTTTCTCTGACTGCTTCTGGACCAAAATGGCTGAGTTGAGTAATTGCAGTGGAGACCATAGGTGGTACTCCCACAGCGCTGCATGGCTGCTCATAGCATTGCTGTCACAATGACTTGGTATAACTTGACAGGACTGTGAATGCCACATGTATCATTGTTCTGTGCTATTTTATCATTTACTTACTCCAAATGCATACTTATTGTGTCAAAACAAGAAAGAAAAAAAGTGGACTTTAAATGTCACAATTTTAAGGCAGAGTAGTGTGGAGGTTACTTTGTCATAGAATTGAATGACAAGGATTGTGTTTCTTATTCAATGACATTATGGCTGTGCTAAAATTCAGACTACAATATACATTGATGTCCACATGAATACTCATGACAGTATTCCCAACTCACAAGAAAGTGACAGAAAAATTAGAAAACCTTAAATGGCATATTTAATAATGGCAGAATTCCTTCATAAAAATAAGAGCTAGCAATGAGTCTAGAACCAAATTAAGTTTCTGAATGGCTTATTTGTAAACCAAGCAAGAAACACTATTTACCGATGGTGAGTTAATTAAATTGTGTTTTATTGCAGTGGCCAAACAAAGGTATCCAGAAAAAGTAAACTTGATTAAGACTGCTAGCATTTTGGTGAAAGCAATTGTTCAAAGATTTGAGAACTTGGGTAAAACAGCACTAGTCAATTAGAAAAAAATACATAGCAATTGATTTCACTTGGTTTTCCATGGATCTCAATGAGTCAGCAAATAATATTGATACTGCTCAGATGTTATTTATTTGAGAAGTCAACACCAAGTTTGAAGTGATTAAAGAATCAACCTATATGAATATTATCTGTGGTCAGGCAAGAACACTTTCAAAGAAGAAAACATGAATTCAGCACAACCTGAAGAGGAATCCATTAAGATATATTGCAACAGATGGGGATAAAAATGTATATGCAGTTGAGAAAGGAAAAGTTGAACATAGTTGCAAAACTGTGAAAATGTAATGTGGGGAAAGCCTATAGAGATATTCATTGTGTTATTCATGCAGAAAAATACCTGCCGTCTATCATGTGTAATTACTGTAAATACGAGCCTCACTTGTCCTTATGGACTGAAGTATTGTCAGGTTGTCAATTTTTGATAGAAATAAAAGCTGAATAATCTTACCTGCGCCTTACATCACAGACATTTGATGGATTAACAATGGTAAAATATCACTGGGATTTTTCTGAACACGGATCCAAAAGTGATGAATGTTTTTCCTTAGAGAGAGGGGGTTGGGGGAAAGACAGAGAGAGAGAGAGAGAGAGAGAGAGAGAGAGAGAGAGGGAGGGAGAGACTGAGCATGGGCAGAAGGGCAGAAGGAATCTGAAGTAGGCTCCATGTTCTGTGCAGAGTCTGACACTGGGTAGATCCCATGCACATACCAGCCTGGGATCAGGACCTGAGGCGAAATCAAGAATCAGATGCTCCACTGACTCCCAGGTACCTTCCTTCTTTTCTGAATGAAAAGAATTGCTTCAACCACTATTAATTACAGACAAATGATATTTCTTTTTTTAATTTTAATTTTATATTATTTAAAGATTTTTTTAATGTTTAATTATTTTTGAGAGAAAGAGAGAGACAGAGTGTGAGCAGGGGAGGGGCAGACAGAGGGAGACACAGAATCAGAAGCAGGCTCAGCACAGAGCAGAGGCTGAAGCAGAAGAGAGCTGTCAGCACAGAGTCCCATGTGGGGCTCGAACTCACAAAATGCAAGATCATGACCTGAGTCAAAATCGGAGGCTTAACTGATTGAGCCACCCAGGTGACCCGAATCTTATATTATTTTTTGATGTTTCTTAATGAATTCAACCTAAAATTATAGGCAGATAATGTTTAAATGTGTAGTATATGTCATAGTATAGTCATTTCAACAACCGATATTGTTTGAATCACAAGTAATGTTAGGCTACTTTAAACACTTACCAGGCTGTCAAAAGTTAAAACAGGAAATGAATCTCTATTCCCATGCAAATTTGTAGTGGTTGTTTCCTGAGCTCAAAAACATTTAATTATACAATTGAGGAGTTTCCACCCATCTTTTTCAAATAGAAGTGATTAATCTGCAACATAATGACACAAAAAGGTGAATATCAAGAGGAGAATCTGATAGAATTCTATAAATGACTTCTAAATGATGAATATGTTCAATTAAAATCAGCTTATGGATTGATAATCAGTATTTAAAAATGCTTATTTGGTTGGAAAGACTTTTTTAAGATGAAAGATGAAAACTCCTACTACACAGCAGCACTAAATACTAAATTTCAACCTCCATTAAACAAAATGTTATCCAAAAAATGCTGAGATCAAAGATTATTTCTCTTATGGACTCTGACTTATAATTTTTAAAATAAACTTTCTGATTATTTACTCTCTCTCAACTCTATATTTTTCTCCTTTCCTTTGTATTTTCCAAGTTTCTATTTTGTTATCTCTTCCATCATACCTGTTAATTGTTCTTACAGTCCTCTCTCATGGCTGCCAACCATTTCCCCTTCTTTATCCAATTTAATTTCTTGCCCCTGGTTCTTCCAGCACAGTTGTCAGAATGGACTCAGAGAGGTTGACTCTCTCTGCCCTTCCCTGCTCCATGATCCATGTCTACCAGCTTTGTTTTTCCTGGACTCTTAATTCAGTAAATTCCTAAGATGGGGTTCATGTGAGATAACACTTATGGGGCTGAAAATATCTTCGTCACATTTGATGACATGTTTTAAAATTTATTTATTTATTTTTGAGAGAGAGAGAGAGAGAGAGAGACAGAGAGAGAGGGAGATTCCCAAGCAGGCTCTGCACTGACAGCGTGGACCCCCATGCAGGCTCAGACTCATAAACCATGAGATCATGTCATGAGCCAAAGCCAAGAGTTAGACACTCAACCGACTGAGCCACCCAGGTGCTCCATGATAGTTTTGACTAGGTAGAGAAATCAAGAAAAATTTTATTTTATTGCTCTGAGGGATTTTCTCTGTAAACTTTTAGCTTTTATAGAACAAATTTGTCATCATAGCTTTTATATAACAAATTTGCCATCATTTAAATACTTGTTTATTAACGGATATCTTATATTGCTTTATTTTCAATCCATAGTATCCAACTTTAAGGTAACATAGTTCAATCCATAGTAACAACTTTAATGTTTGTTGTTGTTGTTTTTGAGAGTCAGCGGGAGCAGGCGACGGTCAGAGAGAGAGGGAGACACAGAATTCGAAGCAGGCTCCAGGCTCTGAGCTGTCAGCACAGAGCCCAACGCGGGGCTCGAACCCACAATCGTGAGATCATGACCTGAGCCGAAGCCAGACACGTAACCGACTGAGCCACCCAGGAGCCCCTTTAATTTCTTTTTTTTTTTTTATTTCACAACTTAAAAAAAAAAAACAACTTTGAATGCTGCCATTTTGCAATCATAGATCTGGCCGTAAGTCTTCCATTCTACTGGGAATTCTCTAGGTCCCCTCAGTGACAAAACTCTGGCTTCCTTTTCTCTGCTAATTTCAATCTCTCTATTGAGTAGTCAAATATAAAACATTCTATAATTGATCTTTAGTGTCTTTTATAGCTTTTTAAAGATTATATTTCACAGCTGTTTGTCTTTTTGTTCTACAGTTTTGGAGAGTCCCTCAAAATTATCTTTTCTTATAATTTTTATTTTTGAATTTGCAGTTCTGTGTGTAAGTTTTTAGAATGCTTTCTTGTCTCTAATAATTCCAATCAAATCACTTTAAGAATACTAATGCAAGTGTTGCTTAATTATTAATATTTTCAAATATATTTTTGAATTCCTCTAGGACATTCTTTTCCACTTGCCTTGGGCTTTTCTTTTTTGTTAGTTGTTGGGTGAAGTTTAATTATCTATTTGCATCTTAAATTAAGACAGTAAAATAGGCCTCTGTGTGCTTAGGTAAACAGAGTCAACTGGCTTTGCCTCTAAGGTGATAGGATGGGGTCCTACCCATTACCCTGGTGTGGGAAAATAGGTTCAAGAACTCCTTATACTTACAATGGTTTTTTAAAACCTTATGGTGTAAAGCTGCGACCACAGAGTGAAAACGCCCAAGGTTAGTCAGTGTGTAGAAAAAGGCTTAGGGCAGAAAGCTGCCACAGGGCAAAAGCTCACAAGCTTAGTGAGGTTTTATAATGGGATCACGAGTAACCTGTTATATCACCTGTAGGAAACTCATTTCCATCTGGTGCCAATATACTCTGATCACAAACGCACTTGCCGCCCCCCCCCCCCCCCCCGGGCTTCTTACACACACAAGTTAATGATTACTATCTGGTTGTTTTCTTTGTGTTCACCAAGTGTGTAAGACCGTGAGCACTCAATAAATATGGAGATGGAACCCTGCTCAGGGATCTTGTCTCCTCCCAGATATTAGCCTCTCTCGTATTCAAATCAGCATCCTCTCTTTCTGGACAAGATTGCACACCAGACTCACTCCGCAACACCTTGGAAAATTCCTAAATGCTAAAAAGAATAAAATTTTGAGTTGTTGTAATAAAACTCATAGCAGAAGCTTTAACTTTACAGATAGTTTTTATCATTTGCATAGAAAATAAAGCTGTAATGTTTTTACCTAGGCTTAAGTTCCTGGCTGAAAGTCTTTCTGTATCCATTGGGATATAGAGGAGAGAGATGGATAAATCAACTGTTCCATTTGTAAACCATCAATTAGTATCCATGCTTTCAGCTACATATCTCTGGTTCTCCCTTTGCAGAACTTGTTGCTTGACTTGACTCTCTCTGAAGGCAGCCACATTAGTGTATATTCTAGACTGTGGCTTCTTCTGCTCTCTCTGATCAATATATGATTATGATTTCCTTTTGGTTTTTCAAACATTTAAAACTGTGTTCAGTAACGGAATAATTTCATGTTCTCTGTTTAAGTTTCTTCCACATTTTTAAGTGGGGGTATTGAAAAAGCAAAAAGATAAGTGAGACATGTGCCTCAGTTTGCCATATTGAAATGGAATATATATTCAGCATATATTTATTGAACACCTACTATATGGCAGCACTTTGCTATATTTCTACAAACACAACAAAAATCATCTTTAATTTTATAAGTTTTACCATCTAGAAACTATGGCAATTGGTAGGTAAATGGTTATAATATAATAAAATTATAATAAATACATGAAAATTAAGGGCAATGCCCTGCATGAAGGCCTAACAGGTGAGACCAGCTCAAGATTTGATGGTCAGAAACAAAATAACTGAGTAGAAAACAATTAAGGCCAGCCTTAAAAAATAAGCAAGAGGCAATCATACAAAGCAAAAAATGGGTAGAATATATAGGCAAAAGGATATCTATTTGATAAGGCTTTTATATTAGTGGCTAAAAGAAAACCAAGGAGTCTGTGAGGGAGAGGATAGTAGACCAAAAAGAGTCAAAAGTAGAGACAAAAAATAAAGACAAAAGCAGAAGCCAAATTATTTAGGGCACTGTAAACCATAGAAGAGTACAGATTTTATTTTATATACTTGAAGTGTTTTATTTGGGGGTATGAAAGAATTTAATTTGAATTTTAAGATCATTTTGCTTTCCTGAGGAGAAAAAGGTTAGGGAGGAAAGGTGGGAGGTAAGGATAAATGACAAGAGCTTATCTCAGTAATTCAGGTGAGAGAGAATGGTGACCTTAGTTAAGATGGTAGCAGAAAAGAAAGAAAAAAGACCATAGATTTTCTATGGGTATAAAGATTGAATTACTGAGACTTACTGATGAGTTGGTTATGGGGGGGAGGGGGTAAGAAAAGAGTAGAATCCGGAGAACTCTTGACTTACTACAAAATTAACTGTCTTGTGGAATTTCATTGAAATGGGGAAGACAGGGGAAGAAAGGAATGAAGAAGTTAATTTTGAACTCATTAAGTTTAAGATACCAATAAAACGCTCAAATGTAAATGCCAAGACAAGAAGACTAGACTTAGAATTTAAATTTAGTTTTATTTGTACATATGTGGTAATGAAAAGCATGTGACTGGATAAGATGACCTAAGGAGAAGGAACAGGGAGGAGAAGAGGGAACAGAACCTAATTCTCAGGTCAGACAGCCACAGAGGAGCCAGCAATGGAGACTGAGAAATAATATAGTCAGGAAAGGATAGCAAAAAAGCCAGAAAATTCTGAAATCTATCATAAAGGGAAGTAAAAATAGAGTGCAAAGAAGGAAGCTTTCAATGAGAGTCAAAGAGATAGATAGGCAGTAGATTTGTTGATTTCCGACGATAACAGTCTCAGAGAAGGCAAGTTGATTGGAGTATTTTGAAGAGAATTTAAATGAGAGATAAGGAAGTAGTTGAAAAACATATGTAGAAAATTATTGTAAGAATTTTAGATATAAAGGATACCAGAAAGGAGCTGAATGGACATATGGGGTTAAGGAGAGTTTTATTGATTTGCCTATTTGTTTAATTATAAGGTGGGTACGTAAGTGCTCAGGCCCACAGTTGCTGCTGCAATGCTCCGGATGGCCTGAGGAGAGGGGAGCCACTGGCCTCAGTACTTGAACAGTCTCACCAGCTTTCCCCAGTGTGACTTCAAATTATTATAACTTTATATGTGTGCCACGATGTGAAACATATTGGGAAGCAGTGACTTCTGGCATATGGAAATCATTCATGCGCATGCGTGAGAGAGAGATATTAATGATTCAGGAAAAGAGAAAATAACCAAAGAGGCAAAGTCATAGAGAAGGCAGCATATATGGAATGATTCACCAGTGCCATGAGGAAGAAAAATTTCCCCCAGTTTTTCAATAAAAAAAGAAAGGAGTTCTGAGCAGACGCACATAGGTTTGTAGATTTGATCATGAGAAGATGATAAATATCTTTTGGAATAATTCCCATTTTCTATGTTAAATATGATGCAAGGTTACAATGTGAAAGTGGAGAGGAAAAATATAGGACATTGGAAGACCAAGGAAGAGATGTGAAATATTTTTTCGTGAGAAATAACTGTATTGATTAAGTAATATGTTTGTATGTCCATGTGAGACACCACTTTTTGCTGGACTATTCTGATCAAAAAACATGAAACAGTCCTAAATATAGTCCTATGGTTATTTGTATATATATTTTATATACAATATACCTACACCATAAACCCCTAGAGGTCAGGATGTTTGTCTCCCTTAGAGCTTCATCACTTAGCACTATGTGCAAAGTAAGAGCACAATACACATTTGTTGAATGAATGAATGAATGAATGAATGAATGAACAAAAATTCTGACTCCTACAAAAGGATTTTATGGAACCAAGAGACTGTCCAGTGAATTGCAACCTTGCTTTTTGAGGTAAAAGTCACCTTTTGGTCCAATTTTTTATCATCTCTTCCATCTTCTTTCTCTTCTTTTCCCTCTCATCCAAATAAAATAAAACACTGGAGCCACCATTTCCAGCCAAACCCTTTTAAAAAATATTGCTCCCTAATGTAAAGGTTGACTCTCAGCCAAAATGCCTATAACTGATTTAATTGGACAAATATTAGACTGAATTAAAATTTTAATCATAAATCCTCCAAGTAAGAATTCTCTTTCTAGCATCATATTTCCATCTTGGATGGTCTTTTCACACAGAATGCCAAAGTCAGCTCTTTACCATGAATCCTCTGCTATCAGATTTAAGCTATAGCTTTAGCTTGATCGACTCCACTTTCTTTTCTGCCTCAAGGAAACCTGTTGCCTCTGTTGGCATATTTACTGCTGCTCTTGCAGATATATGAACTATCCCAAGCATAACGTGACCACAGATGGTAGAAAGCTCACCTTAATCAATCTCTTGCTGTGTTTCTGGAACTGCCATTGGCAGCCCCCACTTTATGGCTGATTGTCAGTGCCCAGCCTGTGCACACTGCTTGTGTGGGACAGTAATCAATTTAAATTTAATAGAGCACAGTGTAGCATCTTTGTCTTGCAGTTCTTAGGAAAGTAAATATTTCTCTTGTACTGCTCTCCAGCTATTTCAAGGATGACTACTCCGAATTAAGATATT
Source organism: Suricata suricatta (assembly GCF_006229205.1). NCBI lineage: Eukaryota > Metazoa > Chordata > Mammalia > Carnivora > Herpestidae > Suricata > Suricata suricatta. The sequence goes on from NC_043714.1 coordinate 33,679,642, forward strand.
TCAGTGTATTGAAACTTTCTGTTTAAAACAAGTAGGCAGATGATGTGAAATGTTTTGATTTTCCCCAAGTGACTATAAAGTCATTTTGAGCAATCTTTTGCTTCCTTAGACTAATCGAAAAGGGGCATGGCTTGTTAAACTAACCGAATGGATATCATCATTATTTGCTTCTAGGGAGACCAGCCTTGAGGTCTGTTTGCCAACCTACAGTAGAAAGTGCTGTACTTTGTGTGGTTCAGATTTTAGTGGTTCATCTTTGTGGCTCACACACCTGTTTGTGAACTAGAACTGCAGTCTTGGAAGAGCTCGTACCCACAACTAGCAGCAGGGCAGATGCAGCATTTCTACCTGCTTGTGGGGCCTTAGGGAGAAGATAAGGAAAATCAAGGAAATGCATTATACATTGCATTGGCATAAGGAGTGATCTGAGTAGATTGAATATGCTTCTTGTATCTTGATAAATCACAAAGGCTGGGTCAAAGATTGGGGGGTTGTTGTGCAACTCTAGAACAATGAAAGTTATGAATCCTCTTGTAAATAGGGAAAATTAGATCTGGTATTATCTAAATATAGTAAGTGTACACATTTTTCTGTCAAGTTGATAAAAATATTCTGAAATATGGTTTTCAAATTTTGTATTAACTGAAAAAGATCTCTGTAAGAGATGTTTCTTGCTTATCCAAAAATCTGTTCATATTACAAACGTTCTAGATATAGACTTAATAATTCCAAAATGCTGTCTCAATTTACTCTTTGTGCTAATTTCACAACTTTTACTATGTTTTATAACTTTTGCTGATTGATGAATCAAAACAATGTATGAAAAAAATCCAAACAACTTAAAAAATGTAACATTTTTTTTCCATTGGAGTATCCAGATACTGTCTAACATTAAGGGAAAAAATAGTGAAAGTTGGATCAAAATCTCAACAGATGAAAGTAACCTTTCTACCATCAGGATATCAGACTTCATAGGCACGTAGACATTATAGCTTCATCATGTGTCAAACAGTACTATAAAGAAAAAATTCTGGAAACACTTGAGTCATATTAACACCAGGACTTATTATCAGAATTCTTATGCATTAAAAAAAATAAAAAATAAATTTGCATTGCTGTTACTGTAAAAAAAAGAATTTTTATGCATTTGTAGTTAGACTTATGCATATTTGATACTTGATCTTAATTAATAAATTATCTTACAATATTCTTATTGAGAAATAAGGAGAAAATTATCAAAATAACTCTAAGAAAAATTTAATATAATGCTGATTATATAAATCATAATAGTGTCTATATAGTTTATATAATTATACATATAACATACAATTTTAAGTGCTATGTAATTATTCTAATTACATATTTCAGATGCTACTGATACATGCATATTTTACAGAATTTTCAGATAGTACTATCAAATTTGTTTCTTTTTACAATATAATGCTATGTGCTAATTCATAACTTCTGTAAAAAGAATTACTGAGCATTCTTCTTTTATGATACTTTGAAACAGATATTCGAACAACTGTAATTGAACGTTTGTGATTTTGAGATCTCAAAGCCTTTTGCCATGTTATTTATCACTAGGCTGAAAAATAGCCTTTGTACATATTTTTGGTTACACAATTAGAGAATTCACTGAAAACTATTAAGATGATCATCAATTACTTACAAGAAAAAACCCACAGGAATATTCATTATGAAAATAAAGTCCAATGGACATTATCTGATGCCTTCTCTGCATATATTCCTGACTTTCCCTCTCTCCAAAAGGACTCTGAGTTTAGTTTGGATTTCCATGTCTGACCTTCTGGTTGAGGGCAACTCCTACCATTCTTGCTGCAATGATCGACACAACAGTCTAGCCCTAAGCCAGTCAATCCATGACATCTTTCTAGCTACCAGGAATGATTCACATATGAGCAAGTTACTCAATTCAGGACTATAAGTTTCATGGCATGTTTGCTGGGACTTATATAGGAGGAAACGACATTTACTCTTTCTCTGGACATTGTCGTGTGAGAATTTGCAGTTTGGATCACAAGAATCTTTTTTTCAATAATATCTCTCCTGAAAAAGCCAAATGAGAGAACACAGTGTGGAAAATCCCATAAACATAGCACAAGTCACACTGGATTTACCTAATCCTGAAGACTATGCTTCCCTTGATCCTCTTGTTACATGTGTGAATTGATATATTTCCTTAGAGTTTGGTCTAGTTTGAGTTTTACGTTATTTGTAGAAGAAAGTATTATAATGGATATATGTGACTATTATTGCTTTTGGTTGGTCACAGTATCCAAAAAGGGTGCCAAAAATGTTCTATGTGTTATCTCACATGATAAAACAATATGAAGTATGTATTATAAGTTACAGCCCAGAATCACATGGGTGGTAATGATAGAGTTGGAATTTGGACCAAAATCTATTTGATCCAAAATAGGTCAAAGGTATTTTGTCTCAATACTATTCAATGATCAGTACAATAGCACCTTTGGAGGAAATTCAGAACTGTCTATGTGAATACTTTTTGATTATGGGAAATATAAGGCATAATTTCAAGGACACCTCAATCATTCTTGTCTGGAAGGGAAAAGAGCATTTTACTAATTCTACTTGATATTAAAAACCAGTTCTGTGCCTCAGCACTACATAACACTTTCTATCACATGATGCCAAGGTGGCCACATTTATTCAGAGCCCTTTGAGCTAAAGTAGTTATATAAGCCGTATTACTAAGACAGTTGGAGAGCCTTAGGCATAGGAAAAATGCTTCGAAGAGAATCAAGATTGTTCTCTTGTTGATAAATCTGGGCTCTTGCAATTTTTGTGAGGAGAGTAGGGAAAAACACATCATCTATATAAAATAATGTCATGCAAAAAACATGAGGAGTTGTCCTTTTACTGTCCATAAGAGTGAATAAGGTACAGATGAAATAAGGCTCTTTTAGGTCATTGAGATCACAGTTCTTCACATGGAAAGATTAAGGAATTCTTCCTGGAAGATAAAATCTGTCCTTTATATGTTACCCATTGTATAATTAAATAACCTCGAAGCAATTTCTGGTAGAATTGGGATTATTACTTCTGTCATTGCTTCCTGTGGAATGTTGAGTATACCCAGGACACAGACACATTCTTCCTTTCCACAGAAACAGGAAAAATCCAGTTAGAACAAAGCAGTAACTAGGATCCTCATTGCTACAATTATCTTTAGTAAGAGTGTATAAAGAACAATAGGCTACTGGAAACATCCCACATTAACAGGATAAAGGATAAGGAATATTTTTTCTTCATGAATAAAAATGGTGAGATTCAACAGATTGTAAAGGCTAAGAATTTGGGCTTTGGAGCCAGACTTGTCAGGGTTTGAATTCTTCATGGGCTCTGCCACTTACTAGCTGGGTGACTTTTATAAAATCATTTTATTTCTTTGTATATCCTTTCTTTCCTTTACTCTTTTCCTTTCTTTTTCTTTTTTTTCTTTTTCTTTCTTTCTTTTTTTTTATACAAAATATTAACTATGTACTCTTGTAGGATTTACCAGAATTTACATATTAAAAACTTTAAAAAGTTTTCACTTTGCCGTAATAGGTAATAAACACTCAAAGCAGTGATGGTAGTAATTGCAGGAATAAAAATGAAATGTTTCCCATATAATATGCCAGACACTGACTGCATTTGTTGATTTACAAATGTTATACTATTTAATCATTGAAATATCACTTTAATGGAAGAGAACGGTATTATTCTTTTTTAGATGAGAAAGTTAAGAAACAGTGTGAAAAATGTTTTCAAGCTCAGATAGCCAGAGAGTTCTGATACATAAAGTAAGATCTGCCTGACGTTAAAACTCGGATGTCAACCGCTACTCCACCACTCCAGGGTATTTTCCTTGATGTGATCTTATTTGATATGGAATAAGCCAGAGGGCCTCATATTAGGAGACATAACTCATTGATTCATACAAAAAAATATCCTAAATCCTTTGCACACAGTATATCCCTTAAAATAGAACTTGCTCATTGAGAAAGTGAATTAGTGATCGCATCATTTTAAGGAAACTATTAAACCATTGCTATGATTTAAATGGTGTCAGAAAAAATGACAGGCAAAATCAGTCTATGCCAACAGCTTGCAAACATATGATTACCAGTATGGGTAAGTGCGGTGAGGCAAGCCTATGTCTGTGCGTCTGAACCATCAAAGTGCAAGGACCAAAAAATAACACCTTGCTGGATAGTAAAAGCAGGTAAAGTTGCCAAAATGTATATAATTATTAAATATAATTAAACTATTATTGACAAAGATAGTGTGAAATACAAAAAATATAAGGGTTATTATGGTTATTTATTCAATTGCAAGCTTTTCCAGGGGAAGGGTCCTTTCTTGTCCATATGTTTGCATACTACGTTACTAACTTATCCTTATACAGCGCTTCTGAACAAGACCTGTACCAATTCCATTAAACTACCTACTTCTATACCATATAATTCTTTTTACAATAGAAGACAAATTTCTGGTCCCATTTAAAGTCAGGCCCTCCATCTGTGTCCTGAATTCCATTTCCATTAATTTTTCTCAAGGATATTGCTTTTGCAATTATGGTTTTTTTCCTTATTCAGCAGCAAGGTTTTTTTCTCTCTCTCTGCAGGATTATTCCAAATGGCATGCAACATTACTTAATATGATCCTTTTAAAACAAAATCATCACATAACCCCACATTCCGTCTGGTCACTGCCCTAGTTTTCTATCCTTTGCAATACTCCCATAAAAGAGTTGTCTATTTTTATTACTCCTTCCCTTTCCTAACTTCCCATTCTCTAAGAGGCTTTTCTCCCCACAACTCCAGTGAAAAAAAATCTCTTTTCAAGATTGCAAATGATCACAGCCAGTGGTCAATTCACTGCCCTATTTTACTTGACTTTTAGCAGCCTTTGATATACATGATTATAGTTCTTTCCTGAAACGCATACTTTTATTGCCTTCAAGGATACCCAAGATGCCTGATTTTCTTCTTACTTCATTATCTTCTTTTCAAAGTCTTCTTTGATGGCTCCCTTTCTCCTCTACCAGACTTTGAGACATTGTGGTGCTTCAGACATGCCCCCTGCTAACATACTCTCTAAATAATCTATCAAGTCATGGTTTTAACTACAACCTATGCATAGATGGCACTCAAATTTATCTTTTTCCAGAGCTCACCACACATTTCAGATTTTAAGTGGCCAAACTAATTTTATCAATAAATGCACCATATTGTTAAACCATTTGTTTATTCTTCAAATCTAGATCACTGTTGATTCCTCACTTCCCTTCACATGACACACGCAACCTATCAGTAAATCTCCATGGCTCCACCTTCAAAATATTTTCTGCAATCCAACATTTGTCTGTTAGGCCCTACCTGCAGATCCATCGTCTTTCACTTAGACTATTACCATAGTATCTTTGTATTCAGTCTCTCGGTCTGACAGAAGGGGAGGAGCAGAGAGAGAGGGACAGAGAGGATCCCAAGCAGGCTTCTTTCTGTCAACAGGGAGCCTGTCACGTGGCTCAAACTCATGAGAATTGCGAGATCATAACCCAAACCAAAATCAGTAGTTGGACAGTCAACCAACTGAGCCACCCAAATGCCCCTATTGTGTATCTTAATGGTATCTTCACCCCCATTCTTGTCTCATTATATTTCACCATTTGCACAGGAGCCAAACTCTTCTTTCAAAAGCACAAATAAGATTACATCACTGCATTGCTCAAGCTCTCCAATGGCTAAGACTTCCCTTTGAAAAAATTAAAAACTTGTTATCACATCTTTCAATAGCACACATCAGCTGATACTTAATTACCTTTTAAACCAATGTTAGAACCACTTGCTCACTCTGTTCTAGTTAGTCTGGCTTTCTTCTACTTAAATAAGTTTATTTCCACTTTTGAGGTTTTTTTTTTTTTTTTTTTTACATGAAATACCCTTTTTCTATCCTCCTAAATGACTAAATTCTTCAAGTAATTTATTCTTCTGGGCACATCACCTATTCATAGTCTTTTCCTGATGTTCTATTCTAAAGTAGCTCACCCCATCACTTTCAATGATGTCATCATATCTCATTTTGTTCTTAGTATTTATCACTATCTGAATTAATCTCTTTGCTTATTTACTCATTTGTGTGTGTGTTTACTTATCATTTTGATCCCAGTCACGGGAATATAAGACTCATGATTTTGAAGCTCTTATTTAATTTATTCATTATAGTGTGCAGTGGACAAGTCCTGACTTTTTGCAAACCTTGGGAAGAAAGATAATAAAGGAGAAATTATGAAGAGCAAAATAAATAAAGACAGAGCATCATTTTTGTTGAATATAAATTTTTATATAATAACCATGTAATTATGTTAAATTTAAAACTCTTAGGATGTGTGCATTTTTTTTTCCAAAAAGATGAATGCATGATCCAAATCTATCATTTCTCCGTCACTGTGATGAGTTCCAGCAGCCTTTAAATACAAAAAACAAGTAACCAGGAAAAAGAGATTGCCAGAAGCATGTGAGGTATAAAACATAGAGAAAATAGATGGCACCTGGAAATGCTCTTCTCTTTGTCTCTGTCTTTCTTCTCTTCAAAATAGCTTTCTGATAGCATTTGATCCTGCTTTAGTTTTTCTTTAGCTTTTTAGACCTCTGTCATCATTATCATCATTATCATCCACTGAAGAGGTAATGTTTATTGAATTCTTACTAAACCTTAAAATTCCACTAGATTTTAAAATCCAACTAAAAGGATATTGGTATATTTAATCTGCCATTATATTCTTGCTAATGAACACAGATATAATATGTATCAAATATACCAGGAAATCTAGTTCAGCACTTCCCTGTGCAGTCTTCTTAATCCTCATTAAAATGATATAACTTAGATTCCATTGTTTTCTCCTTTTACTGGTATCAAGTGTGCCAAAGAGACTAAAGCATAGACAAGTTAATTTGCCCAATAAAAATGACAAGCTTACAAACAAAAGTGGCTGAACTCCAATCAGGTTGGTGTGATTATAATGGTTCATACTTTTAATCACTAACCCAATCATTCTCAAACTTTAGTATGCAAACAAATCATCTGGATCACTTTTTAGCAAAGCAAATTCTCAATTTTCAATTCAGATGTCCTATTCAGAATTTCTTGGGTGAGGTCCATGGATATGTACTTTAGACCATATTGTCGTGATTTCACTGCAGCAGGGAAGGGGACCACTCTTTGAGGAACAGTGTAACTTACACCATCCCATTGGACTGAGACATACTGTAGGCATTTACTAAGCAGGAAATAATTAATTTGGAAGAATGAACTTTTTTGACATAGAGTCCCTTTTAAATTCAAAAATATATCAAGCATTCCCTCTGATAGTCTCATATTACATAAGACATGTCAAAAATATTTAATATGTACGATAGCAGGAACCCAGAATCAATCCAACATTACTTCTCTCATAAAATTGCATACTCCCTTTTTTAACAATTTCAAGAAAGTCTTATGAACCACATAACCTTAGAAATTGGCTGCATAGCACACTGCTAGAGTCTTTCCATATAATCTTAAAAGTGAGCTTTCATTGCTGTTTTGATGCATTTTAAATCAAATAATGGAAATGGTCCCGATCTTCTAAGCAGCCGACAGGCTCTTTATTAAAGAATCTAGCGGTGGAGCCAAGATGGCGGAGAGGAAGGGAGCTCTGTAGATTCCGTCCACCCCATCTATCGAACTGAGAGGGACATTAGTCTCATCTGCAAGAGTGGAAGGAGAAAATACGGACTCCAGAAAGAACAGAACCTCAAGGATACCTGAGTAAGTGAGTGCGAACTGGGGAGATTGGAAAATGGGCCAGCCCAGGACATGCAGGGGAGGCAGGAGCCTCACCCAATGCTGGGCAAGCGTGTGGAGCCTGAGAGACAAAGGGAAGAGACAGAGAGTCTGAACACGCTCATAATACTGTCTCTGGGGAAGAGGTAAAGAACGCTTGGCCGCGGGAGAGAGAAACCCACTCTATAGATAACTGCTGGCTAGCCGGAATCCTGAACCTGGGTGGTGCAAGGGAAGGAACAGCTTCCAGCCCTAAGCCATCTCGGCGGGGAATCAGCAGCAGCTGAGGCTGCGCCAGGGGCGCACACTTCGAACTTGGTTTTGGGAACAGGACCATGCACCACATTTCCATGGCGCATCTCGCCCCCTGTGCTGCCTGCGCGAATCCCGAATCCCGGGTGCCCACAGGAAAAAATAGGGCCCACGCCTGCGCGACCCCCGACAGGGAGTTGGCGGCGGGTGGAGGCCTGGGCGCGCGCTGGGCTGCAGGAGCTCCCAGCTCATTTCCAGCAGCGCACAGCACCTTGAGCAACAGCTACCCGAAGCCGAGAGAGTCTCAATTTTTTTTTTTTCTTTCCCCCATTGCAATTGCGATCCTGGCTGGGGGTGGGGAATCTGCAATTGAGTCTGTGAAGGTGTGCACTTCACCTCCTGCTGCTCATTTCACCTCAGGCAGGGGCAGCTGAAATCCCTGCCTGAGCCAAGACAAACTGATTCCTCTCCCTAAGAAGCCAGCCACCAAAACAAATACATTTCATCTGTGATAGCACAAACGTGCACAGACAGGAACTTTGAACCGAGGCTGGCCTGTAAAATACAACTCAGCTCAACTGCGGCCCAAGGAGATCAGACTCACTAGAGTGCCCTACCGTGCTTAGTTTAGCAGAGCTTGGCGTCCCTCCATTCTAATCTCCATAGACACCAAGAAAGAGCCACTGAGAGCAGCCTCCAAGAACTACCACATCCACGAAGGGAGCTGCTGCTTTTCTTTTTTTTATATAAAAATTTTTTTTCTTCACTTTTTTCATACTTATTTCTTTGTTATTATTAACTTTTATCCTTTTTCTTTACTTCATTCTTTTAAATTTTTACTCCTTATTTTTCTTTCTCCTTTCTCCCTTACATTTTCACCTTCTTGCAACCCAGATATATTCTCCTATATCTCATCCTTACCTCTCCCCTCAACTGGTCATACATTTTTAAACTGTCTACTGTCCTTTGTTGTCTCCGACCCCTTTTTATATTTTTTATTTATTTTTTTCTTCTTTCTCTTTTCTTTTTATTTTTCTCTTCTTCTCTTCTTTTCGTCTCTTTCCCTCCCATTTTATTTCTTTTCATTCCCCCCTGTAATGTGTTTCTTTGTTTGATTTGTCTGTGTGTAAGTGTGCTTCTGTTCCCTCTGTTTGTCTGTCTGTTTTCCTTCATAGGACTACACCAAGAAACAAGCCAAAGTGTGCAAGAAGGCGAGTCCCAAATATGCAGAGTAGGGAAATAAAATACTCACAGGCACAAGAGAAACAGAGAGACACCATTAAGAGAATATTTCCTGAAACAACAGGACCTGGAAAGTCGATAAGCTTCCTTTAACAGAGAAATATTAATAGGTGCACAGAGCCCATTGAGCTTTCTAAAGGTGACAAGAGACAGAAAACTAACAAAAATGACAAAACGAAGAAACTCTCCCATGAAGAGCTTCCAGGAGGAAGTCACAGCCACAGAACTGCTCAAGGCAGATCTAGACAACATATCAGATCAAGAATTTAAAAAGCTGGTCATAAGATTAATTGCTGGGGTTGAGAAAAGCATCAAAGAATCAACTGATGAGTTAAAAAAGGCTATAGATGAGGTGAATAACAAACTGGAGGCAGCCACCTCAAGGATTGATGAGGCAGAGAGAAGAATAGGTGAATTAGAAGATATAGTTACAGCAAAAGAGGAAGCTGAAAAAAAGAGAGA
>NC_043714.1:33689551-33691197 GCF_006229205.1 Suricata suricatta
ATCATGAATGAAAAATGATCTATTACAACCAATCCCTTAGAAATACAAGCAATCATCAGAGATTGCTATGAAAAATTATATGCCAACAAACTGGACAACACAGAAGAAATGAACAAATTCCTAAATGCACATGCACTGCCAAAATTCAAATGGAAAGAGATAAAAAGCATGAATAGACCAATAACCAGTGAAGAGATCGAATCCATTATCAAAAAACTCCCAACGAATAAGAGCCCAGGGCCAGATGGCTTCCCAGGGGAATTCTACCAGACATTTAAAGCAGAGCTCATACCCATTCTTCTCAACCTTTTCCAAAAAATAGAAATAGAAGGAAAACTTCCAAACTCATTCTACGAAGCCAGCATCACCTTGATACCCAAACCAGACAGGAACCCAGCCAAAAAAGAGAACTACAGACCAATATCCTTAATGAATACAGATGCAAAAATACTCAACAAGATACTAGCAAATCGACTTCAACAGCATATAAAAAGAATTATCCATCATGATCAAGTGGGATTCATTCCTGGGTTACAGGGATGGTTCAATATCCGCAAATCCATCAACGTGATTCATCACATTAACAAAAGAAAGGATAAAAACCATATGATCCTGTCAATAGATGCAGAAAAAGCACTTGACAAAATACAGCACCCTTTCCTAATAAAAACCCTGAGAACGTCGGAATAGAAGGAACCTACCTAAACATTATGAGAGCAGTTTGTGAAAAACCCACAGCTAATATCATCCTCAATGGGGAAAAACTGAGAGCATTCCCCCTGAGATCAGGAACACGACAGGGTTGCCCACTCTCACCACTGTCGTTTAACATAGTGCTGGAAGTTCTAGCATCAGCAATCAGACAACAAAAAGAAATAAGAGGCATCAGAATTGGCAAGGAAGAAGTCAAACTTTCACTTTTTGCAGATGACATGATACTCTACATGGAAAACCCAATCGACTCCACCAGAAGCCTTCTAGAACTGATCAACGAATTCAGTAAAGTCGCAGGGTACAAAATCAATGTACAGAACTCAGTTGCATTCCTATACACCAAAAATGAAGCAGCTGAAAGAGAAATTAAGAAACTGATCCCATTCACGATTGCACGAAAAACCATCAAATACCTAGGAATAAACCTAACCAAGGATGTAAAAAACCTATATGATGAAAACTATAGAAGACTTATGAAAGAGATTGAAGAGGACACCAAGAAATGGAAAAATAGTCCCTGTTCATGGATCGGAAGAATAAACATTGTGAAAATGTCATTGCTACCCAAAGCAATCTATACATTCAATGCCATCCCCATCAAAATTGCACCAACATTCTTCTCAAAGCTAGAACAAACTATCCTCAAATTCGTATGGAACCACGAAAGACCCCGAATAGCCAAAGTTGTATTGAAGAAGAAAACCAAAACGGGAGGCATCACAATCCCAGACTTTAGCCTCTACTACAAAGCTGTCATCATCAAGACAGTATAGTATTGGCACAAAAACAGACACATAGACCAATGGAATAGAATAGAGAACCCAGAGCTGGGCCCACAAATGTACGGTCAATTAATTTTTGACAAAGCAGGAAAGAGTATGCAATGGAAAAAAGACTGCCTCTTTAGCAAGTGGTGCTGGGAGAACTGGACA
>NC_043714.1:33691297-33718499 GCF_006229205.1 Suricata suricatta
GCAAAACCTGAGAGACTACTGAATGTTGAAAATGAACTGAGGGTTGAAAAGGAAGGGGGCGGGGGGAAAGAGGTGGTGGTGATGGTGGAGGGCACTTAAGGGGAAGAGCACTGGGTGTTGTATGGAAAACAATTTGACAATAAAATATTATGAAAAAAATAAATAAATATGTCTAATTGGAAAAAAAAGAATCTAAAAATTTGGTCAGATTTGTATTTTCGTTTATTGCCTTCATTTGGCTTAGTAGAAGACCTCTTTGCTCATCTGCCAAAATGTTTCACTCTTGGAAATGAGGATATGGTGCGTGCGAATATGATTTAGATTAGGATGGTTATTTTAGGCATTTGTTTATCTCAAGAAAGCTAATGTAATTTTTTATATTTTTACCCCATAAATCAGAAAGAGATGATGGTCAAAGTTTAATGTCTTTCGTGGTTATGTTGAAGGGGAAGGAAAATCTAAGTATTACCAATTTAGGATCTGTGTAAGATAGGGGCAGACTCATTCACTTAAATGATAAATAAGTAGGGCAAAAACAGCTTTAATAGATAAAACTGATGTATAGAAGATAAGAATGCAACCATACCATTTATAAATATCTTTAAATTAACAAGCAGACAAAGATCAAATATAAGCAAAATCCTCTGCATTGTCATGAGGAAAGAATGCAAATATATTCATAATATGTTAATTTAAAAGATAGCTTATTATAGGATATAAACACACTTTCTTCCTCTTTGCTCTTTTTGTGTTTGTTATAAAGATAAATATATAATAAACACAGCAGGAAAAATATGTGCTCTAATTACCCACTCCTGAGGAGAACCATCTGTAATTTAAAAAAAAAAAACCCACTGATCAACTAATAAATATTAACTAAAAATCAAGCATGCTATATTCATCATATCAAAAAACCCCAGAGAATAGAAAACATTTGTCCTACTGTCCAATATCAAAAAGATTAGTGGAAGCATCTTACTTTGCGTATTTTCTGTTCTAATAAATAAAAGGTAAAATGAGAAATAAAGACAATCACACCATAGGAAGGAAGGATATAAATGTGTCAGCAATATTAGAAATGTTCTCATAGAGAAGGTGGCACTTAACATCAATCTTGAAGGATAGGTTAATTAAAAAATGGTGAGGCAAAAACATGGATAAAGTTATGGAAAAAGAATATACAACAAATATAGAGGGAGTTGGCTATGTTGCTTGCAAGTTTAAGAAAATACAATAAGATTTGTGGAATGATAGGGTCACCATCTAGAGGGCTCTAATTGTAATCCAAGAAAGTAAGAAGGTCATGGGTACTGAAAGATTTTGTGGCTACAAGTGATATGTTGAAAGTATCATTTGAAAATATTATAATAAAATGCAATAAAACTGGAAGAGAATAGTCAGAGCATTTGGAGACCACAGGACTCCAGATTGCAGTAGCAATCAGAATGGAAAGAAAAAAAAGACAAGATCACATTATGTTATTGAAGGTATTTTGGAAAATATCTTAAGGTAGCCTAGAACCTCACATACTGACCACTTAAAGATATTTTTTTAATTTCATTGAGAAAGAAGATATTCATGGATGATAATTATTTTCCTGAAAAAAGTAGCCAAATGTCTCTGAAGTCTTTTCCTGAAAGACTGAAATCCAAGTTTTTAGGATTAATGAGAAATAATTCTTTTATTTAGATATCTTGCCTTTTTTATCTTTGGATATATAAGTCCCCAAAAGTGAAATAGAGAAAAAATATTTCTTTTTTTTGAATGCTATTATTTATTTTTATTTTGAGACAGAGAGAGAGGAAGAGAATGCAAATGGGGGAGGTTAGAGAGGGAGATAAAGAATCCCAAGGGGTTTGATCTTGAGAAGCATGAGATCGTGAACAGAACCCAAATCAAGAGTTGGACACCCCCCCAACTGAGCCACCTAGGCACCCTGAAAATACTTATTTTTTACCCATAGAATGCAAAAAGACACAAAACCTTGAAATATACTTCACTATATTCCAAAATTTTTACTCTAGGCAGAATAATAACAGGAGATTAAACATCCTATTTTTTATTTTTATTTTTTTTTTTTTTGCTGAAGATCATCTTTAAATCTTATGTCACTTACCTTTGGTCTATTCCAGTTACAGAGGGAGCCATTCTAGTTCTGTTGCTCAGTGTGCTTTGAACATTGAAGCATCTTCCTCAGGCAGAGCATTGAGAAAAGTGGGAGAAACATCTAGATTTTGAAGGACATTGCATTAGATTATGAATAAAGGGTATACAAAACCCATAAGAGCCTTGAAACCCGGTGTGGTATTGACTTTTTCATCTCCATAAGAAAAAATAATCATAATCCAGCCCAGACTGGGGAGGCATCTCCAAGTTTGACAGATCCTAAAACACCTCACAAATGAAATTAAGAAAAAGAGTTAGTTATGAAATTAGAACACTAATTTTTTGGAATACTAAACATGTGTGGTATATCAGGTCTAAGTGGCCGGGGGGAAAGTAGAGACATCAGAAATAACACATTTTGAATTGATACTAATAAGTTTGTTTTGGAATTTCTGTCTATGAGATAATGGGGAATATTAGCATACCAAGGTACAGAGAGGACTTAAGAGATAAGAGATTGGATGTCAGCAGAGAGATATGGAGATAAGAAAGAATGTTGAAGTCTTCTATTTACAGAAAGGTTAGAACTCATGCAACTGGATTAGGAGAGGGCTTGGAAAAGGATAGCAAAGATCTAAAAACTAAGCTGTGATGATTTTCCACATGTAGAAGTTTGAAAAGAGGTATTATGAAAGAAAAGGGAAGGCAAACCTAAACTTGGAAGGCAAGAGGGGAATGAGAAACAAGATTGCTGAAGTCTGATAGGTAAGTAAATTTTTATAATTTGTTGATCATTAAAGCCAACACTACTTTTGCCATCTTCTAATATTTTTAGTAACAATATTAGTAACAATATTACCATGTATAACATGGTAGTTATACATAATTATATTATAGCATAACTGGTTTACATATGAACACATAGTGAAAAACAATTTTTAAGACAAGGATCATCATTACTTCTATAATTTGCAGCTGTTAAAAATGTGCTCCTAGAATCATGTCACACTCCTCAATCCACAGAGCAATTTGTCACAGTCTATTTGTGGCACATCAGTGTTGATAGTGGAAATGACAGCAAAGATCCATAGTTTCATTTTTTCACTGTCTCAAAGTTTCAGAGAAGATATGGTATAACATGTTTATCACATGGCCATAAAACTAAGTTCCATGGCACGAAATCTGGAAATCTGAGTGGTCTCTGCTCTGGAAAAGGCAACCTTCTCAATGGAATGCCTAATCTAGCATCCTGGAAATTTCATTAAAAACCTCTTCACTGTGAGAAAATGAGGCAGAGTCCTAATCTCCTAGAAAATGAAGGTGTCCATTACATCCTGTAGCACAAGAAAAGCTAAAATTATACTATCTAAATACAGGACTAAGGTCATCACATTGTTTACAAAAAATGTGTAGTTCTAAGAGGCTTGTGTCTCATATGATAGAGAAGATACTAAATTTTGAAGAATGCCTAGTTTGTTCAAACACAGATTGGTTTTTTATTCTCCATAAACTGACCTGATAGTGATTGGCTTTTGGAAAAAAAGGTTATATATAACCTATAATCAATTAGGATGTGATCTTTAAAATATTTTAATCCTCTCACTCTGAGAATTTCAGGAGAAGTAAGTATCCTTTGGTCTTTTCTGACTCTGTCAAGGCGGGCCATACATGCTGTCCACAGCGGTTCACCTTCAGTATTGAGGGGAGTGCACCAGAGAGCATGCTGCCTAGTTCGCAGTACATTTTCCTTATAGATCTTCTGAGACCTGCCTGAATGGTGACACAGGTTTGACTCACAACTCCTTCAGAGACACTTGAGTGTCCTATGCTTGACCTTTTTCAGATGCGTCCTTTCTGATTCATCTCTTTGTATCAATGGTAAATGATGCTTCAATCTGGAGGAGGGTTTTATTTTTCCCCTTCCTTTTTGTGTACATAAAAATATCCTTGGATTGAGTGGCAAAGGTAAAAGTAAGCCTTCATGAATGAGATTAGTGTGCCTATTCCAGTGATTTAGCCACTTTGGAAGGCCACCTATGAGTAAAAGCTTGGGTTAGCTTAACTTGAGGATATGGGTACATACAGAACTGGAAAATATTAGTTTCATATTATACACTTGGATGCCCAGTGTGAGGTTGTAAAAATATATTTTCTAAAAATATTTTTTGAGGAGTGATGATTATAAATATCTTGTACATTAAAAAAGGTAACAAAATAAGGAAAAACTCCTTAAAAATTGTCAGCCCTTTGTTTTCCAATGTGACCACAGCTAAAAACCTGTGAGATGTAAGAAAGAATCAGCTATTTCTATGTCTCAATTTTTGTTTGTTTTCTTGAATGGAAAAAAGGATTTACTAGAATCATTATGGCAGATATTGACATTCCCTGAATTGTTTTATTCTCACAGAACTGGAAATAAAATTATGATCTTTTATTGCCATATGCCTATTCAGTATTCATAAGATAGATTTTTTTTGCAAAATATTTCAGTACTTTGCTCTTCTGATGCAAATCATAGTACTATAAATGTATGCTTTTTGAACAACACCTTATTTTTTGAAAAATCAGACATTAAAACTATCAAGGCTTATGTGGACAATAGGCTGGTGTAGATTATTCTATATCTATACAGTTTTGAGACCACAGCCCAAATAAAAATAAGTACTAACTTAAAATAGTAACATCACTCAAAAGACATGATAGGTTCCTAACACATAAAGCAGTGTGGTCTAGTGGCCTCATCATCACCTGGGTTTTTAGAAATGTACCTTCTCAGGCTCACTGAACTTCCAGCCAACTGAACCAGAAATCTGGGTCAGGGCTGAGCAATCTGTTTATCAAGCCTTCCAGGTGACTGTACTACAATTCAACATTTGGTGAATTACTGCACTACACTATATAAAACATTTTAGTTTTCAAAGGAAAAAAATGGTGATGTTGCTACATGGTGATAAAATAAGAAAATAATTCACATTGGTACGTTATGAAGTCAAAGGCAGAATATGCAAAAGCCTGGTAGGTGGGCAGTCTTCAAGTGACCCAGTTTCCTCATCTCAATGCTCTATAAATGTGGGCCAGACTTAGGGATTGCTTCTAATGAGGAGAACACAGCAAAAGTGATGGGATGTCATTCCTGAGATAAGCTTCTGTCTTGCTACACTCTTGTTCTTTCATTTGCTCACTGCGAAGTTCTGAGCTGCCCTCGGGAGTGGCCCACGTGGCAGCGTATCCTGGCTCAGCCATAGAAAGGAACCGATGCCTTCAGCCCAAAGCCCAGGAGGAATTGAAACCCGCAAATAGCCATTGAAGTGAGTTTAGAAATGAATTTTCCCCCAATTGAGCCTTGAGATGATTATAGTCCCAGTCTATACCTTGATTGCACCCCTGTGATATATTCTTAGCTGGAGGGCCCAGGTTAGAAATACTGAATTAAGGACACAAAGAAAACTTAAAATTTTTTTAATAAATTGTTTTAAGAGACTAAGTCTGGGAGATAATTTCCAACATACGATCCAAGAGGAAGAATTCATGTAAGTAGACACACTGGACAATACTATGTTTGTATGTGCAGAGGCAGCTGGTGCTAGTGTGCTTTGTATTTGACTGCTGCTATTTGGTGAATGAATAAAGCACTAGAAGCACCTAAGGAATCACAAATGATCTCATACTACTGCCCGTGCTGGCATCATCTCTCATACACTGATTGTGTGTGAGCTAATTTACTTCACAGAAACATGCATTTTAGGTTGAGTCTGCTTTTCCAGTAGTAGCAATATTTTCTTAAGAACAACCAGGGAGTGCATTAAAGTACTTTTTAACATGCCTAAGATTTAATCCGCTTTTCATGATTCCTTTAAAGATTACATTATAGATGTGATATAGGAATGTTTTTTCCTTTTGCCCTCAGTGTCTTCTTTTTTCATCCTGGGAAATAGATCTTTGGTAGAATGTTTGGGAAAAGCTTTAGCATAGTAATACACCAAAAACATAATTCCTGTTAACAATGGAACAACAGGAATTGTCTTCCTCCAGTGAGAGGACTTTGATGTTCCAAACTCTTTTTCCCTCTTCCTCAGCCACGAGCAAGATTCTACATTCCAGAATGTAGAAAAGATTATATCTAGGGTTGGATAAAGGCGGGGAAAACAGCGAGTAAGGAAAAGACTTAGGTGAACAAGGCAGTAGTGAAATAGGAATTGAAATAATAAAAGATTCCTAGATAATGTTTTCAAGAAGGATTTTATGCACAGAAAATTTGATAGGAGGAACAAAAAATATTTGCATGCTGTATATGTTCATAAACAGCCCAGTAACTGGTTTATTTCTCAGATTGACTACATATGTGCATGTCTTTCTGAACACTGTGAACCCTCTGAAGAGTAATATATATATAATATATTTCCATTATTTCTCATTTAGTTTTCTTATATTTAAAATTGTAAATTCATTAATGTGGCCCATTTAATTGTGATAATATGTGTAAAATATTCTGAAAGTGTCTAAATATTAAGAGTTCTTAACAAATATGAAGGACGAATTTTGTCATTTAATTTTAGGGGAAGGTATTCAAGTTTAGAGATATGACTACAACAATTCAATAAATTTCAATTAATCAACGTTAATCTGAATAAAGTGGATTTTTGTGTTTTTTTTTCTAGAGAGAGAGTGAGAGCAGGTGAGCAGGGGAGGAGTAGAGGGAGAAAGAGAGAGAGAAAGAATCTCAAGCAGGCTCCACCCTCAGCACACAGCCTGACTGAAGGGCTTAATCCCGCAATCCTGGGATCATGACCTGAGACATGAAACTGAGTCAGGACCAAGAGTCAGGTGCTTAACTGACTGAGTACTCCCACCCAGGGGCCCCTGAATTTTTTTTATTTTTAAAGTTTATTTTTATTTTTATTTTTTATTTATTTTTGAGAGACAGAAAGAGACAGCGCCAGCAGGGGAGGGTCAGAGAGAGAAGGAGACACTGAATCTGAAGCAGGTTCCAGGCTCTGAGCTAGTTGTCAGTACAGAGCCTGACGCGGGGCTCGAACTCAGGAACTGCGCGATCCTGACCTGAGCCGAAGTTGGATGCTTAACAGACTGAGCCACCCAGGGACCCCTGAATTTGGTTTTTAATCTAAAATTAATTCTTATTATAATAAGCTAATCATAGGAAAATATTTCATGCTTTCTATTAGGGAAACAAGGAATCCCTGCTCT
Organism: Suricata suricatta; assembly: GCF_006229205.1. NCBI lineage: Eukaryota > Metazoa > Chordata > Mammalia > Carnivora > Herpestidae > Suricata > Suricata suricatta. The sequence continues at coordinate 33,698,609 of NC_043714.1, forward strand.
GGACATGATTCTTTAGGGATCCAGAAATATGTACTAACAGCTCCAACATCTAGCAGCAGAGAAGCCCCTTGAAACAAGTCAGTCTTTCTTTAAATCAATAGAATATATTAAATATCTTCTATTAGCTGAGCATTATGCTAGAAACTAAGAAAGAGAGGGGGACAAAACCAACAAAGGTAGTCCCTGATAACATGAATCTAAGTCTGGAGAAGACAGAGCTTAAAAAATGACTATGGTTCATTAATGAAGTAATTGCAAATATAAAAATGCTCAAAAGTAAAAGGGGCTTACAAAGTGCAAAGCGTAGATAACTAAGCCTCTCAACTGCAAGTCACTGTATATCAAAAACATACCAAGGAAGGCATGTCAAAATCAGCTATTTTCTTCCTAAATTATTAAATAAGCATTCTCTCTCTTGGGATATGATCACTGATAATGAGGAGGCATTTTCATCCTCTTTTTTTCTTTTTCTGAAGGTAGCAAATGGGGGTATCCAAGGAATTGAGCTGCAAAGTTTCTCTGGAGCAAACAGAGCAGAGCTACCCATCTTTTCTGCTCTTCTGGGAAGCCTCAGTTTTGTTCCAGGCTTTTACTGAACAACTTCTGGCATCCTTTGGTCTCTCTGTTTCATTGGAGTATGATTGAACAACCAAACGACTCACATCTCATCCCTTTGCTGAAAATATGTCTGAATTTCACCACAATCATCACCTGTCTCCAACCTGCTACCACTCAACCACCCACATGTCTATGTGATTGATGAGACTGGCTAAGAGCTCAGCTTCAATAGGACAATTCGTCTCCATCAATAATAAAATATTTTAAAAAGAGATTCTCAATGTCGATAGGCATTCAGTTTAATTATCCTATCTTCTACAATTTTACTATTATTCCATATTCAGTGCTATCCAGGGAGGAAAAAAGCATTCAAGACACTAAGAAATGGAGATATAGATTACTTTCAGTTCATTTAAAGTATTGCCTTAAACTGGAACTAGATTATGTTTAAGGATAATTTTTAATTATTATAATCTGTGATAATAATTTAATTGTAGCAGATTAAAATCAAAGTTTCTTCTGTTTTATCTACTGTGCTCTCTGTCCTCTCAGCTGGCCAGCTAATCAGAGTTAATGTAGTAATATGAAATTAATGTAGGGATTATGTTTCAAGTCATGAATTGGTTCCAATAGATTCTAATGTAATAACTTAATCAGTTTTATTAGACTAATTTTTAAAATAGGTTGGAAAACCCATGTAATGTCTTTCAGTATGAGTGAAGTAAACATTAATTTAGATGTTCACTATGTCACTTATGTCGAGGACAAATAATAGATATTAATAAATTCAAAAAACACCATTGACTAAAAATCATACTCTCTAGATGGCATACTTCTTACCTATGGACTGCAGTCAATAGTCAAAGTATGAGGTTTTTGTTTTATTTAAGAAATAAAAAGCAAAACAAAAACAAAATATACAACAACCACATATAGTGTTTATCTTTTTTAATCAATAAGGTCAAATAACAGCTAGAAAATTTAGTTAAAAATTTAATTTAGAAATAAGCATTTATTTTTTTATGAACATTAAACCTAAATAATAACCACACATAACAGTCTTTCCTTTTAAAAGGTTAAATAATGCTTGGATTATATACAAAATTAAAAGCAAAAGATTTTCCACCATTTTAAACAAATACATTAAAAGATCAGTAATGAGTTCAACAAACACTTTTTAAAACATCACTGTCTCTTTCAAACTTTGGGATAGATACAGTGTGAGTACCGGGTTCATGAAACCAGTTTCCTGGGTGTTTTTGGAATATAAATCCTGGATGCAAGGAAGTCATATAAAACCTTGGTTTTAGAAAGTGACTTACGAAATGAATTAAAATTCTGTATTTTAACATATGTCAACCTACTTGATCTAAACATTAATACTTGAATTATAAATAGAGCTCTCCATTTGACAAGGAGGGTTATGAGAAAATGGGGTAAATATTATTATAATTTCTTATAATTAAGATGTTATTTGCAGCCCTTTAAAACACAGGCTAAGTCATATGTTTGCAAACGTTTAACTGTCAAAATGTACCACGGAGCTTCTGAACAACATTTTAAAGTTTCCCAAGACCACAAAGTAGACATTATCACTGACTACCTCACTTTCAATAACTTGCTCCATTGCTCAATTACAACTCCATTTATCCTTTCCAGCACACCAGAATTGTCCCCTAAAGATTTTACACTGCTTAGTTACATATTTTTATTGAATATATTTAACATGTAACATTGTATAAGTACATTACTTTGATACATTTATATATTGTAATATGATTGTCAAAATATATATAATAGTATTATATATAGTACAATATTTTATCAATATTAATTATACTGCACATTCGATGTCTATGGCTTATTAATCATTAAGTGTAAGTTTGTACCCTTAAATACCATCACTCTTAACTTCCCCAACCCTATCCCCTGGTAACTACCATTTTTCTTTTGCTTTTTACAGGTTTAACTGTTTTAGATTTCACATGTAAGTGATATCATACAGTACTTGTCTTTCTCTGTGTGATTTATCTCACTTAGCATAACGTGCTCAAGATTCATCTATGTTACTGCACGTGGAAGGGAGACTTCCTTCTCATGACTGAAAAATAGTCTATTGTGCATATGTTTCACATCTTTTTTCTTAATGTGCTTTGAGAAATCCTTTCATAATTGAGCTTTTATTGGTTGTTCTGAGGATCAGTACACACATTTCAATTTGTACACAATTCTTAATATACACAATGGAAGTCTGGAAAATCACTCAATTCTAATTCTTTCCTAAAAGTTATCCCGGTGATCTAGCTTAAAATTTGGAGGCAAGTTTTCTTTAACAGTATATTAAGTGCCAAGATCTTTAAATGTTGATACATTGTTACAATGTTAAGTCTACTAATTCACAATTAATATCATATTCACTATATACTTAGATTTCCTTTATTTTAAAGTGTATGTTAAAGTTAGTTAATATATAGTGTAGTCTTGGCCTCAGGAGTAGAACCCAGTGATTCATCTCTAACATGTAACACCCAGTGCTCATCCCAACAAGTGCCCTCCTGAATGCCCCTAGCCCATTTAGCCCATCCCCCCACCTCCACTCCAACAACCCTCAGTTTGCTCTCTGTATTTAAGAGCCTCTTATGGTTTGCCTCCATCTCTGTTTTTATCTTATTTTTCCTACCCTTCCCCTATGTTCATCTATTACATTTCTCAAATTCCACATATGAGTGAAATCATATGATATCTGTCTTTCTCTGATTATTTCATTTAGCATAATACCTTCTAGTTCCATCCACGTTGTTGCCAATGGCAAGATTTCATTCTTTTTAATTGCCAAGTAATATTCCATGGCGCACACACACACACACACACACACACACACACACACCCCACGTCTTCTTTATCCCTTTATCAGATGATGGATCAGATGATGGACTTTTGGGCTTTTTCCATAATTTGGCTATTGTGACAGCACTACTATAAACACTGGAGTGCATGTACCCCTTTGGATCAGCCTTTTTTATCTTCTTTGGATAAACTCCTAGTAGTGCAATTGCTGGGTCATAGGGTAGTTCTATTTTCAATTTTTTGAGGAATTCCTTTACAGAGTGGCTGTACCACTTTGCATTCCAACCAACAGGGCAAACGTGTTCCCCCTTCTCCACATTCTTGCCAATATCTGTCATTGCCTGAGTTGTTAATTTTAGCCATTCTGACAGGTGTGAGGTGGTATCTCATTGTGGTTTTGATTTGTATGTCCCTGATGAGGAGTAATAAGCATCTTTTCTTGTGTCTGTTTGCCATCTAGATGTCTTCTTTGGAAAAGTGTCTATTCATGTCTTCTGCCCATTTCTTCACTGGTATTATTTGTTTTTTTGTGTGTGGGTTGAGTTTGGTAAGTGCTTAATAGATTTTGGATACTAACCATCAGCTATGTCATTTGAAAATATCTTCTCCCATTCTTTTGGTTCCTTTTTAATTTTGTTGATTCCTTTGAAGTGCAGAAGCTTCTTATCTTGATGAAGTCCCAATAGTTAACTCTTGCTTTTGTTTCCCTTGCCTCCAAAGACATGTCAAGTAAGAAGTTGCTGTGGCCTAGGTCAAAGAGGTTGCTGTCTATTTTCTCCTGCAGGATTTTGATGTTTCCTATCTCATAGTTAGGTCTTTCATCCATTTTGATTTTATTTTTTGTGTATGGTGTAAGAAAGTGGTCCAGTTTCATTTTTCTGCATGTTGCTGTCCAGTTCTCCCAGTTCTTGTTATTCCACTGGGTACTCTTTCCTGCTTTGTCAAAGATTAGTTGGCCATATATCTGTGGGTCCATTTCTGGGTTCTATATTCTATTTCATTGATTTATGTGTCTGTTTTTATGTCAGCATCATATTGTCTTGATGATTACAGCTTTTAATGCAGGTTAAATTCTGGAATCATACTCAAATTTTCAATCTTGCACATAGCACATTAACAAAGTTGCTAGGAAACCTGGACTACCATGACCAAGATGTTACAGAGCTCACAAAATTCTCACAGGGAGAGCCAAGATCAGGGAGTGCTTTTCTTTAGGAAACAATTCTACCAAAACCAACAAGGGAACAGAAGTAATTTAAAATGTTCAAGATATATTAAATGCATGACTGACTCCAGATTGTCATTTAGTATGCTTTGTGTTATAGGATATAAAAACAACCTCATCTATTGGGCTGACACCCAAAACAATCAAAGTTTCCTATATTCAGTTTCCATTGTACCCAAAACAAACAACCAGCAAATGGGTTCACCTCTTTAAAAAAGTATTTAAACTTAAAAAAAAAAATAGGATGAGGTAGGTTTCCCTCCTTCTTAAAAATGTTTCTAGAACTACTAGAAAAAATTGCTTTTACCAAACAGTTGAGAAAAACTGTTCCTCTGCATTGTATAAGAAGGGAGACAGGTAAGACATGGTATACAATATTAATCAAAGTTGGTCTTTTTCTCTCCTGCTGCATCAGAGGCTGGATTCTCTGCATTTTTAGTTTCTCCATTTTCTGCAGGTAAGTCTTCTTTCATTTTTTGGTTAGCCACTTTGGCCTGTTTTCTGTTTGCTCCCCTTTCACCTTTGTTTGCACTTTTTTGTCTGTAAGTTTATCCTTTCCTGCTACCTTTTTTGGCTCCATTTCCTCTTTTGCAGGAGGAGGTGTGGCTGACAACCTTGCTGGTCTCCTCTGGGTCTTTTCCTTCATTGCCTTTTCCATGGATCGGAACTTCCTCTTGGGCATCTTGAGAGTGGGTCAGCACGTGCTGGTACCTGCATGGTGGTGTCCCAAGAGACTTCTCGAAGCTGGGCTGCTTGGCCACTGCTGATCCTCCCATTGCTGCCACCGCCCAAGCTGCTGCCTGTACCACATATTCTTTATACATTCATCCAGTGATGGGCATTTGGGTTGTTTCCATATCTTGGCTATTATGAGTATACCACAGTAAACCCAGGAGTGCAGATTTCTGACCAGAATTCTGATTTCGTTTTCTTGGTATGTATATCTGGAAGTGGAATTGATAGATCCTAAGGTAGATTTATTTTTAATTTTTTCAGGAACCTCCCATAAGGGTGGGAAATCTCACCAACAATATATACGGGTTTCCTTTTCACCTGTTGTCTCTTCTTGATGAGAACCATACTAAATTTTTATATTTATTTCAGTGCACATTTCCAGTGTTATCTCACTGTGGTTTTGATTTGTAGCACACAGCATTCCTTGTGAAGAGACTCTGAGAGCCTTGTGATTTATGGATTTAGTGGTTGAATTAGTCTCTAAACTTGGCTGCATTTGTTCTGTATTCCTTATGTCTTTAGTATCAGAGAGAATATCTTTTGTCACTTTTTAAGGAGGAATGTACTTTTAAAAGAAAAAAAGATAAAGAAAGAAGGATTCGTCACATATTCACTGCCATAGTCAAACTTGTACATGGTCTGTCTCAGACAGTCACAGAAGTCCAAGAAGAAATTGGCCTTTCACATCCAAACTGTCTGTTTCCTATTAAGTTTCTGCCTCTTCATCTCCCTTTTGTTTATGCCTCTGAAATTTCTTCTTGGAAGCTATTGATGTGGTGGTAAGAGTAAAAACTTGCTCTAAGCACTCATCATACAAATTAAATTTTAAGTAAAAGCAATTGGTATTGCTGCTGAGTAAGTTCTTCCTGTAGATTGCTCAGACACTCTGCAAAATTGCCTGCTGACCTACTCCATGGGCCAGAGATGCCAGTGGCCTGATAGCCAATAGTATCTATCAGAAGTGACATTTATAATGGAGAGCTCTGTGCAGTTGTGCCAAAAGTACACAGCAACTGCAAACAGGCTATTTGGGATGAGATGATATATTAAATTATATGCTGTTCTTTCAATGGAAAAATGAGCATCCTGAAGAAATAAAACACTCCTGAAAACCAAGCTGGGAAAAAAATGAGAATTTGAAAGTAGTAAAGTACTTTTGTTTTGATAAATGAGTATATGCAAAAATGCATAAAGGTGACATATGCTCATTGCATTTATGAAATGTAAAGTCCATCCATCCTTTTAATTCCCAGGATATTGTTGTGATATAATCTATGGTACAATCTCCATTTTACAGGTGAGGAAATTGAGACTTAGATTGGTTTGTCTGAGTTAAAACAACTATTAAAAAAATTCACAGGCATATGACATACACATATTCAATCCAAAGCATATTTGTTTCCTGTTATCATGTTTTATATTATAATGAGTATTGTTTAATTCTAAAGAATCTTGTTTATGTATATTTTCAGGGGAAGTAAGTAAACGTATGGTATGATTTTAAGGTTACAAGAAAGTTTCTAATCCCCCAAAGCACCCATTGTATGGCAAACTATAGCTAGAGATTCTATGCAAATAAACTTAGATAGATATAGAATAACATATACTTGCACTTGATTGTGAAACTTTGAAGCTGAAACTGACTTGATGATTAACCTAGTTCTAAGCTATCCTTTTACTCATGGTAGGTCTGGGGCCAAGAGATATGGCAACTTGCATAAGCTCACCTAAAATTTTGGTTTTAGTCTTACAGGGAAAAATCTATTCTGAATTTCAAGTTCTTGTCTTTGTTGTATACTATTTTGCTTTCTTTATCCATAGTTTCTAAAAATTAATACATGATATCATGTATTAATATGTTGAGACTTTTATGACTTCATTAATGCTGTCTGAGGTCTGTTTTTCCTGACCTGGGAGTCGAGTAACAGTCATTGTAAGAGACAGAATGGAGTACAGCTCATGGATACATGAGTGAGTAAAAACAGATTGACTAGAATAATTCTTTGATCTAAACTTTCCTCGGTATTATAATTATGTTATCACCTGTGTTTGAGAGCCACACTTATTTATTTTTTTATTTAAACTTTCAATAATGGAAAAGGAAAACAATCACAGTGAGGGGTATCACTAGATATAATCCATTTCCTTTGAGTTTCTACCCAAAGTATTTTTAGGTTCAATTTTTATTTTTATTCCTCAAAGAGGATTCAGACTAAGTTAACCTTTTTTTAAATTCTGTCAGCCAGCTTTCTGATGTTTGAGGATGCCTGCTATAGAATGACAATGACTTTTGTAAATCAAATGCATGGCTTAGAAGAGGTATTCTGTGAATATAGGAAAGTAATTGTGAAATACTGATCTTCTCTTCCAACTTTCTCTGTATCAAAGAGTGCCTGCTCAACACTGCATTTGAGACACATATTTTTGTCTGATAACTTTAGGATTTTTAGAGGAAAAAATAACCATTCCCATGTTTTTAGATATGAGCCAAGATAAGTATAAAGGAAAAGGATGTGCCTGTTTGCTCATTGAGGTGTAGTTTCTTCCCTCTACGATAGCCCCAGGACTTCTGTTCGGTCTTTGGGGACACTGCCTTGGAAAAAACTGCTTCTGATGCATGTCGTTGGGAAGAACTACCTGTAGCTAATTACAGAGCAGATCCCTCCTCCTCACACTTCAGTAATAGAAAAACAGTTTGCTACCTCATTTGCTACAGATTAAAATGATTAAAATCTGCCACCTCACACAGAACATTATAACTTAGCTCTGTCAAGAATACCTTGTTTGTTTGTTTGTTTGTTTGTTTAGAGACAGAGAGAGGATGCATGAGCAGGGAAAAGTGGCAGAGGGAGAGAAAGAATCTCAAGCAGGCTCCACACTCAGCGTGGAGCTGTATCCCATGATCCTGGGATCATGACCTGAGCCCAAATCAAGAGTTGGATGCTCAACTGACTAAACCACCCAGACACCCCAAAAAGACCTGACTTTCAAGATACTATAGAAATATCAAATTGTGAATGGCTAATGAGGAATTATAGTATACTTCAGGAGCCTCAGTAAACTGAAGGAGGAAGATCAGGATGAATAATTAGAATTATTGGCTCCTAGTGGTAAAACCAATAAAAGCATCAAAAGATAATTTAAATAATGAGAATTTCAAAGTAATCAGACAAAAAACTTTCTAAATTAAAAAGTATGCTTTCTAAGTTTTAAAAATTAGAAGAATTCTAATTCCAGTGATTTGGCAGGATAGTTAGAAAGAGGTTGAAAACACCACTACCTAGAAATTCTCCAGACAATGTGAAATGCATAACCCAACTCATGAAAAAAAATTAAGGCAAGAGATTAAATCTGTGCATACTCATACTCTATGACCTATCAGGTCTTGTTTTAGGCATATATTAACTCAGGCGAGGATTGTCAATTAGTGTTAAAGACTTTGTGATTATATTAAAATCATTTTATACCAGTAGAGCTGCCAAATCCCTGCTTTATTCTCCAGCTTATGTGGTGGTTGACTAATTGGCTAACATGGTCTCTGAACTTTCTCTTTGTGTACTGCCTTTTTAAATATCACAAAAATGTTCATGTAAAATGCTTTTGAAAACACAACTCACTTCTTTTCCAAATTTGAGCAGGAAATCTCTGAAAATGTTTCCATGGGAAAAAATAGAATGGATTTAAAACCAATAAAATATAATTTATAAAATAATATTTATTTCCATATAACTGACAATTTTAGCTGACTAAATTTAACATTTTGATGACCTAATTTTTTAATGTTTTTTTTATTTGTGTGTGTGTGTGTGTGTGTGTGTGTGTGAGAGAGAGAGAGAGAGAGAGAGAGAGAGAGAGAGAGAGAGAGGGGAGGGGCAGAGAGAGAGGGAGACACAGAATCTGAAGCAGGCTTCAGGCTCCAAGCTATCAGCAAAGAACCTGATGGCCCAATGTGGGGCTTGAACTCATGATTCATGAGATCATGATTTGAGCTGAAGCTGGACACTTAACCAACCAACTGAGCCACCCAGATGCCCCACAAAATTTAACACTTTAAACATTAGGCAATTTATTTAAATTGTGTAATTCAGACATCAATGGTGTTTGAATATCTCCAGTATGTAAGATCAAATATGTATGAACCCAAAATAAGAATTTATTTATGGATAGAGCTAGAGAGTATAATGCTAAGTGAAATGTCAGTCAGAGAAAGGCAAATGCCATATGATTTTACTCATATGCAGAATTATAGAAACAAAACAAATGAGCTAAGAAAAAAAAGAGAAATTAAGAAACAGATTCTTAATTATAGAGAATAAACTGATGGTTATCACAAGGGAGGAGGTTTGGAGGATGGGTGAAATAGGTGATGGGATTTAAGGAGTGCACTTTCCCAGTTGAGCACTGAATGATGTATGGAATTGTTGAATCACTACTTTGTGCACTTGAAACTAATATCACACCATATGTTAACTAGCTGAAATTTAAAAAAAAAACAAAAATGTATAAAATGCAGGCCAAAAAAAAAGAATTTAATATTTTCAATGTCCAAATTCAAATTAAAATCTTCAGCCTAATGAAACTTATGCCTTTACTAATGCCCTGGCCAAAAATCCATCTTAAAATAATTGAGGGGCACCTGGGTGGCTCAGTTGGTTAAGTGTCTGGCTTCAGCTCAGGTCATGATCTCACAGTTTGTGGGTTCAAGCCCTCTGATAGCTCAGAGCCTGGAGCCTGCTTCGGATTCTTTGTCTCTCTCCCTCTTCCCTTCCCCTACTGATGCTCATGCTCTCTCTGTCTCTCTCTCTCAAAAATAAATAAACGATTAATAAAAATGAAAACCTAGATATAAAATTGAGAAATTCTTGGATGGTAGGTCTTTGAACGTGTTTGTGAATAGTGGTCTAGGCCTGAGGGAAGGCAAAACCAGTATGGATGTATGAAGATAAAGTAGGAAAAGGCTTCTGAATGTCTAGTCATGCTTTTCCCCAGCCATTTTCTTGCAATGACAAGAGTTACTCAAAGTTTTTACTCCAATGTCCTTAGGAACAAAATTAGAACTGTGCAGAAACTGTACTTTCAAAGATTTGAGGAAAACAGACAGTATTTACCTTAACTTGACTGGTTGGTTTCCCCTTCTTGCCCTCTAATCACCCAAGGCCAGGGAATTAACATTTAGGATTATTTTCTTCCAATGCTGGGATCAAGAGGTGTTACAAAGGTGATGTTAGAAAGTATGAAGCCCTGATTCATGGACTGTTTTGGTTGGGTAAGGTAACAAATGACTGACTGTGGTGTTCTGGAGTCTAGGACACTTGAACGTGTGAGTCATCCATTGCCCTTCCCCCAAACTCTTTGGAGCTAATTTGGACCAATGTTCACAGTCCTATCAGAGTAACAGATACCTCCAGGAGAAAGCTAATTTTATCAAAATAACAAACACACACAAAATAATAGATTCTATCAAAAGTATAAATATTAAAATGTAAATTTAAAATTTAAGAATTGAAAATTAGCATTAAAAATCAAAATACATAAGGGAAGATAGTACCAATATAAAACATGACTGATAAACCATAAATAAAATGAAATTATTAGATATGAAAACAAGTAGTTGAAATACTGTTGGTTCAAAACCTCAGGAGTTTCCTGGGTAAAATCTGAAGCTGGCCTCAATATAGAGAGGGCATGGAGAGCTTGAAGAAAAAGGTAGGCCACTCCAGATTGCTAGGTGGCAGGTTTAATATGCAAAGGAATTTACTTATGAGGCTTGTTTTGGGTGGCCAAAAGACAAATAGATCTCCTCATCCACCTACCAGAATCTTGAAAGCTTATATAAAGGTTTCAACTGGGTTCAGTTATGCATGCTGCCTAGAGAGTATCAACAACACATTCTCTCTCAAAAGCCACATTCTTTAAAGTGACTCCAGCTATGGAAACAGTGGGTGAGTTGTGTATTTCATGGACCGAGGAGAAAAAGAGCCTCTGATTGCCTGGGTCTAGCTCCCAGTCAATGAGCAGTCATGTCCTTTTGATGACCTCCAACAAATACAGTTTATGCTAAGAAGAAATAGAAAATATTAGTACACCTTTACCCATTTAAAAAATGAATTTGTGGGTCACCTGGGTGGCTCAGTTATTTAAGCGACTGACTCTTGATTTTGGCTCAGGTCATGATCTCATGGGGTTTGGTGGAGCAAGCCCTGCAGCAGGCTCTGCACTGAGAGCGCAGATCCTGCTTGGGATTCTCTCTTCCCCCTCTCTCTGCTGCCCGCCCTCTCTCTGTCTCAAAACAAATAAATAAACTCCAAAAAAAAAAAGATTTGTATTTAAACACTTTTCCACAAAAAACATCCATGCCCAGATAACTTTACTAGTAACTATCATACAATTAAGAAATTATGCTAATCTTAAGCTGTCAGAAAAGAGAGAAGAAAAGTCTAGTCAAGTCTTTTTATGAGGAAAAAATAGCTGCGTTATCAAAATCTGACCCTATATTCTACTTAATGATGAAATGTTGAATGGTTCTCTCTTCTAAGTTTGGAAAGAAGGCAAAAAAATGTCTGCCTATACCACTTCTATTCTACATTGTACTGGAACTTCTAGCTCTTGCAAGAAGGAAGATGGAGATGTAACAAACATAAAGTTTAGAAAGAAAATGGTTAAACTATTTATTTATGAATGATATGACTGTGTAATCAGAAAATCCATGGACTCCAACCCCTAAAATCATTAGAACTAATAAGTGAATGTATCATGGTCTCAGTATACAAGGTCAATATAGAAAAATCAGTATATTTCTTTGTGTTAGCAACAAATAATTAGAAATTTCTAAGATTACAATGTACAACAGCATTTAAAACATAAGATGTTTTAAAATAAATCAAGAAAGTATATGCAAGACTTTACCTTTAAAATATAATACATTATAAGTGCTCGCCTCAGCAGCTCATATACTAAGATATAATACATTATTGGAGATGTTAAAGAAGATCTTAATAGAAAGGCATATCATACTCGTGGATTAGCTGATGCATTTTATTAAGATGTCAATGGTCTTGATTTTTTAAAATTTTTTCGTTTTTTAGTGTTTCTTTATTTTTGAGAGAGAGAAAGACAGTGCAAGTGGAGGAGAGGCAGAGAGAGAGAGAGAGAGAGAGAGAGAGAGAGAGAGACAGAATCTGAAGCAGGCCCTGCGTTCTGAGCTGTCAGCACAGGGTTTAATGTGGGGTTCAAATCCATGAACTGTGAGATTATGACCTGAGATGAAGTCAGATTTTAACCAACTGAGCCACCCAGGTGCCCCAGGTCTCTTGATATTAATAGTTTCAGCGTAATCCCAATCAAAATCTTTGTTGGCATATTTGTTGAAATTGACAAGCTAATTCTAAAATATTGACACCCTTTTGTAGTCTCTCATGACTTTAAGCATTAATCTATGCTATGATCTAGCAATTCTACCCTTCTGCATTTATCTAAGAGGAATGAAAACAGATTTCCACAAACAACTTTACAATATGTTCATTGCAGCTTTATCCCAAAATATCCAAAGTTTCTGGTTATTTATTGCCTGTTAGCTCCATAGTCATCCTTTTAGACCAATCGGTGAAAAAGGATCTGAGTCCTTCACATATCTTTTCTTGCTCCAGCTGATGATGACATTTGGCCAGTAGCAGGCACTGGAGAGGCACTGCTGAAGAAAAAACAGTTTTAATTCTTATTACGGTAGCTTTGCTCAGCTGGTTCCTACAGAATGTGAGGTTTCTCCCATGCACAGCTCCTACAGTACGCTTTGGCTAGTGGCCTCAGCTTTCTCCAGGACCTACCTTGTAGGGCTTTGTAGCAGAGTGCCTCTGGTGACATACCTCCCTGAGTATATCTCTCCGGAGCACCCTAGAGAACAAATTTCCAGTAAATTTTAGAGGGCATATTTTTAGGAAGTTCAGGTAGCACGGCACCACAATGACTTTCCTGACATTTGGTAATCCATGGCCATGCCTACCCCAATAAGGTTTGCATATCAGCCCAAGAGGAGTGTGTTCCTTGGGCACTCTATCACAGTCCAGAGGGTAGTAGCTGCTCCTTATAACAGCTGCTTCTATACTCTTTAGAGCTCTCTTTACTTCTTACTACCCAATCATTTGCTAGTCTAATTTTACAGTTAATTATTCTTGTTCTTAATTAAAATTAGTTTTGGTTTTATTGAGATATAATTGATATATAGCATTATATAAGTTTAAGGTGTATAGCATGTTAAACGGACTTACATATATTGCAAATGATCACCCTACTAAGTTTGGTTAACATCCATCATGAAGAGTTAATCATTAATATTAAGCATTCTGTGTTCAAATTACTATGTGGTTTTTGTTTTTTTATTAGACCCAGACTGTTTCAGTCCATCAATAGGAGAATGGATAAACAAATTTTAGTATATTGATACTACTTGGTAATAAAAGGGACAAACTGGTGATAAATACAACAGCAAAATAAATGCAAATACATTATGTTGAGAAAAATAAGCCAGATACAAGAAAAGAACTTTTGGATGGTTTCATTTATGTGATGTTTTATGCAGGCAAAACTTACTACTAGAGAAATCAAAATACTAGTTATACTTGAGTGCACTGGACTGGTTGGATAGAGACACGAAGGAACTCCTTGAGGTGATGAAAATATTCTTATCTTTGCTGTGACAACAGTTTACATGGAAATATGTATTTGCCAAAACTCACCAACCTAACTCTTAAAATATGTGCATTTAACTGAATTTAAAAAAATAACAGGAAGAAAATTTATAGACAATTTCTAGCAATAGTATGACAGTTTGCAATTGTGATTGGATATAAAGCTTATATCCAAAAGTCAGTTAAACTAAACACTAGGAAATAAATAAATAATATAAAAGAAAAACACAATTTACCATAGTATCTCAGAACAGAGGAAAAAGTTTAATGAAAATGTATGTACTATTTCTACTGTAAAACATGTAAACTTCATTAAGAACTACTTTAACAAAACCTAAAAAATGAGGAAAACTCTGTGCATAGGAACCCTTGATATTTTGGTGATGTCAAATTTTCCACAAATTGTTACTTGGATCCATAGAAAATTCAATTAAAATCTAGATTTTATGTAAAATATTGTATAGAAGGTTATTTTCTAAAAATGGCACTGTGATACTTCTGGTCCCATATGTTTTTCAGAAACTTCCACCCCCTTATCAAGCCATGGGGTTTATTTCCTCTCTCTTTAAATACTTGTAGGCCTTTATGATTGTCTTGACAAATAGAATGTAGCAAAAGTGTCTAGAACTAACTGACAAAGAACAATACAACTTCACCCTAGCTCCTCTCTCTCTTGCTCTTGTTCTCACTCTCTCTCTTTTTGTCTGTACACTTTTCCTTGGAACTTTCCACTGTGTTATGAGGAAGCTAAGACTATATGGAGAGGCATATAGGCACGCTGGTAGACAGCCCTGGCTAAAGTCCCAACCAACAGTTAGTTCCAATCTGCAAGACATCTTGAGTGAATGAGGCTTCAAATGATTTCAGATCCATTTGCACAAGTAATACTTTAAAAAATTTGTCACTCTACCATCTTGCCAATTCATAAGTTCCTGAGCAAAATTAATGTTTCTTTGTTGTTGTTTCAGGCTTCTTATTTTTGGAGTAGTTTGTTATGCAGCAAATAATGAGAATATTTGATAAGTCAAAAGTTCCAAGAAAACCTGGGACACTTAAGAAGAGTGGGGGATTTGTCCTATTGGATTTGTGGATGGATAATGAACCTGTAACAAGTGTGATATTTGTGCAGCATTAGTAAAAGTGCTTAATGAAATCTAGTAGCCCAGAAACATACTGGTGCAACTTTAATATGAAACAGATTAGCATGACAAATTAGAGCCAAATGAGGAACTGTTCAATAAATGGAGATAGAATAGTTATGCAAATGCAAAAGGGTAGATTTGGATTTCTATCTCACACCAAATACAAACTCAACTTTGGATGGATTAGAGACATGTCAAAGAAATAAACTAATAGAAAAGTTCAGAACTCTTACTAGATAATTTATTAATTGTTAGATAATGTTTTAAATCTTGGGATAGGGAAAGTTTTCATAAAGAAACTGTATAATATGGGGCGCCTAGGTGGCTCAGTTGGTTGAACATCTGACTTGACTTCAGCTCAGGTCGTGATCTCACGGTGGAATGACTGAACTCCATGTTGGGTGACTGAGCTTCATGTTTGACTCCATACTGGGTATGGAGATTGCTTGAGATTTTCCTTCTCTCTTTCCATATACCTCTGCCCCTCTTCTGCTCTCTCTCTCTCTCTCTCTCAAAAAATTAATATTTATATATAATGTATTGAGTAAAATAAGATTAATTTGCCTATATTGACACTAGTAACTTTTATTCAAAAAAGTAACCTCAAAAATGATAAAAAAATTCACAAACATGAGAGACTGAGCAAAATTTTGCAGCACTATTTCAATAGTATCAATACTGTATAATTTCTTTCAGAAGTAAAATTTAAAAGTCTGATAATACCTGGGGTGAAATGATATGTATCTGATGTCTATTTCTGAAGTGAACATAAATCGGTGCAACCTTTTTAGAATAAAGATGTTCTGATCATGCAGCTGTGCTTTAGTGCTCACGTGAGAAATTCTGGTTCAGGTGCAACTACAGGAATAAGGAGACATAAACAAGAAAGCCAATGGCAACAATCCTTACAGATGCCAAAATCTTGAAACCACCAAAATGTCCATAAATGTAATGAATTAATAAATGGATCTATTCACATAATAAAATATATGGTTCTTTAAATGTATAAATTATAGCAAACTCAACAATATAGATGAATCAGTGACACATTTATAAAAAAAGACCCCAGAAGATCATATAAAATATAACCTTTTTACACATTTAAAACTAAAAAAATGATAAATTTACATATTTAAAATGATTAAAATTACACATACATGTTGTTTTAAAATTCTTAAACACCTATTTTTTCCAAGATGCATATACACATAATGATAAACACAGACTTCAAAATAATGCTTACTATAGGTAGGAGAAGACAGAGAGGGATGAAGGGACCATATCATAAGACGGAGATTCTTACCATGTTTCCAATTTTGTGCATTATATTGTTTTTAAAACCAACAAGTAAATAAGCAAGCAAACTATGGGTGGATCAATCATGAGAATGTGTCATAAATGCACAGTTATGTTTTATTCAGTTCTCATGGCATCTGAAGTTCTTTGAGGAAGACTAAATATATAAAACATATTGATTTATTCAGGATTTGCATTGTAGTGAATTGTTAGAATAAAAATTTAGTTTATAATTGTAAATAACTTACTTTGTCTCATTTCTGGGTTTTTAAGTTCTTCTATAGCTTTTCTCTTTACTGGTCCTTCCCTGCAGTCCCCCAAGGACTGATCTTTGGAGCCTTCATTCTCTTTGATTATTCTCAACTGTACAAAAATGTCCAGCCTACATCTATTTTCTATGTCACAGGGTCCCGCTTTCTTTATACAACTGTGTAAAATAGACATCCAAATTGAGAGAGCTCATGTACTTTCTCATAGGGCATAAATATGTCATTGACATTTTTTATTGAGATATTCTCATGCACTAGCACAGTGCCTGACAGAGAGCAGAAATGGAATAAATATTTGCAGAATGAATGAATATTTCAAACTCAGCACTATAAGTTGTCTCATTATATTCCATACACATAAATGCTTCTCTTCCTCCTATACTTTTTATATCCTTTATTCTATGAATGAAACTGGATCCAGGAAGAAATACATTCCAGAAACCCATATACACCTCCACAAACTCCTCTCATTGAGTCTAATTTCTAAATATATTTCATACCCATTGCTTCTTCTCCAAATTCACAGCTACTGCCTTCATTCAGTCTCTTGTTGCTTCTCATATGAATGATACTAAGACTCCCAATTGTTTTTACAGCCTCAGCCCAGCCACTTCAACCTGCCCCCACCCTCTCCCCAGAATCATAAATATATTACAGGTCCTCAATGCTAAATTAGAATGAGATAAAAGCTAAACTATTGCATATTTCCTAGGTCACAGAGGAAGACATTGCCCTTGTATGTGTCTAAGACATTGCAAAAAGCTTTTAAAAATACTTTAAAACTGCAAGTTCACCAGTATCTCTCAGTTTAGTCTTTCTTCTAAAAATATATGTTGAGTGGGGAAAGTGAACAAGCAAAGCAAGAGAGGCATCTTGTTTCTTTTAAATTCAAATTGAGACTTCTGAAGATTTCATACTTTCCCATGCAAATTATTAGAAATCCCAAATTACTTAGGTTTTGTTTACCATATGAAGAAAATATATATTGTTAACTATTCCATCTTGGTTCTATTCACAAGTGTCTCATACTGACCTAAGCAAAAGTGCATATTGGAAAGAAGTGCATAAAAGGAAGAAGAAATTTTTCAAAAGCTGCCAAGTCATAAGACTTCCTCCAAATCTTACTAATAATTGTAAAAATGGTAAATCTGGAAAATTGGCTTATGGCAAACTGGTTAAACAGAATTGAACTAGAGCCAGATTAAACACAGTGAGGTCATCTTACCTCAAGAATACTCTTATCAGAGGTAATATATTTTTCTTACTGAATAAGACATATAAAGTAGGACTTGTGAGTTGCAAACACAACCAATATTATATTTCACTGCAATTAGCTGTTAAAAGCCAGATGATCATTCACAATTGTTTCTCTTTAAGACTATGCTGGCAAATCAAAAAGGAGTTGTACTTCAAAGTCACATGTTATTTTGAGCAATCAAGTAGACCAATAATAAATATCTGATGTCTATATGGTTGTTAATATCTTTGCTTAGTAATTACTTCCTTAGTATCCCTTAATGACCCCTTTTGGCCCAGTATTCTATTTAGACTCCTTTCAAAGATTTGGAAGATTTAGGAGATTTGACCTCTACTCACACATGCTGTGCTTATATTTGTTATTCCTCACCTTACATATTAGCATTCACCTATACTGACACCCTCTGCCTCTTGTACTCACTTTTCCTCAAGACTCGATTCAATCATCCACATTTTCATAATGGATTCCTATAGTAGATACTTAATGCTCTACTGGTTTTATGTGCAAATCTCTCAGCTTTTGTACATTCTGCTTCTAACTGCACTTGCAACTTTCTTCAAAACATTAGCCTGGGGCAATGAGGAGCTGGAGATGCCTGGGATCTTACATTATTCACAGTCAATGGATGACTGATGTGAAAAGCCAGTTGCCTTGTTTCTACCGGGGACAAATTCTGGTGGGGGTGGGAAGGGAATTTATACTCCAGATCTGTGTAGTAAGGAAATTGGCCTTGCCAAAAGCAAGAGATCCTTGCCTAGTTCCTGAGAGGTAATCTTCATTTTTTCCAAGCATTAGAAATGTCTTTGTTATTTATGGAAGGTCCCTAGGACAACATCTGAGAATTTATTCTAGTGAGATGAGTCAAGGTGAGAACCTTCACATCTAGTAGTCTTAGGGTATCAGCTGGCCATGCCAAAGAAATACAACATGGAATTTAGGATGGAGACTTTGGGTCACAGGGTAGCAGCTCACCTAGAGGCTGAGTTCAACCAGTAAATTTTGCCTATGTAATAAAGTCTCCATAACAGCTATGGATGCCAAAGCTTTGATGGGTTTCCTGGGTTGGCAATATGCCATGGATATTGTTCCAATCAGGGTCAGGTGTATAACATGTCCTTAGGATGACAGAAGCCTCACATTAGGAATCTTCCCAGGCTGGGCCCTGTGCATATCTTCCTTTGGCTGATTTTTTTTTTTTAAACCAATGTCTTTTTATTTTTTTATTTTTTATTTATTTTTTATTTTTATAATAGTTTATTGTCAAATTGGTTTCCATATAACACCCAGTGCTTCTCCCCACAAGTGACTCCCACCATGACCATCACCCCCTCCCTCCATTCCCCTCTCCTTTCAGTCCATGGTTTGTCTTCAGTATTCAGTAGTCTCCCTTGATCTGTGTCCCTCACTCTTCCCCTCCCTCTTCCCCCTTCCTCTGCCCATGGTCCCCTGCCAGGTCTCTCCTGTTAGACCTATGAACGCAAACATATGGTATCTATCCTTCTCTGCCTGACTTATTTCGCTTAGCATGACACCCTCAAGGTCCATCCACTTTCCTACAAATGGCCATATTTCATTCTTTCTCATTGCCATGTAGTACTCCATTGTGTGTATATACCACATCTTCTTGATCCATTCATCAGTTGATGGACATTTAGGCTCTTTCCATGATTTGGCTATTGTAGAAAGTGCCGCTATGAACATTGGGGTACATGTGCTCCTATTCCTCAGCACTTCTTTATCCCTTGGGTAAATCCCTAGCAGTGCTATTGCTGGGTCATAGGGGAGTTCTAGCGATAGGTTTTTGAGGAGTCTCCACACTGTTTTCCAGAGCAGCTGCACCAGTTTACATTGCCACCAACAGTCTAGGAGGGTGCCCG
>NC_043714.1:33718599-33768995 GCF_006229205.1 Suricata suricatta
GGTGGTATATCAGTGTGGTTTTGATTTGAATTTCCCTGATGATGAGTGACACTAAGCATCGTTTCATGTGCCTGTTGGCCATCTGGATGTCCTCTTTGGAGAAGTGTCTATTCAGGTCTTCTGCCCATTTCTTCACTGGATCATTCATTTTTCGTGTATGTAGTTTAGTGAGCTCCTTGTATATTTTGGATACTAGCCCTTTATCTGATATGCCATTTGCCACTATCTTTTCCCATTCTGTTGGTTGTCTATTAGTTTTTTTTATTGTTTCCTTTGCCTTGCAGAAGCTTTTTATCTTGATGAGGTCCCAGTAATTCAGGCAGAGACCCAACGAAAAAAGAGAATTACAGGCCAATATCCTTAATGAATACAGATGCAAAAATACTCAACAAGATACTAGCAAGTCGAATCCTTTGGCTGATTTTAATGTATTCTTTTCCTGCAATAAATGTAGCCATGAGTATAACAAGTTTTATGAACTCTATAAGTTTGTTTCTTGACTTATCAAGGGTGGTTTTGGGAAATTCCCAAAATTGCAGTTGGCTTTAGAAATGAGAGTGGTTTGGGGTGGGCTCTTCCCTCTAACTTTGTCGTTGGACCCCACCTCTTTGTAGTTGGGATCAGGAGTCTTGGGCAGACTTCCCAGTCTGGAAGGCTTAATTTCACAGTTTGGCTAACTCCATGTTAAGACCTAAATCAATACCTCACCCACATGGTTAGGAAAACTTCTTTTGAGCTGACAATGTACTCGATGAATATTTTTATGACAGCACTAAACCCTTAGTGTTTTAATTAACTCTGTTAGTACCTGTGTATTAAGTTTGAATGTAAGATAGCTAAGGACAGGAACCTTGTTTAATTCTACTCTGTCTACACAATGCCTAATATGGTGATGATAGTCACAAACTTTTGTTGGACAAATGATTACTTGTCAATGTTTTGAATCCCTTTTAACTCCTTTGCCCCCTTGTCCTTCTATAATATCTCTTTGGCAGAACTTTATTTCAGCTTGGAACCTACTCTCTGCCTTTTCACTGCCAGCATTCAAGGGCTGATACAACCAAGATCATACTGACTTTCATGATGAACTTCGATTGAGCCATCACAATGATTTTCATTTCTTTTAGATCTGTCTAGACATATCATTCTCATACTTACTTCATTCTATGTTAGGTTCAATCTTCCTTCTAACTTCTCACTGTCCATAGTCCCTTTCTGGCCTAGTCAACATTTGATTATGTTCCTACCTAGGAGATAAAATACAAACCAATTAGTCCATCAATTTCCCATCATGAAATTTCAAAATCTCTCTACCCCTGGAACATTTATTAACTTCCTTCTTATTAAAATCTAGAAATACTTTGCTCTAAGTGTGACTTGATTAATTTTCAGAAATTTGCACTATTAATTAATTGCCTCTCTTACATTTTATAAGGTTTTAAACCCTTGAGCTACACCTTAAAACAAACTTGCTGACTCAACACTTTCTTAACCAAATTCATGGGTGAGAATATACATTCATGGGCTCCATTTCCTCACTCCTCCTACTCATTAACCTCAAGCTAGATTCTGCTCTATGATTTTATTAATTCTATTCTCACAGGGATCTCTAAAGACCCCAGTGGATTTTTTTTTCTCTCATCTACTTTACTTCTCAGTTTCATTGAACACAGTTGATGACTGTCTCTTTGAAATAAGCGCCTTCCTTCACTTCTGTCACAGGCATTCACTTGGTTCACCATAAGTTCTTTGGCTGCTCCCTTCCCTTCTTCTGTACAGAAACTACATAGTGAAGTTTCTGAGGACTTTGCCTAAACTTTTCCAATTATTATTTCCCTACATAATTATATCCAATGCCTTAGTGACTATTATCAATTCATCTGCCAAGTTATATTCCAATACAGTCTACATTTTATTTATTGTATCTTCCTTTCAATTCCAGATCCAAATATTTATCCACTTACAGTCACTTAAAATTGTGTTCACCATCTCTGATACCAGCTAGATAATAAACCAAAGAGAAGAACATCTGTGCTTTTAAACTTTGAAATATTAGCACCAAACATAATTTCAGAAATAATATCTGATACACAGATGTTAGGCAAATAACAATTGACCTAATTAAAAGATTGAGTAAATGCTAATAAAAAATTAATTAACACAGTTTCAAAAATGAGTGTTTTGTTACTGTTGTTGTTTTTACTCTTTTGGCTAAAAAAAACCCTTGTCCAACATTCATTGACATAACTAAAATTCCTTTTATTAGAAAACAACTTTCTCAGCTACTAAATCTGTAAGTCAGGTGGGGAATATTAACTGTGTCTCATGATATCGTCATTTCTTCCTATTCTATTCCTATATACGCACTAGTTTTCTGTGTTGGACTAGTTGATTTATATATATGTATATATATATATATATATATATATATATATATATATATATATATGCCCAGAAAGTAATGTTTTTACTAAGGCATCCTAATGATGGTATTAGCTAACATCTATGTGCCACCACAATTTTAAATACATTCTGAAAATGATCACATTTACCTCTCACAAGAATTCTATGAGGAAGTTTATTATTATTGTGATGATGCTGTTTTCAGTCATTACTCTGATCTCAATGTGAGAGCTCTTCCACTGGAAACTTCTTTGAACCCATTTTGGCTGTTTGTCAGAGTTCACTTAAATTTCAAATGTTCCTAGCTGAAAAGATTTGCTCCTCATCATAAAGCCTCATTTGCGATATACAGAAATTGTTAGTGTTTGTACTCTTTGAATCTTAAGAATGGATAAAAAGCAGAATTCACTTTGAAATGAAAAAAAAATGTAAAGCCTGGCAACTCATGAATAAAACTAAGGTGAAATGGAAATGAAAAACAAGAGCTGGGGCCCAGCCGGATACCTTGTTTGTGCTTTGCTTTTGAAAAGAATGAATAGAAAGGGACTTGCTTCCACCCATTGCACAGTAACCTGAATATGTTGCTTTGCGTATACAAAAGTAAGACTATGGCACAGAGAAATTCTAAAAGCATAGGGATTACCTATTAGATCCAAGAGAAAAGAAGTAAAGATATAAACTCTCAACTATACTAAGTGACCTTTTAAAAGTGCCCTATGTATATATAATTCTTTTCCAGGGGAAATAACATTAAAATTTTGCATATATTTTCCTTGAAGTACATAGTCAATGTCTTTTTAAAGAGTTCAAGGTGTTTTGCATAGGATTTAATTTTATAGATTATCACAGAAAAAAACACATGTAATCAGTAGATAATAAAGGCCATAAGCAATATTCAAATTGGGCAGAATATTACCGGATTGTTTTTGATTTACAGAAAAGTTGTGAAAATGGTAGAATTCCCATGTACCCCACCCCAACCCCTGGTTTCTCTACTATTAACAACTTGTATTGGCATGATACATTTGTCAAGACTAATAGGCCAATATTGATACATTTTATTATTATCAACTAAAGAGCAACCTTTATTCATATTTCCTTAGGTTTTTATTTCCCCCCAATGCCCTTTCTTTTTCTGTCCTAGGATCCCATGCAGAATGCCACATTATACACAGACATCCTGTCCCCTTAGGTTTCTGTAGACTTTGACAGTTTCTCAGAATATCCTTGTTTTCAATCACCTGACAATTTTGAGGAGTACGGATCTGATGTTGGATAGTCTATGTTTTGATTTGGGTTTGTGTGATGTTTTGCTCATGGTTCCACAGAGTTTATGGATTTTAGAGAGGAAGAATATAGAAGGAATGTCCATTCTTCCCACATCATATCAAGGGTATGTGGTCACAATATGACTTATCACTGCTGATGTTAATATTGACAGCCTGGCTAAGGTAGTAGTTTTAGGTTCTCCACTCTAAGGTTACTCTTTTCTCCCATTTCCACAATTTTTGGAAAGAAATTGCTAATACAAAGCCTACACTTAAGGAGAAGAAATTTATGTTTCACAAGTATCTACATAAATTATTTGGAATTCTTTTGCATGGACGACTTGTCTTTCTTCCTCCATTAATTTATTTATGCAGTCATTCATTTATACAAATATTGAGTCATTGATATTACTATTATATCATGGGTCATAATTTAACATTGCATTACTTATTTTATTGCTCCAATTGTTCACATTTGGTCCACAGTGTCCCTTTGGCATACCCCAATTTGTGTATGTGTATGTTTGAGCATGTCCTTATTTTCTGGTCCTAAAACATGCTCCAACCTCATCTTGGATATTCTAAGCTCTAGCCCTAGAGTTACAGTCCTCGAGAAATGATATTAGAGACTAAGACCTGGGCACTGAGTGTGCTCATTGTTACCAAGACACAAGTCTATTTTTTATAGTCTGATTAGAGGTATTGGTATCATTAGGTAGAAAATCATACCACCAATTTTCTTTAAAAAGCAGCAAACCACATTGAGCATGAAGTTTTTGTTCCACAAAATTATAAGGGATACTTATGGTGTTCCTGAAGTAATACAACAAGAAGAAAAGGAAACAATATTATAAATGATATTTTACTGCTTTTTTCCCCAGAAGATTTTATAGAATTCATAAGTCTTTATGAAAAAAAGCCAATATATACTTCTACAATGATTGTTAGTTACCTTCAGAGAATATGGTCGAGATTGTAGATCAATCCAGAAATTGTTAAATTTTGGAGTATGTATGATTTACACTGAGCTTTTTATTAAGGGTATATGAGATTCTGTTGTATAGCCAATGAACTATATTTGAAGAGGCAGGACATATACGATGGTGATAAAAAGTAAACAATGGAGCAGATATTGACAAATGATCTGTGTATTTCTAGATGGCAGGTCATTTTCAAGTGCCTCAAACTATTTTATAGATACAAATGTAAATAAAGATAATATGCAGACTAAAGATGGGAATGTCCATTTGGATAAAAGTTAACAAAATCTGGTTCTTGCATGCAGCTATGTCAGAAAAGCCTTTGTGATCTAGGCCGATGGTTCTTAAGTATGGTCTGAGAACTCTGTTTTTCATTCCTGAGACCCTTTCAGAAGATCCACAATATCAAATCTGTTTTCACAATAATACTAAGATAGTATTTTACCTTTTTTCCTACTTTTATCCTTTCAAAAGTTGCCAGGGGTTTCTCCAGAGGTCACATTACCTTACAGTGACACATCCACTCAGATGGCTCGTGGTATGCATCCTTGTGTACTTCTGTGCTTTAATAATTCCTGTTTTAATTATTATTATTTTTAATTTTAATTGTTTTTGAGAGAGTGTGCATATGTGCTAGCTGGAGAGGAGCAGAGGGAGAAGGAGAGAGAGAATTGCAAGCAGGCTCCATGCCCAGCACAGAGCCTGACAAAGGGCTTGATCTCATGGCCATGAGGTCGTGACCTGAGCAGAAATCAAGAGTTGGACACTCACCTGACTGTTTCCCAGTTACCCAGGGCCCCTCCTCAGCTTTGACTGTTAATATTATAGAGTCAATAAATGTAACTCAAATAAATAAGAGCTTTGTTGAGGTCCTCAATATTTTTAAGAATACTGCTGATGGTGGAAGAATGATGAGTAGCAGGGCAGAGATATGAGACACAACTAAATACTTAAGGTTCTGGAAAATTAACCAAAATAAAAAGATGACATTTCTATAGGGTATTCCAAACTGAGGAGAGAGCGAGAAGGAGATGAAGAGAGAGAAAGAGAATGAGAGCAAAGGAGAAAGATTATCATCATTTGAAATGATATAGCACCTATCGCCACAGATCTTATAGATGCCAACATAATAGTAGGTAAAATGTGAACATTATTGCAATAAATCCAATAACTCAGATGAAATGGACAAATTCCTTGGAATACATAACTTATAAATGGGCACATATGAAATAAAATAAAAATAGCCTTATACCAGTCAAAGTAATTTGCATTTGTTAACAATGTCTCCAAACAGAGATATTTCCAGAACCAGATGATTTCACAGGTGATTACCATAAAAATTTTAAGGAAGACATAATACCAAACTTACACATTTTTCAGAAAATAGAGGAATGAATATTTTCTACTACGTTTTAGGAAGTCAACATAAACCTGGTATCAAATCTGACAAAAACCCTATAAAAGTGCTAGGCTAATTTCAAGACACGAAAATTCTCAAGAAATATGAGGAAATAGAATGAAATTATACATAAGAAAGGAGGTAATTGAAAGTAGATAGGCACTTCTTTTTTAAAATGATCATCTGGCTGTATATACTCCCCACCCTGAAACTAAACTTATGAGAGCAACTGCCATATTTGTAAATCCATGTCTGTTGAATTCAAGTATATCTCTTGAAATTTTCCTAACAGTTGGCATTTATTTTATTCATAGAAATGGCTTTGAAAGAAAAGCACATTTGAATATCAGATATATCTGCAATGCACAATGACATAATTAAGAATCCATAATTGTTTTTATTGAGAAAGATTTTCTTCTTTACATATAAGCCTTGGAGTTAAATCAAATAAATTTTCTCAGTCATATAAATTTGGAAATATGATTAAGGGTTTATAAATTGATAGCCATATCTTTGACTTATACATTTATAATGATATGATTTTAAGGAATGAGTAATATTTTGGTCCACATATCTTAAAGTGACTCACTCTCCTGCTATATGAGTTGGGTGTAGGGTTGGGGTGGTAGCTTCTGATCTTTTTGACTTTTCTTTCCCAGAGTTGAAACTCTGCTTCATAAGCAAGCTGATGAGAGGAGATGATAGTGTTAGTGTCCTTGAACTACTGTGCCTGAGACACTGCCTTCAACCTATAAGTGGGGCTGAGTGGCAGCAGGGACTCGCTAACCACTTGGTTGCATTTGCCTAGAATTAAACCTTTGCAACATGGAGCTTGGCTGATGGGAAATGGTAGCAGCTTACCCTTTCTGAAGAGATAATGCAGCCTTTGTGGTGTCTAAACCCACCAGAATGGCTTCTATCATGTTGAGCTGAGGGTAGGGAGGAGGAAGTGAGTCATTGCTCAAATGCCATAGACAATGATTTTACTGAGATTTAGTAGATTTTTCTTCAATAAGTATTTCTTCATTAACTATTCAACCTTAGAAAAATTTCCAGAGATGTTATTTTCTAAAATAATTTGTACTAGTTATGGGCTAGCTGGGAATGGGGTCTACCACGCCTATCCTACAGTCTCCTCCATTCTTGAAGTAATCACCTGACTTAAGCTTTCTTTCTCTAATAATTTAACATTACTACATGTTTTTCTAACCCTGAAAGTTGCAATACATTATAAGACCAAGTCGGAGCTGTTACTTTCTCTTTTATATGTGACTTTTTCCATTACCTGGTGCTTATATATTCCTTTCCTTTTCTTGAGATTCATTAGCTTTGCCAATGTATATGTTAAGTGTGTTCATTCTAGATTATTTATATTTAACATGGTGTGCTACTTTCCATTTTTCAAAGACAGAAATTTCCCATTCCCATTGTTTTTTATGTGAGTATGAAAAATTATTATTTTATTTCTGTCATCCTTTTATTGAGTAACTACTATATGCACTGTTATTGCTCAGGTAATTTCTTGGAGTGATAAGTGCTATGAGAAAAGGATATTAAGGTATAAGAAAAATGTAGTTTAGAGAGTAAAAAAAGTTACAAAGCAGTCATATTTTTGTAGAGTGATAGAGAATAAGTAATCAGCCACACCATTCACACCATAAGGGAATCCATATTTTAAGTCAAGATAAGAATAAATGAACAGGGTCTGTATAAAGAGAAGTTTGGAATATTTTAAACCAGAAGGAAAGCTGATATGGCTGGGCACAGGGATGTAGGGGAAAGAGGTACAAGGAGATGTCAAAAAAGTGGTCTTGGGTAAATTATTTAGGATGGGTTGGCAAACTGTGGTCCACATGCCAAATTGGACCCACCGCCTCATTTTGTGCTTAACTCATGTGTCTATGAGTTTAAAATGTTATATTTTTAAATGGTTGGAAGAAAATCAAAGGAATAATATGATTTAAAAATTATATGAAATTCAAATTTCAGTGTCCTAAATAAAATTTTATTCCTGCACTACCACACCCATTTGTTTACATATTGCCTGTAGGTGCTTTTGTGTTATAGAGGCACAACCATGGGGTTTGCAAAGCCTAAATCATTTACTATTTCATTCTGTACAGAAAATGGTTTGCTAACCCCCATTTCAAGGCGCTTTCAGGTCAGTAGGCAGAATGGATATATATCACTTTACATTCAATAGGAAAGTTGCTGTAGGAACAGCAATCTGGTCTGCTCATGTACAAATGGATTGCATTTGGGTAAACTGGAGAAGACAGATACAGGGAGACCAACTCCTGCTCAAGGCAGGAATGCAGTAATCCAGGAGAGATCGGGTGCGTTCAGGATGGTATGGCCGTAGACTGGAATGCAGTAATCCAAAGGAGAGACCTTAGCACTTTGTACTAAGGCCGCGGAAGGGGAACTGCTTCAAAGCATACAGAGATTTCGGATATACTGGAAATAGAACTTCTGACACTGTAAGTGGATCAGAGAATGAGAAGAGTCACAGATAAAACCTGACTTGGTTAGGAGTTACCAGGTAAAGAGTGACACCATTTGTTAACAGGAAACATCTGACAGAGAGGCCTTTGGTTTGAGTGGTAGGTAGGGAGAAAATAAGAGTTTTCCTTTGGATGTATGTGTGTAAGGACCTGAGGTAGAAATACTAAGTAGGTAGTTGGGTGACGTGAATTTGGTTTATGGGAGAACGACTATGGATTGAGACATGAATATTTGAGTTCTTAGCACAGAAATGGTTCTTAAAATCAACAGAATAGATGAGCTCATCTGGGAAGAGAAGGGAAAACAGAAGAGAATCCTCAGGATTGGCTCTTTAAGTCAAACTGGGAAGTAGACCAATTCTCAACTCACTTCCTCAAGTGGCCACTTTACCAAATTAATTCATTCCTTTCGGTTATGTTAGTTTAGTTTACTAATTATATTTACCTGGCATTCATCACTGCAATTAAAAAAAAATGTTTACTTTTTTCCTGTCCCATCCTCCTGCTGCTCTAGACTAAGGGACATAGGGAGAGAAGACAAAGAAAGACTAACACACTTGGGAAGTGAGAGATAAAGTCTCCCTTCAAGAGGAGGAAGTGGTGCCCTGGAGGAGAAAGCCATTTCAGCCTAGATAAGAAGGACTGGAAAAAGTTCAATTGAAAGGTTGTTGATGTACCGGAGTGTGCTAGCTCAGACATGCTGTACCTGAGGGCACAGTTAAAGGACATGAAGGGTTAGAAGGAATAGGTCAGATTAAAGGATGGAGATGTGTGGCTGCTAATAAAAGTCCTAGTGAAAATGGATGGCCAGGGATCCTGAGGCTTCTGACCTTGGCAGAAATAAACATGATGGCAGCATTCATCCTGATTAGACAGGCAGATGAGGTTGTGACTCATTCAAGCCATATTCTTACTAGTCAGCTTGGTCAAAAGAGTCTCTTTATAATTGACTGTCCCGAAGGGACTGCTCTTCCCTTTGGATCTGTAAAGTGTAGTCACTCGGTAGTAGTAATTCTATTTAAAAGACACAAAATATGAAGTGTTCTTCCCATTTCTCCCAAGGATTTGATAGAGTTGGTGGGGAGGGTCATTTTTTGCTTGTTATATTCTTTTCCTGAATTAAAAAAATACATCTCAGCATGGGCCCCAAGCTGCTGCTTTTCTGTGTATTAGTCACTTCTGAAATGGGCTGTGGAAGTAAGCCAGGGCAATCAGCAATTTCAATGTGTAAATCTGGAGTAAAACAATTTCTAAACAAATCTCCCGTAATTATTGGCATTTTCTCCTTCAGAAAAAAAGTCAGTGACTGAACCCCCATGTGTCAGATTCTCATTGTTGTACTTCTGCTCACCTGATTCTAGTATGTTTTTAATGTTTATTTATTTTTGAGAGAGGGAGTTACTGCCTGCGTGCATGCGCGTGTGGGAGGGGCAGAGAGAGAGGGGAACAGAGGATCTGAAGCAAGCTCTGTGCTGACAGCAGAGGACCAATGGGGGACTCAAACTCTTGAATCCTGAGATAATGGCCTGAGCTGAGCCACTCAGGTGCCCCTTTGCTCACCTGACTCTAAATAGCAACTGCCTAGGTGATCACTCCTTCCTCTTTCCCTTTACCCTTGCTTTTCCAGGTAGTTTTCCTCTAAATTGGAAGGATGGGTTATAGGAGTAGCGACACCTTTAGCCCTGTGCCTCGGCTGGTTTGCAACTGGAACTTGGTTTTTCAAGGATGCCCTTTGCTTTATCCATGATCTATCCATTCTCTTAGACTCATTAATCCAGGCAAGAAGAATTCCTTGGACTTTCCACTTTTGTGACCTCTTTCCCTATAATGAGGTCTGAGAGGTATTTATGAGATTGGGAGGGGAACTAGCAATGCCTCCCCTACAACATATCTATAACATTTGATACCTTTTTCCAGCATTCTCCTAATCTGGTCCAGTTTACAATATTTGAAAGACCTTTCTCATTGTTTTTGGTTTGGTGTCAAGGATCTTTCCTCATTCTTAACTTTTATTGTTTTGGATGGTGGTATTAGTGTGTGTGCTATATATATGCTATTTTGCCAACTAATACCATGAATTCTAAGAGTAGAGAAACAGAACATGGTAATGGACAAGAAAAAAGATTTTGCAGGCAAACCTGCTAAGTTTAAATCATAGCTGCAGCTCTTATTAACTGTGAAGTCTCTGAAACCAACTTATGGTCTCTCTTTGCCTTAGGTGTTTTTTTAATCTCTGCAATAGGGACAATAAGAGTATCAACATCATGATATTGTTATTACTATTAAATATGCATATATAAAGCATTTAGAATAAGGCCTGTCATATAAGAAGCACCATGTCATTATTAAGCATACTATTATTGCTATTGTTATCATTATTATCCTTTAAATTAATTCTATAATGATACCACCTGTCTTCAGTTTTCTAGTTCAGTTGTTTCAGTTTGTATAAATGAACTCTAACCTCTCAGTCTCTTCAAGGGCAAGGGACCATATCATACTCTCCTTTTTACTTTTCCTGGTCCCGGCTAGAATGTGTTTCATATTGTTGGCAATCCACAAATATTTCTTGTATTAAAATTAATTGAGGGTCTATGACAGTTTAGGTTTATTGGAAATCTGATCATACATATTTTAAAAGGTCTGATCCGTCTTAATCTGAAGAACTGGTAACTTTGCTCTTTAAGCCTTTTGAAACTAAAGACATAGGAAGAAATATACAGGTATAATAAAATTGAAAATCAGTAGCCCTTTATTTTTCCTTTGATGTTGACTGGGTATAAAATATGCATCACAGGTGCAAACTTTAAAGCCTAGCCACAATTGTTTGCTAACATTTTTTTATGAAAGAAAAAAGTTGCCCCCCCTTCCTGTTAGAAGTGGTTTCACACAGATTTGTCAGTTAAGAAATTAGATAAAGTGAAAATGAGCTAATTATATCACTTTTGTTCTGAAAGAGTTAGCTTTCAGCCAACTCCGTATGCCCTCAAAAAAGTCAAATAACTCTTTTAGTAAATACATATTCCATCAATCCTCAGCAAAAGCACATTTCAAGGTCAAATTTTTCTTAATAGATAAAGGCACAGGGTTTGAAATCTTAAAAATTTTATAAAAGTAGCTTTTGAATTCATTCTTGCTACTCATCTATAAGTCATGACTATTTCCCCCAAAATGGAACTTTATTAGAGACAAACAAATGGACTTCATTTTGCTTACCACTGCATG
Source organism: Suricata suricatta (assembly GCF_006229205.1). Lineage (NCBI taxonomy): Eukaryota > Metazoa > Chordata > Mammalia > Carnivora > Herpestidae > Suricata > Suricata suricatta. Next base: position 33,730,379 of record NC_043714.1, read on the forward strand.
GTACATTTTGATTCATCCATGAATAACGTGAGAGTTACAGATACTATTTCAAAGCCTGAAGGTGAGACTATGTTAATCTTTTTCTTGCAGGAAAACATTTATATGTTGTTGTGGGTTGAATTGTGTCCCCCAGAGATTCACATGTCGGATCCTTGCCCCGAGTTAACCTCAGAATGTGATCTTTTTTGAATGTGGGGGTCTTTGCAGACACAACTAGTTGAGGTCAGACTGAGGGTGTGCATATAAAAGGGGGGATTTGGACATAGACACACGCACAGAAAGAACACCACATGAAGACTTATGCTATGGCATGCTACACCAAGGAACTACTACACACGATGAGAGAGGCCTGGGTCAGGTCCTTCCTTTACTCCTTGAGAGGGAGAATGGCTTTGCATACATCTTGATCTGAAACTTCAAGGCTTCAGAATCCCGAGACAATGCATTTCTGTTGTTTTAGGCGATTTACCTTGTGGTATTTTGTTAGGGCGTCCCCAGTGAACTAATACACATATGATATGTAACTACACAGTTAATTCTCTGATTCTTAATATGCTTTACATGTTATTATAGAGGCAAATAATCACTGCCATCTGGATCCTGAAAAGACTAACATCTTGTTTATCATGTGTACTCAACTCTGGGTGGTTGGTCAGCAGCCCAGCCTTGTTAATCAACCTCGAAGCCAAAGCCCCAACCTGCTCTCCACAGGAGATGTACTTTGGTTATCCCTGTGATTATTTGAAGACAGTTCTTCTCCATTAGCTTCTGCTCAAAACCTTTGGTCATGTACTGTATTCCTTTGAGATCTTCCTAGATTGATTTTGTGTTTGGGGAAATATAACAGAATATTTTTTAAAGAATAAAAGCAACCACTTTCACATTGTGTTTCATGGAGAGAAGGCCCTCAAATTCATTCTGACAATCTGAAACAGTGATAAAAAAAAAAGATGTATCTACCACAAATCTATGTAACCTAATTATTTTCCTTTTATTTTTCATCATAAAAAATAAATATATACAGATATATAGTTATATATATTCATCAGTAATTATAAGATATATGATAACACTATTTCTTTTTGTACAGTTAAAATAACACCTTGAGAAGTATTAGTTTTAATAAAAATTCTATCACCATGTCATAAGAGTGGCTGTTAAATCTCTAGCCACCACCATTCACAATATCATTCATTTCAAGCTACAGTTATATACATCTGATGTCTTGTCATTCCACACTTTGAATACTCATGACACAAAGCAGTAAATTGAGAAGTAAAAAAAATCCTTTTGCTTACTGGACCAACCGTTACTGAGATCTACTTCAAAGTCTCTAGGAACCCTTCACAGGAGAAATAGAAAACCAGGATATGAAGTAAACTTTAACAGGCTCATTCCTATGTCAGATTCAATGAGAGGAAATTGCCTTTCTTGTGGATAAACTGCTCCACTGCTCTAGAAAAAGAACAGAGAAAATATAAGTATCCACTAAAAAGGTTCTTTTGTAACACTGGGCTCTTTTTTTTTTTTCCACCTAATTCTAGCTCTTTCCTGAGTTACTGAAATAAACCCACTTAGTTCTACACAGTGGGTGGGTACTCTGTAAAACTTTCTAACAGCTGTGACAGACATGGTCTGGAATTTGTTAAGAGTAGACATTGCTTTGAGATACTTCGCTAGGGACTGTGAAGAAAACTAGAAGAGATTTTGGAGTTTGGAAAGTTAGATCATTCAAGAATGCATGGGGGTAGGTGTGCAGGGTGTCATGTGGAAATGATTGTGAAAAGCATGATGACTTCTTCGTGATCATTAAAGAACAAATGAGGTGTGTGTGTGTGTGTGTGTGTTATGTTGGTTCTCGTCTTGACTAATGGATTCTACAAAACATAAATTTAGAAACTCAGTCAGTGGTCTCATATATTTTAAACATTGATCTCCATCACATTTATTATGGATACAATTATCCTATATAATTATATTCTAATCCAGTACATAAGTAAAAGAACACATGTACTTTGAACACAGCTATTGAAATCACTGCAACTACAAATTATCTGTATTTATGGAGGAAAAATGATAGTATTAAGTCTAAATGTCCAGAAAAAAGTGCAATTTTATTTTTGAATGTTTTAAAAAATTTTTAGTTCAAATATCACTGTTATTTTTAAGTACTTGTGTGTTTTTTTTTTAATTCTAGCATAATTAACATAAGTGTTATACTAGTTTCAGGTGTACAATATAGTGATTCAACAATTTTTTTTTCAGTACAAAAAGTGTTTTTATTTAAGCATGGGGACAGGACCTGAGGGTAGGAAGAGCCATTGTGATTCAAAATTCCATCCATTACTCAGTGCTCATCATGATTAGTGGGGTCTTAATCCCCATTCACCATTTTCACCTGTTCCCCCACCCACTTCCCCTCTGGTAACCATCAGTTCCTTCAGATTCCTTTCTTACCTTTTTTTTTGTTTGTTTGTTTTGTTTCTTAAATTTCACATATAAGTGAAATCATATGGTATTTGTCTTTCTCTGTCTGACCTATTTCACTTATTTAATACACTCTAGGTGCATGTAATTCATTGCAAATGGCAAGATTTGATTCTTTTTTAGGGCTGATTAATATCCCCTTATGTGTGTGTGTATGTATATATATTTATGTATATATCACTTCTATTTCATCCATCATCTATTGATGGACAGACATCTGGATGGCTTCTATATTTGTACCATTGTAAATAATGCTGCAATAAACTTAGAAGTACATATATCTTTTTGAATTAGTGTTTCCATATTTTGGGGGTCTATATCAAGTAGTGTAATTACTGGATCATATGGTAATTTTCAAAAAAATATTTTGAGGAGTCTCCAGAACGTTTTTCACAATGTCTGAATCAGTTTGCATTCCCACCAACAGTACATGTGGGTTCCTTTTTTTCCACATCCTTGCCAACACATTCTTTCTCGTGTTTTTGATTACCCATTCTGACAGGGGTGAGGTGGTATCTCATTGTGGTTTTGATATGCATATCTCTGATGCTGAGTGATGCTGAACATCCTTTCATGTGTCTGTTGGCCATATGGATGTCTTCTGTGGAGAAATGTCTGTTCATGTCTTCTGCCCATTTTTTAATTGGATTATCTGGTTTCTTTTCAGTGTTGTATAAGTTCCTTCTATATTTTGGATATTAAACCTTAATCAGATATGCCATTTGCAAATATCTTTACCCATTCCATAGGTTGCTTTTTAGTTTTGTTGATTGTTTCCTTTCAACAAAGTTCTGCTGTGTAGAAACTTTTATTTTAATGTAGTCTCAATAGTTTATTTTTGCTTTGGTTTCCTTTGTCTTAGGAGACATATCTAGAAAGAAGTTGGTGGAGCTGATGTTAGGAAATCACTGCCTGTGCTCTCTTCTAGGATTTTTATGGTTTCAGGCCTCACGTTAGGTCTTTGATCCATTTTGAATTTATTTTTGTGTATAGTATAAGAAAGTGGTCCATCTTCATTCTTCTGCTAGTAGCAGTTCAGTTTTCCCAGCACCATTTGGTAAAAAGACAGTCTTTTTCTCATTGGATATTCATTTTCCCTTTGTCAAAGATTAATTGACCATATGATTGTGGGTTTATTTCTGAATTTTGTTTTGTTCTATTGATCTATGTTTCTATTTTTGTGCCAGTATCACACTGTTTTGTTTATTACAGGTATGTAATATGGCTTGAAGTCCAGACTTGTGGTCCCTCCAGGTTTGCTTTTCAGTGATTGCTTTGGCTGTTCAGGGCTCTTATGGTTCCATAACAATGTATACTAATTTATTCTAGTTCTGTGAAAAAATGCTATTGGTATTTTGATAGCAATTTCATTGAATGTATAGATTGCTTTGTATAGACATTTTAACGATATTTGTTCTCTCAATGCATGATCATGGACCATCTTTCCATTTGTTTGTCAATTTCTCTCATCGATGTTTTATAGTTTAGAGAGTCCAGGTTTTTCACTTTGTTGGTTAACTTTTTCCTAGGTACCTGACTACTTTTGGTGCAATTGGAAATGGATTATTTTCTTAATTTCTCTTTCTGCTGCATCATTATTGCTATATAGAAATGCAACACACTTCTCTATATTGATTTTCTTATCCTACAACTTTACAGAATTCATTTATCAGTTCTAGCAGTTTTTTGGTGGAGTCTTCAGGGTTTTCTATGTAGAGTATCTGTCATCTGCAAATAGGGAAAATTTCACTTTTTTCTTACTGATTTAGATGCCTTTTACTTCTTTTTGTTGTCTGATTGCTGAGGCTAGGACACCCAAAACTATGTTGAGTAAATTGGTGAGAGATCATCCTTGTCTTGTTCCTGGTCTTAGGGGAAAAGCTTTCACCGTTTCACCATTGAGTATGATATTGTGAGTTTTTCATATTTGGCTTTTATTATGTTGAGTATATTCCTCAAAACCTACTTTTTTGAGTTTTTTTTTTAATCATGACTGGATGTTGTACTTTGTCAAATGCTTTTTCTGAATTTATTAAAATGATCATAAAGTTTTTATTCTTTCTCTTGTTGATGTGGTGTATCATCTTGATTGATTTATAAATATTGAACCACACTTGCATCCCCAAAATAAATCATATTTGATTGTGAATAAATTTTTATGTATTTTGGATTTGGTTTGCTAATATTTTGTTAAAGATTTTTGCATGTATTTACATCACCAATATTGGCTGTAGTTCTCTTTTTTTTAGTTTTATTTTTTATTTTTTTAACTTTTTAAAAATGTTTATTTATTTTTTGAGACAGAGAGTCAGAGCTTGAGGTGGGGAGGGGCAGAGAGAGGGGGAGACACAGAATCCAAATCAGGCTCCAGGCTCTGAGCTGTCAGCACAGAACCCGACGCAGGGCTCGAACCCACAAATTGTGGGATCATGACCTGAGCTGAAGTCAGGTGCTCGACCGACTGAGCCACCCAGGAGCCCCTGTAGTTCTCCTTTTTGTAGTATCTTTTCCTGATTTTGGTATCACTGTAATCCTGGCTTTATAGAAGGAATTTGGAAACTCTTCTTCCTCTTCTGTTTTTTGGGATAGTTTGAGAAGAACAGGCATGAGCTCTTCTGTAATTGTTTGGTAGAATTCCCCTTGTGAAACTATCTGGTCCTGGACATTTGTTTGATAGGAATTTTTGATTATTCAGTTTCATTGCTGTTAACCAGTCTGTTCAACCATTATATTTCTTCCTGATTCAGTTTTGTGAGGGTATGTGTTTTTAGAAATTTGTTCATTTCTTCTAAGTTTTCCAATGTCTTGGGATAATTTTTTTTTTACAATATTTTCTTATATTCCTTTGTATTTCTGAGGTGTCAATTGTTATTTCTCTTCTGTCATTTCTGGTTTTGTTTACTTCTCTCTTTTTTGATGAGTCTGGCTAAAGATTTAGCAATTTTGTCACTGTTTTCAAAGAACCAGCTTCTGGTTTCATTGTTCTGTTCTATTGCCTTTTTTTTAGTTTCTATGTAATTTATTTCTGCTGTAATCTTTATTATTTTCTTCCTTCTACTGATTTTGGGTTTTGTTTTTTCTTCTTTTTCTAGCTTCTTTAGGTATAAGGTTAAGTTGTTTACTTGAGATTTTTCTTGCTTCTTCACGTACACCTGTATTGCTATGAACTTGCCTCTTAGAATGGCTTTGCTACATCCAAAAGGCTTGAACCATTGTGTTTTCATGTGTCTTCATGTTTTTTTTATTCATTTCCTCTTTGATTTCCTGGCTGATTCCTTCATTGCTTATTAGCATATTAATTAAACGTCATGTATTTGTGTTCCTTCCAGATTTTTTCTCATGGTTAATTTTTTTTAAATTTTTTAACATTTATTTATTTTCGAGAGACAGAGAGAGACAGGTCACGAGCAGGGGAGGAGCAGAGAGAGAGGGAGATACAGAATCTGAAGCAGGCTCCAAGCTCTGAGCTGTCAGCACAGAGCCTGATGTGGGGCTCAAACCCATGAACTGTGAGATCATGACCTGACCTGAAGTTGGCTGCTCAACCAACTGAGCCTCCCTGGCGCCACTCTCATGCTTAATTTCTAGTTTCATAGCTTATGGTAAGGAAAGATTCATGATATAGCCTCAGTCTTTCTGAATTTGTTGAGAACTTGTTTTGTGGCCTAACATGATTTATTTTGCAGAATATTCCATGTGCACTTGAAAAGAATGTGTATTCCACTGTTTTAAAATGTAACGTTCTAAACATATCTGCCAGATCATCTAGTCCAGTGTGCCATTCAAAGCTACAATTTCCTTGTTGAACTTTTGTTTGGATGATCTGTCTATGATGTAAGTGGGATGCTAAAATCTCCTTATTTAAAAAATTTTTTTTGAAATATCTTTTTTGTAACTTTATTTTTTATTTTTTTAGAAAATAATACTATTTTTTTAACATATGCAATTATTTTCCATCATTTACAATACAGTAGTTACAATGACACTCCAAATGGATAAGCAAAGTAATATTTATTTTTGAGAGAAAGAGAGAGACAGAGCAGGAGCAGAAGGGCAGAGAGAGAGGGAGACACAGAATTTGAGGCAGGCTCCAGACTCTGAGCTGTCAGAGCAGAGCCTGGTATGGGGCTTGAACTCATGGACTGCGAGATCATGACCTTAGCTAAAGTCAGAAGCTAAACCAACTGAGCCACCCAGGTACCCCAAAATCTCCTTTTATTATAGTATGACTATCATTTACTTCCTTCATTTTGTTTTTATGTGCTTTATGTATTTGGGTTCTTTTCTGGGTGCATATTTACAGTTGTTATATCTTTATGGTAGATTGTTTCTTTTATATAGTATCCATCTTTGTTTCTTGTTATAGTATTTTGAAATATATTTTTTAATATAAATATTGATACTCTGGTTTTTTTAACTTCAATTTTTCTGAAAAGTGCTTTTCCATCCCTACAGTTTATTCCCCCTCACCATGATTATTTATTTATTTTGAGAGCGAGTGTGTGTGAGCAGGGGAGAGGCACAGAGAGAAGGAGAAAGAGAATTCCATAAAGGCTCCAAACACAGTGCAGAGCCTGATGTGAGGTTTGATCTCACCACTGTGAGATCATGACCTGAGCTGAAATCAAAACTCAGACACTTAACCAACTGAGCCACACAGGCACCCATCCCTTCACTTTCAATCTGCATGTGTCATTAGGTCCAAAAAGAGTCTCTTGTAGGTAGCATATAGATAAGTCTTGCTTCTTTATCTGTTCCATCACTCTACATCTTGATTGGAGTATTTAGTCCATTTACATTCAAAGTAATTACTGACAAGTATGTGTATTTATTGTCATTTTGTAACTTGTTTTATGATTGTTTTATATTTCTTCTCTGTTCCTTTCTTCCTTGCTCTCTTTCTCACAACCAGTGGCTTTCTGTAGTGATATCCTTGGATTCTTTTCTGTTCTGTTAATTTTTTACATAACTACTATGGGTTTTTGATTTGTGGTTAACATTAGGTTTAAATATAACATCTTATGTGTATAGCAGTCTATATTAAATTAATGGTTGCTTGAAGTTTGAACCCATTCTAAAAGAACTATATTTTTTCTCCTTTACACCCACATTTTAGGTATATAGTGTCATATATTACATTATTTTATTAGTCCATTGACTTATTTTTATAAATATGCTTAATTTTACTGCTTTTGTGCTTCCTGCTTTTCTTACCTATTTATGGTCTTACATTTCCACTCAAAAAAGCCATTTTACCATATTTTATAAGGTGGATTTAGTGGTGATGAATTCCTTTAACTTTTGTTTGTCAAACTCTTTATCTCTCCTTGCATTCTGAGTGATAGTTTTGCTAGATAGAGTATTCTTGGTTCAAGTTTTATCTTTCAGCATTTTGAATACGTCATGTCACTTCCTTCTGGCCTGCAAAGTTTTTGTTGAAAAATCAGCTCATAGCCTTATGAGTTTTCCTTTTACATGACCGTTTTCTTTTGTCTTGCTGCCTTTAAAATTCTTTCTTTCACTACTTTTTGCTATTTAATTAACATCTTGGTGTAGACCTCCTTAGGTTGGTTTTGTTGGGGGCTCTCTGTGCCTTCTGGATCTGGATGTCTATTTCATTCCCCAAATTAAAGAAGTTTTCAGCTATTATTTCTTCAAACAAATTGTCTGCCTACTTTTCTCTCTCCTCTCCTTCTGGGTGCCTATAATGCAGATGTTATTATGTTTGATGGTGTCTCTGAGTTCCCTTAATCTATTCTCATTGTTTATTAATCTTTTTTCTTTTTCCTGTTCACCTTGATGGCTTCCCATTACTCTTTTCTTCCAGGTCCCTGATCCATTATTCTTCTTCCTCTAGTCTACCATTTATTCCATACAGTGTATTTTAAATTTCAGTAATTGAGTTCATCATTTCTGACTGGTTCCTTTTTATGCTTTCTATCTCTTTGTTGAGTCTCTCACTGAGGTCCTCCATGCTTTTGTCTAGTCTACTGAGTATCTATATGACCATTACTTTAAATCTTCTATCATGTATACTTATCTCTGTTTCATTTAGCTCTCTTACTGATTTTGTCCTGTTCTTTCACTTGGGACATATTCCTCTCCTCATTTTGTCTAACTGTAGCTGTTTTTATGTGTTAGAAAAGTCAGCTTATATATCCTGCTCTTGCGTGTAGTAGTCTACTGAAGAAGAGGTCCTGTGGTACCCTGTATTGCAATGTCCCCTGTTCATCAAAACTTGACACTTCAAGAGTATCTCTTATGTGTGTTGTATGTGGCCTGCTGTTGTGGCTGAGCCATGTTTGCTTTCAGTGTGTAGGCCTCTACAATGGCTCTCTGTGCCTGTTGTGGACAGGATTTGGTCTCTGAGTTGTTAAGGGGCATGCTTTGATCTTGAATTAGTTCTGACCAGGTATCTTCCAGAGCTGTGGTTACACAGAACTGCAGGCTGATCTCCCTGTATTGTCCCCTGGGAGGCTTTCATTGGTGAGTGAGCTGCAGTCAGACCATATGTCTGTCCCCAGCCCATTGCTAGGTCCACAGTTGAACTGGTATATATGATTATCTTCCTATCTTTCTGGGACTGGAGTCACTTTGAAATGGTTCTGGCTTCTGAGGACACCGCTTGCACAATTCCATGCTGTGGCACTGCTTTGGATGAACTCTTGCAGAGGGCTAGTTGAAAGGGGCAAGTCCAAAGAAAAGTGGAGGGCGGGGTGCGCTGTTAGCAAGTTAGGTAGAGAATGTTCATGCTGCACTTGGTCCCGCAGGTTTTTCTGTATCTAGACCTGGGGGCAGGAAAGGGATTCGGCACCGATGAGCAATTTAGTTCTTAGCGACATCTCCTAATGATCTCTGCCCCTCCAGTGCACCCTCAGTGATTAGTAAAAAAAATCTCCCTCCAGTTTATACCAAGTGTTTTCCAAACTGTTGCTTCTATGCTGTATTTCACAGGGCTATTTCTTGTACTTTCTCCTTAAAGGCAGGGTCTTGGTTACCTCTTACTCTCTAGCTCCTCCAGAGCCAGCTCCTGATTTTTACAATTCTAGGTGTTAAGCCCCACTGAATACAAGAACTTGAGAATTAGGCCTCTCTGGTTTTCCAAGCCAAATGCCATGGATATTATTGTTCTTCCCCTTGTGGTTCCCTTGTGCCTGGGAATCCTGATATAGCCTACTCATCTCCACTCTATGTCCATGAAATCCCTTCCTTCCACAGACTGTCCCATGGGTCAGTTTGGTTCCCAACCCTGTCTTCACCCTTCAATACCCTCTTTAAATTTTTTTTAATGTTTTTTATTTATTTTTGAGAGACAGAGAGAGACAGCACAAACAGGGGAGGGTCAGAAAGAGAGGGAGATATAGAATCCAAAGCAGCCTCCAGACTCTGGCTGTCAGGACAGAGCCTGGTGCGGGGCTCGATCCCACGAACCGTGAGATGATGACCTGATCTGAAGCTGGATACTTAACCAACTGAGCCATCCAGGCGCCCCTTCACTCTTCATACCCTCTTTAATGTGGTCTCTTCTACATGTAACTGTCCAGAGACTCTTCTGCCAATTTTGGGGTCTTTTTGTTGTTGTTGTTCTTGTTATTTACTCTGATATGGATGTTATCTAGATATATCTATGGGGAAAGCTGAATTTAGGATCCTCCTACTCTGCTATTTTCCCTGGAAGTCTCTGCTTTTTCTTTGTCCACCTTCCTTCTGGTTCCAGATGAATTTGCCCAGAAAGTCCAGCTTTAATCCATGCTTTTCTTCCATCTTCTAAACCATGTTAGCCAGAGCTGCTAAATAAAATAAAATTGACTAATTTGAGTTTCTATTCTATTCTTCCCTGAACATTTGATAAACGTTCTGAGAAGCTCTAAAATGACTACATTATTGACTGCAGAATGGTAACAATTTATGTCTAGGCATTTATAAGTGAATTGATTAATTTGGTCACTTCTTGGGAAAGATTCGTCTAATTAGATTTGGCAAAGTTTATATGAAATGTTTTATTTATTCTTCTGATCATTTTGTTAGTTGATACAAAAAATTTAAGAACTGGTTTATCTATGAAATGTATAATTATCTGTGGGATAACTGGGAGTTGTGTTTTATAAAATAAAGTACTCATTATTGAATCATTTACATTTCAAAAATGTTTGTCTGAAGCAAGAGATAATAGTTCTTTACAAGCCTGAATTATTTTTTTATACCATTTTGTTTTTCCTTTCTGCATTGTCTCATCCTTATCTTTCATTTCCTTTCCCTCCTCATGGTTTACCATGTTTATTTTCCTATTATGTAGTGAGTGTTGTGTAAATAGCCATAGAATGAAGCTTGTTTCTTCTGATGCCAGCTCACAGTCTGGAAAGTCTTTGTAAGTGTTCTCTCTCAAAGGAAATGATTTTCTTTTAAAGGTGGTGAGAATTCTGAGGCAGAGATTTCCCTAAGGGGAGTGAAACATTTAAACATTTCCTTTAGCTTATAATTGTCCATCCATGCACAAGAATTGCTGTGCTTGTCTTTGACCCCCTTTCACATTGATTTGTGGAAGTAGTTGAACAGTCTAGCATTTAATTCTTACAAATTTCTTCAAAGTGCAAGCTGTGCACAGCCTGCATGCAATGATTACTTTTTATTTGTTTAATGGAGTCTAATGCTGGAGAACTTTTTTCTTCTTTAAAATAATAGTAATGAATAATTTTCTAAATTGAATTCAGGTATAGGCTTCCCCCTCTATATGAAAGTTTGTGTTACACCACTTTGCTTTTACAAAAGACCTACATTAGTACCTATTTTCACTAATCAAAAGAAATCCAAAGAGGATTATCACTTTTTAAAAATTGTATTCCTTCTTCACTTTACGTGATTTTGGTGTATGACCTGTTTCATAGAAACACTACTTTCAGATAGTGGGAAAAAACCTGTATTTCAAAATGATTTCACATAAAATTGTTAAAATTATCATTCTAATACTGTTTCTATAGCTAAAAGATAAGCTTTAGAGACTTTTCTATCACTTTGATTCCTGTTTCTTTTTACACATGATTTCTTAACACTTTCTTTTTTATGACATAATTCCTAGTGGGAAAAACAAAGACATATAACTTTTTCAATGTGTTCTTTTCAGTATATAAAACTCATATTTCACTTCACTTAGCAGCAACACTCTGCAAATTATAAATATAAATAGTGATCTGCTTCAAGATATTATGATGGATCTTTTATGTTTTATGATACTTAATACAAATTGAAACGATTTTCCTTTTACTGATGTGAATACATATTTAATATGACCAACTTGAGTTGATGAATTAAGAGTATTATACTCAATGAAAGATTTTCTGTTCACAATTCAGAGCAATCAAAATTTATCATTCTGTTACAATGAATGTTTTATTTTTAGTAGAATACTTTTAAGTGAAACATTCATTATAAGCAGCCGATATGGTTTTTCTTCAACATGGTGTTCTTAAAGGGTTATGCAGCTTAATTGGTGGTACATAAATGCACAGTTTATGTTAGAGGGCTATGAAATTATTTTTGAACTCCTGGCCATTACCAATTCTATTCAAGACTCACAGGTTACATGATCTTAGATAAGAAAAAAATAGTAACTTTGAGAGTAGCAAGATTTAATCTCATTTTATAGAAGGCATAAAATTAATGGACTTAATGATGAACAATTAATTTTTGTCACCTTCAGTCCTCTTCCTTCAGTTCCTTTTTCCATCTTCTCCTCCTTGGATTATGCAAAACAAAAGCAGTGTCTCAAATAACAAAATTCACTTTTAGTTCTTGTTCTATTCAAATCGCAATCTTAATAACAACTTTTCTTCTTTTATTTTTTCCACCTTTTGTAGCCTCATTTATTTCTCCCCAAATGATAGCAATAGTTATTCTATTTTCTCATGAAGTTATATTATAAAATAGTGGTTACTTAATGTAACTTTGATAAAATGAAGCTTTCTGTAAAAAAAAAAGTTCTGTGAACCAAGACTGTGTTAAGAACAAAGTAAGATAGATGAAGGATTCTAGTTTTACTTTGGTTATCATACTTATACAGATATAATTACCATACAGAAAACTTCAAATACTTACAATATTCAATCCAATAACTTGTGATGTATGTATTAACCCAGGAAAACATCACCACGATCAAGATAATGAACACAACCATTTCTTTCATAAGATTCTTTGTGCCTCTGATAATTCTCTCTCTCTACCTCCTCATTTTTCTTGAAACAACTGATCCACTTTCTGTCACAATACGTTAGTTTGCACTTCTAGAATTTTCTGTGACTGGAGTCATACAAATATACCCATTTTTTTGTTTGTCTTTTAATCCTCAAAATTATTTTTAATATAATTTATTTTTAAATTGGCTTTCATACAACACTCAGTTCTCATCCCAACAAGTGTCCTCCTCAATGTCCATCACCCACTTTCCCCTCTTCCACCCCCACCAATCCTCAGTATTTGAGAGTCTCAGTTTTGAGAGCCTCCCTCCCTCACTGTAACTTTTTTTTTCCTCTTCCCCTCCTCCATGGTATTCTGTTAAATTTCTCAAGATCCACATATGAGTGAAAAACATATGGTATCTGTCTTTCTCTGCCTGACTTATTTCACTTAGCATAATGCCTTCCAGTTCCATCCATCTTGCTGCAAATGGCAGAATTTTATTCTCATTGCCATGTAGTATTCTATTGTATATATGTACCACATCTTCTTTATCCATTCATCAGTTGATGGACATTTAGGCTCTTTCCATGATTTGGCTATTGTTGAAAGTGCTGCTATGAACATAGAGGTACACGTGCCCCTATGTATCAGTACTCCTATATTCCTTGGGTAAATTCCTTGCTGGCTCATAGGGTAGTTCTACTTTTAATTTTGTGAGGAACCTCCAAACTGTTTTTCAGAGGGACTAAACCAGTTTGCATTCCCACCAAGAGTACAAAAGGGTTCCCATTTCTCCACATCCTCCCCAACATCTATTGTTTCCTGAGTTGTTAATTTTAGCCACTTGAACTGGTGTGAGGTGGTCTCTCATTATGGCTTTGATTTGTATTTCCCTGATGATGAGTGCCTCTGAGCATCATTTCATGTGTCTGTTAGTCATCTGGATGTCCTCTTTGGAAAAGTGTCTATGTCTTCTGCCCATGTCTTCATTGGATTTTTTTTTGTTTTTCGGGTATGGATTTTGATGAATTCCTTACAGATTCTGGATACTAGCCCTTTATTCAATATGTCATTTGCAACTATCTTTTCTCATTCTGTTGGTTGCCTTAGAGTTTTGTTGATTGTTTCCTTTGCAGTGCAGAAGCTTTTAATCTTGATGAGGTCTCAATAGTTCATTTTTGCCTTTAATTCCCTTGCCTTTGGGGATGTGTGGAGTAAGAAATTGCTATGACTAAGGTCAAAGAAGTTGTTGCTTGCTTTGTCCTCTAGAGTTTTGATGGTTTCCTGTCTCACATTCAGCTTTTTCATCCATTTTGAATTTATTTTTGTGTGTGGTGTAAGAAAGAGGCCTAGTTTCATTCTTCTACATGTTGCTGTCCAGTTCTCCCAGCACCACTTGTTAAAGAGACTGTCTTTTTTTTCCATTGGATACCCTCTCCTGCTTTGTCAAAGATTAACTGGTCATACATTTGTGGGTTGAATTCTGGGTTCTCTATTCTACTCTATTGGTCTATCCACAAAATTATTTTTAGAATTATTCATTTTATTTCATTTATCCATAGTTCATTGTATTGTTGAATGGAATTTCATTGTGTGGATATATCATAATATATCTGCTCACCCTCTGATGGACAGGTTTATTCCCTCCAGTTTTTGGCCTAATACAAAAAAGTATCCTAAATACTTTTTAGGTTACTAAAATACTAAATACAGGCTAAAATATCCTAAATAAATAAAATATTCTAAATACTAAATACAGGCTAAAATATCCATGTGTAGGTCTTAGTATGGAAATATATTTTCAGGGGCACTGGGTGGCTCAATCAGATAAGTGTCTGACTTTGGCTCTTGTCATGATCTTGTAGTCTGTGAATTTGAGCCCAGCATCAGGCTCTGTGCTGTCAGCCAGAGCCTGGAAGCTGCTTTGAATTCTGTGTCTCCTTCTCTCTGCCCCTCCCCTGCTCTCCCTCTGTCTCTTTTTCTCTCAAAAATAAATTTATATTTTAAAAATTTAATAAAAAGAAAATATACTTTCATTTATCTTCGATAAATGCCAATGAGTAAAATGGATGGGTTATATGGAAACTGTATGATTAACTTTTTAAAATAGTACTTGGTTTTAGAAGTGGTTGTGCCATGTTACAATTTCACCAGCAGTGTATAGAGTATGAGTTCCCCCATCATTGACAAATTGTTATGGTCAGGCTTTTAAAATATATTTATTCTAATAGTTGTATGTCATTGTGGTTTTAATTTGCATTTTCTAATGACTAATGATGTTGAGTCTCCTTTCCATGTTTATCTATTATCACAGCATATATATTAGTTAGTGTCTAGAACATAACTATTTAGCCCAGGCATCAGCTCTAATAATTAGCCTCCTAAGGGCAGCCCTCTTTAAATCCTTCATTTACTGAATTGTGATAGGTAAAGTGCACATATCTTTATATATGCTGCTTTAATTGCTTTTACAAGGTTTGTTTCCCTCACTGGTCTGGCCATCGATATATCCATAATAAATATGAGTGCTTATCACTTAGTAAATGTTTGCCTACTGAATGAACAAATGATTAATACATTTCTGTTTCCTTCCCTAATTTTCTTGAGCTCCATGTCACTATGCATCTACCTATAGGAGATGCACTCTGAATATATTCAATATACAGATTACTGTGAAAATTCAACATGAGGTATCTACAAGCCGACTATTATTGTACCATAGTGATTGTTTTCCAGGCATTCAGATTCCTTTTAAGTTCTGGATTCTGAGAATGTACATTATTATCAATTTTCACTTTTATGTTATATATTACTGTAAATACATAACAGAAAATTGTGGCAAATGGACACAAAACACATTGTCAATGGATAACCAAAGTAAGAGGTAAAAACAAAATTTATTGTAGCTGACATTTGATATTTAAAATATAATTTTGCATAAAATCAGCACTTATCAAGTCACTGTATTTGAAAATTATTAGTCAACAAAAAGTAAAGTAGTACATTTAGAGATTCTTGAAAAAGTCATAATGTCTAGCTACTTATCAGACACAATTACTCTGAGTAATATTTTCTCCAAAATTGAGTGAAGTTTTAATGAGCTTACATCCTTTTAAAAACTTTATAAAAAGTATTTCTATAGTAAATATTTTCTAAAGAAATGTAAGAGTAAAGTAATTTATATTTCTATATTTGAATAGGCCCTTATTAGGTTTAAAAGTGTTTGTCTGCTACAGATT
Organism: Suricata suricatta; assembly: GCF_006229205.1. NCBI lineage: Eukaryota > Metazoa > Chordata > Mammalia > Carnivora > Herpestidae > Suricata > Suricata suricatta. The sequence goes on from NC_043714.1 coordinate 33,746,278, forward strand.
TTAATCACTCAGTGTTGGTACTGTGTGTTGTGAGGAAACTTTTTACATTTCACAGAAATGTGAGTTTTTGGCAAGATGTGGCAGCACATTACTAAGAGGTCATTGAACGTATTTTCTCTAAGGAATCCTATTTTCTCAGGAGAAATTACAACCCAAAATGACTTATTTGCCTTGGTCCAAGGAGATTAACAAACTACTTGTTCATCAAAATGAAATTTATTTTTTTACTTGACTTCTATGAGAGGGAGTTAAATGGCATAAAAGGATTTAGGAAACTCTGAGGTTGTCTTGTATATAATACTTATATTGGATAAAATATAGTAAATGTGAAATTTTGGTGTTTATAAAAATAGTTGGTTAAATCCCAGTAGAGAATAAACAAGTCAGATACTATTTTATGGATGAGAAAGAACAAAAAATTACTTGAGAGACTGAAATAGGTTAGGCACTTACAATTTTTACCACTCAATATTTGTTTCACAATAAGTTAATTCACTCCCAAACTTTTGATCATTACATGAATAGCTGATTTCAGTGTTGGGGAAAAGAAAGAACAAGATAAATCTTGACTGTCTTATAGTGCACAAAGAAAGGAAGTGGTAAAATAAATAAATAAATGATAGTAATATGACAAAATGATCCAGGAACTAGTTAGAAGTAGTTCCCAATGGTCACATATGAGTTAGCAATAGATTAAAACACTCACGATAAAATAAATATCCATGAACATATGTTAGTACATAAGTAACTAAAAAGTAAATAACTGGAAGAAAGGAAATTTGTTTACAGTAAAAGACCAATCAATGAATGTAGAAAAATAAAGGAAAAAGAAAATCATCATTTGTCTAATACCATTTGGCTAACATTTCAGTAATACCTAAAGTAAGCAAGAATCATTAAGAAACGCTAACATTAATGGGTGAAAGTATGAAGGCATACAAGATATTTACATAGTCTCAAAGTACATTTCTATGAGATTATTATTAATTACCATGGGAAAAATAGTAATTTTACAATGGAGATGAGGAAAAGAATAGGGTATGAGAAATGATTGGAGAAATAATGTTTGAAAACTCCCAATCTTATGAAAGACATAACCACACAAATTTAAGTTCAGTAAACCTAAAACATGATATAATTAAAATAAAATTACATATAGATACTGCATAATCAAGTCTGTATGGTATGTCTGAATAACAAACATAAAGAAAGTCTTTGAAGTGTAAAAAAAAAAAGGTACATTATGTAATACAGAAATGGTTATTTGAAAGTCCACATATTTTTCGTTAGAAACCATTTAGAAGATAATGGCACATTTTTAAAGAGCTTGGAAAAATAAAAAAGAATTCTATAAAATAGTATCTTTAAGGAATCAAGTAAAAAATATAAAAACATTTAGATAAATAAAACAATAAAATGCACCATCATATGATCTTCTCTATAATAAATGCTAAGAGAATTTCTTCAGAATGAAAGACAGTTATAAGGCAATGATGATTCCTTTCAAACATCCTTTGAACACTGATCTGTACAGCTTTGCCATTTTGATCAGTCAAACAAACAAAAAATATGTAGTTTGGAAAGGGAAATCTAAATCTATAATTTGATTTCAAATAATTTTTACCTAGCAAATTCCAAAACATCTATAAAAAATCTACTGTAACTAATATGTTAATATATGAAAATTGAAGATGCCAGGTCAGTAGTAAAAAACAATCTATTGTATTTTTAGTTAATAATACAAAAAATGAAAAATGAAGTTATAAAACCAATTTAACTGCAATGGCACCTAAAATTGTATAATACTAATAAGAAATTTAACAAAGATATCTAAGATCTCTACACTGAAAGTTGCAAATCACTTCTCAAAATAAGTTGAAGACCTAGAGAAATGGAGCAATTAATCATTTCATAGAACAGTCCAATGGAAGAGAATAGGGAGTCTAGAAACAGTTCTATACATATTTGGCCATTTGATTTTTCACAAAGTTGACAATCTCATTCAATTGGAAAAAGAAAGTCTTTGCAACAAATAAAATTGGAATACTTTGATATCCTTATGGATCTGGACATTGAAACTTAACCTTAGACCAAATTCACCCAAAATGGATAATAGTCCTAAATAGAAAAGCTCAAACTATAAAACTTCTAGAAGGAACATTGGAAAATACTCTGTGACATTGAGGTATGGATAGATTCCTTAAATTGCATTTAGAAAGCACGAACCATAAAAGATTGGTAAATTAGACTTTATCAGAATCAAAAGCATTTGCTTTAAGAATGACATTGGTGCAAAAATGAAAAGGCACCAGAGTGGGAAGAACATTTTTACAAGTGTAGCAGACAAGGGATTTGTGTCTGAAATATATAAAGAATTCTTACAACTTAATAATGAGAATTCAAACAAGTTTTTAAAATGGACATTTCACAAAAGAAAGTGATACATCTGTCAATAAGCACATGATAAAATTGTTTAACACTGTGTCTAGGGAAATGCAAATGGAAACCATAATTAGATATCACTATACAGCCATTAGGGAGACTAAGATAAAAAAGAAAAAGAAACTGACAATACCAAGTGTTGACAAATATGTGCTAAATTGATACTTAGTTGCTTAAAATACTTAAATGTCTCCTAAACACTTTTAGGATAAAATTCATATATGCTAATATGACATACCACTTTGTCCTGATTTGGTACTAGCCGCCTAACATTATATGTACATACTGAAAATGAATGTTTTCCATCAGTTAATATCTTCATCTTATTTTTAGGAAACCTCTGGAAATCCATCCCTGGTTCTCAATGGAAACTTAAAAATTCCCATATTTAGACTACTCTAGTGCTGTATAAAATCTCTCTGTTTTTAAAAGTTATTGCATCATCACATTTCTGTTACAATTAGTTTTAATGTCTGTATTTCTTAAAAATGCTTACTTATTTTGAGAAAGAGAGAGAGCCTGTGCATGCAAATAGGGGTGGGGTAGAGAGAGAGGGAGAGAGAGAATCACAAGTAGGTTCCACACTGTCTGCACAGAGATCAATGCAGGGCTTGATCCCACAAACTGAGATCTAAGACTTGAGCTGAAATCAAGAGTCAGACTCTTAAACAACTAAACCATCCAGGTGCCCTGAGTTTTAATGTCTGTCTTACCTATTAGAAACTATTAAGCCTCTAAAAAATGGAATTCTGTTTAATTCCCTGTATATCCTTAGGAATAAGTACAGTGCATGAGATACAGGCTTTTTTGTTTTGTTTTGTTTTTTGTGTTTGTGGGGGTTTTTTTTGGCCTGAGACATGCTTCTAAAATTGCTTGTAGCAGAATATATATTCAACATTTAAAATTGATAAATAGGTACAGAGTAATGGATGAGTTAATTGTAGTAATAATGACCAGAATCTCACTTTACTACTCTTGAAGACCATAGGAGGGAAGAAAAAGACACACAGAAAGAGACGGTTATAAATATTTAAACAATATTCTTGTGATATAGTCTGGGTTTTATATATATGTGTGTGTGCCTTGAGAAAGCAGAGATTCTAATATTTTCATTTAGCCTTAGGCTTATGTCAGACATTTATTAGATTAAGAGCTTTTGATTCAGTACTTCTGTTTATGTTAGTATGATTCCTATGTACCCTTATATCAATGCAGTTGATTTGAATTTCAAACTCCTTGAAACCAAGAGTTCAAATCTATTTGTCATTAATTAAGTGACAAAGGATTGTATTGTATTTTATAATGAAGAAGAAATAAGAGTTGTCACTATTTATACTTCACTTAAAAATATCCAGGGACTTCAAAAAGCTAAAAATATCACATATTATTTATATTTATATATTTCATCCCAGAGAGCTCTAATATTCAGAACAAAACTAAATTAAAGTAAAAACAATAAGCAACTTACTTCACTGGCATCCCTCTCATTGAATATTTCCTACAGCAGCATATAGACGAATGAATGGAGACATTGCCACGGTGGCAACATGAGAGGCTCCTGACTTTGCCCTCCTCCCACGGAGGCACAGCTACACACAGACCCATTCCTTCTTAGAGAAATCTGGAAACTAGCTGAGTGACTCCTATACCTTGGGTGTTAGAGAAAATACCTAACTCAAAATGGGTAAGAAAGGCTGAGACACTCTCCATAAGTCACACCCCCAGCAAAATATCGTACAGGCGTCAGGGAATTCGGACTCCCAGCTTCTCCTTGAGGAGTGAAGGGTTTGCACCACATAAAACTCCCCAACTTTTAAGGCTACCACCTGAGTGATGGGACCCAAAATTATCTAGCTCTGAGAGCCAAAAGAATTGAATTCACAAGTTCCATGGGACTATAGCAAATAAAGAAACACCTGTTAAATAGATGCACAAAGAAACACCTGTTAAATAGATGCACAATCACATACTGTTGGGCTCAGTGCAGAGGGAGCACACAAAAAATGCCCATCTCTCAGTTTTTTACTGGAATGGGTGTGACTGAATACTTTTCCACCTGCTGCCAGAGGATCTGGCTACTAATTGGCCTCTATCCATATGCTGAGTAGAACCAATCCTTGAGCCCAAAATTACCAGTGGGCACTTACCCTACTTTCTCTCTCCAGTCAGCTCCAACAATAAAACTGATTCGCCAGCATCTCCCTTGAAGGAGCTAGTCTACATATCTAGTACCCCAACTTTTCAAGTGGCGATGCTATTTGATGGATGGGCGCTCAAATCACCTAGCTCTGACAGCGACCAGAGATTGACATTCACAAGTCTCACAGAACCATATTAAACAATAAGATCAGTTTTCAATTAGGTGTACCTATATTTCTTGCAACCACCTTTCCTGGTCTCAGTGCAGAGGGAGCCAGCAAAAATGCCCATTTCTCAGTTTCTTCTTGGAAGGAATGTGCCTGTGGCATATTCTCTCAGCTGCTGTCTGAGGTTTCAGCTTCTAATCATTCTGAATGCAGAGCTGATTTGAATCCTCTTGGGACCATGAAAGAGCTGTTGGGCATGTCCCTTCTGTCTCTGAATAGCTCATTCCAGGAGTAAAACAAAGCCATCAACTTTTACCCCTAAGGAGCTTGTTCACTGATCTAGCACATCAACTGTTACTTCTGGTTCCCAAAACACTTAAATCTGGGAGATGATGGGGCTGGGTATTCATTAATCTCCTGGGAACACACAAAGCACAGTGATGATTTTATTTGGGTCCATGAGCACTCCTAGTGACTATTCCTTCAGGTTCAGCACAGACTCAGGAGACAAAACCACCCAGTTCCCAGTTTCTCCTCAAACCTAGTCTGGGAGCTAGACTTCATATGTAACACCTTGACATTCCAGATGTTGCTTGAAGGTTAGGTTTCCTATTAGCCTGCAACAGGGCACTAAATAGGTAGGCAATTAGTAGTCTTCCAGGAGTATGAACAGGTATATTGGCATTTCCCACACCTTTGGGATATTGATTGGTCTTGGCACACCTCTTATTCTACAGGGAGCCTCTATAAACAAAGATGGGGGTTTGGGTAATCATAAAAGTTTGAGAAAAAATCAGGAGCTCAGGCCAGGTTGATTGATGAGATTCCTTTCCTACATGGGCCTATCTATCAAGACTGGGAGAGGAAGATGTTTAATCCAGTGCACAGAAGCCAACACAGACAATCAAGGGATTGAAGAAACAGGAGACTGTGATCCAAACAAATGAACAAGATAAATCTTCAGAAACCAACCTCAACAAAACCGAGTTCAAAATAATGGTTATAAAGAAGCTCATGGAGGTCAGGGGCACAATGCATAAACAATGCGAGTATTTCCACAAAAAGTAAGAATAAAAAGCATCAAATAGAAATTAGAGAGCTGAAGAAAACAGTAACTGAACTGAAAATTTCAATAGAGGGTTCATTATCAGACAAAAACAAAAGGAAGAAAGGAACTGCAACTCAAAAACAAGGCAGGGGAAATAATCCAATCAGAACAGAAAAAAAGAAAGAATACAGAGTGAAGATCACTTAAGGATCTTATGGAACATCACCAAGATGATCAATATACACATTTTCGGTATCTTGGAGAAGAGAAAGATAAAAGGTCAGAAAGACTGTTCAGGGAAGTAATGGCTGAAAATTTCTCTTAACTTGGAGAAATAGACATCCAGACCAATAAGCCCAATGTACCAAATACAATAAATTTAAATTATTAAGATACATTATAATGAAATGGTTAAAGACAAAAAAAACTGTTAAAAGCAGCGAGAGAAAAGAAACGTGTGATATACAAGGGAACTCCCAAAATACTATCAGCAGAAACCTTACAGACGAGAAAGGAGTGGGATGATATATCCAGAGTGCAAACAAATAAATAAATAATTTCCAAACAAGAATTTAAAAAAAGAGAAAAGCTGGAGTTCATCAGTAGACTTGCCTTATAAAAATGCTCAAAGGAGCTATTCAAGATGAAGTAAAAGGACACTAATCAGTAATATAAAAACATATGAAAGTATAAAACTCACAGGTAAAGCTAGAAAAAAAAACCCTTGATGAACACATTTCATTTGCACCTTTAGAGACAACTTCTGTATTAAAGATTTAAAGGTTATCCCTTGTTTCACTGATGTCTCTGTGTCACTTTATCAAAGAGAATTTTGTGACCATTGATCTAAAATAACAATTCCTCTCACCCTTGATCCCATTGTTTATGTTATTTTCTTCTCAACTCATTATATATTGTATATTAGCTTTTTAAAAATTGTTTGTTATTCAACAAAGTATATGTTTCATGAAAGTATGGACATTTTTGTTCACTGCAATATTCCTAGTACTATAAATAGTGGCAAATCTTGAAAAATGTGCAACAAATTTTGGTTGAATGAAAGATGACCTGAGATGTTTTGGCCTTGAAGTATTGCAAATGGAGAGGTTCATACTTCATTGGCTAAGTAAATAGAGGAAAAAGGATTTTTGTCAAGTTAAAACTTTTGTCCATTTCATCAGATATATGTAGAGTAAAGGAAAATTTCTTAAATTTACTCTAGGGCTTACACCTACTAAACTTCAATTTCTTCATCTGTAAAAAAGGAATAAGAATACCCACTAGAGATATTTCAAAGTCCATCTTTGATCCCTGAATTTTGCCAAAAGATTTTCTTTGGTTTTGCTACAGATTTGACCTTTAGAAGGATGAATAGTTGTGTGTCTACCAAAGTAGCTTTATTTTCTTTTTTAAAGTTTATTTATTTATTTTTACTAATTTTTAAAAATATTTATTATTTTTGAGATAGAGAGAGACAGAGAGCAAGCAGGGGAAGGGCAGAGAGAGAGAGGGAGACACAGGCTCCAGGCTCTGAGCTGTCAACACAGAGCCCAACACGGGTCTCCAACTCACAGACCACAAGATCATAACCTGAGCTGAAGTTGGCTACTCAACTGACTGAGCCACCCAGCCACCCCTATTTTTAGTAATTTGTACACCCAAGTGTGGGGGTCAAACCCAAGACCCCAAGATCAAGAATCACATGTTCTTCTGACTGAGCCAACCAGCTACTTGCTTTTAAGTACACTTCTGGTGTTCTTAAACTAGGGTAACCCTGATCAATAAGTGTGACTATCAGATCAATTAACATTACAATGTTAGTGTTACAGATAATGTGTAACATGTGGATTGATTGCTAATATCTAAATGTTTACTATAAAAAATAAGTAGGCATTTGTAACTCCCAGTGAAAAAAAATCCTTGTTATGTGATTTACATGTTGAAATTTATCAATTGAATGTGGTTTTATGAGACAAAATTGTTAAATAATAATTCTTAATGTTTATGAAGAAACAAAATAATTAACTAAATGGGAAAATAGGCTGGTAGTTAATATAAACATTAAAAATACATGCGTTAGAAGGCTTTAGAAAAATACTATATCCTTTAGAGCACTTGGGTAGCTCAGGTAGTTAGACATCTGACTCCTGATTTCAGCTTAGGTCATGATCTCAAGGTTTGCCGGTTCCAGTCCCACATCAGGCTCCTACTGGTGGCATGGGGCCTGCTTGGGATTCTTTCTCTGCCCCTCCCCCACTCATACTCTTTCTCTCAAAATAAATAAACTTTAAAAGTACTATATCCTTTATTTTTTAAATTTCTCTAAACATTTTACAAAGTCTATTTGTTTATTTTGAAAGAGAGAAAGAGCAGGAGCATGGGAGGGGCAGAGAGAAGGAGAGGAAGAATCCCGAGCAGGCTCCTCACTGAGCCTGATGTGGGGCTTGAACTCACAAATAGATCATGACCTGAGCTGACATTAAGAATCAAATGCTCAACCCACTGAGCCACCCAAGTACCCCAATCTTTGCAATTTCTTAATATGACAGAGCTAACGATGTATTCAAAACGTGAAAGTGTTTCAAAATGCACAAAATGCTTCATATAGTGTCCAAAAGAATGAAAGAAAATGCTTATGTGACATTTTTCAACCTTTTAAATAATTTACCAATTCTGTTCCCTACAAAGAAAAAATCTCTGTTTTTGGTTACCTTTTTCATCCAATATAATATTCTATTAATAAAACATGAATTGAAATGCCAAAGATCATTTGTGTACATGATATTTTAGTTAAATAATTGGCAATTTTCAGGTATACCTCATCTGGAAAAGGACATCCGCAGAACATTGGGATGATTATAATGGGTATTTGCCCCAAAATGCCTCTTATGAACAGTGGCTCCATGACATGCCAAAGAACATTCTGTGCTCTTTGAAACTGCCCTCTGTATCACCACTTTAAAAAAATAAGGAAATTGAATAAGATTCTGTTTTATTACCTGTGTTGGAAAGAAATAAAAACTAGTGAGGCAATAAAACACATTTTCTTTCGGTGGGAAGATAGTGATTTCCTGCACTTGGGTCTTTCCAATGAATAATGATGTTGCTTGGAGATGTATCTCAAGTTTTATTATCTCCTCCCTAAGATCTATGGTTACTGACCAACAGAAAAATTCTGCCAACACATGTAAGTAAAACTCTTGCATTAGTTTTGCAAAATTTAATTGGGTAATTTGGCATAGCAAACATGTACTACAACTGATAAATAAAATTCCAGGGTCAACACTTGTGAGATTTTAAAAATTGTATGACTTGGGGTACCTGAGTGGCTCAGTTGGGTAAAGTTTCAACTTTGGCTCAGGTTATGATATCACAGTTCATGGGCTCAAGCCCTGCATCAGGCTCTGTGCTGACAGCTCAAAACCTGGAGCCTGCTTCAGATTCTGTGTCTCCCTCTCTCTGTGTCCCCCTCCTGCTTGTGCTCTGTCTCTGTCTCTCAAAAATGAATAATCGTTAAAAGAAATTTAGGGGCACCTGGGTGGCTTAGTTGGTTAAGCCTCTGATTCTTGATTTCAGCTCAGGTCATGATCTCATTGTTTGTGAGTTTGAGCCCCACATTGGGCTCTGTGCTGACAGTGTAGAACCTGATTGGAATTCTCTCTCTCTCCCTCTCTCTCTCTCTCTCTGCCTCTCCCCAACTCATTGTGTCTCTATTTCTCTCAAAATAAAGAAACTTAAATCTTTTTAATTTTAAAAAGTATTGAAATTGATTCAAATAATGTTTCTCTTTCTGAAAGAAGAAAATCCTGAGCATTTGCTATAAACTTAATCCATTACTCTGAAATTAATAGATATAGATCAAGTTGATTTATTTAAAAACTGAAACTGAAAACAAAACCTGAAACTGAGATAGGAAACAGCTCCAGAATGCTTTTCTCTTCAATCTGGAGTATATTACAATGAAATGTTTGCAGCTTCAGAATATGGAAGAAAGAAACTGGAGAAAAATGTAAGTGAAAGTGAATAATGAGGAAGTGGAAATACTGGTGAAGGCGCACCTGGGTGGCTCAGTCAGTTAAGCATCCAATTTTTTATTTCAGTTTAGGTCATGATCTCATGGCTATAACATCTTGCATGCACCCCCCCGCCCTGCCCTGGGCACTGGGTGTGGAACCTTCTTGAGATTCTCCCTCTCTCTCTTCTCCCCAGCTTGCATTTGTGTGCACACACACTCTCTCATTCTCAAAATAAATATAAATACATGCATATATACATACATACCTACTAGTGAAGATAATTATGATATATTCTATTTGGATTGAAGTCATCTTTAAAAATTTTTTTAATGTTTGTTTATTTTTGACACAGAGAGAGACAGAGAGTCAATGGAGAGGGGCAGAATGAGAGGGAGACACAGAATCTGAAGCAGGCTCTGGGCTCTGAGCAGTCGGCACAGAGACCGATGTCAGCACAGAGTCCCTAACTCACAGACTGCGAGACCATGACCTGAGCCAAAGTAGGCGCTTAACGACTGAGCCACCCAGGTGCCCCTGATTGAGGTCAGCTTTTAAAAGCACATTTTATAAGTTTATTTATTAAATGTGAGGTGGGGGAGATGGAGGGAGTGAGAATCTCAAAAGCAAGCTCCATGCCGGCAGCACAGAGCCTAATACGTGGTCAAGAGATCATGACCTGAGCTGAAATCAAGAGTCGGACGCTTAATCACCTGAGCCATCCCAGTGCTCCTTAAGCACGTTTTTAAAGTACAAAGATTCTCTCATGATTACTTCAGAAGTTACTTACTTAACACAGCACTGCCTCTTTTGCGCTGGGCACAGTGCTGTTCCCTGTGGCATAATAATAAACAAACCAGACATATTTCTTGCCCATGGGCAACTCACATTCACCAAAGAATACTTATAAGAGAGGTATTGAATTAATTGTTATATTGTTTTATATAATACCTTAGGTGAAACTGCATTCAATAAATGTTTTATTATATTGTGAATTATGAAGCTTACATCAGTATAAAATGATACCCAGAAGGAGTTACATTTTGCATGGCATATTTTGGCAAATATGTTATATGTTAATGTTTCTAATCATAGAGCATATTGGTAAGGACTCAATCAGAAAGTTTTTAATGGTGTTTCTATAACCTGAGAATGAGCTGGTGTATAAAATTGCAATTACTGTGTAATACTCTGTCATTTTCAAATAGTTTATTCTGGAATAGTGTTCTCCAGACTGTCTTGTCACAGATAGTTTCCCAGTGAGTTATGTTAGGAAAAGGGGAGGACTTTTGAATTTGCCATGACGTCATCCATAATTTATACTTTAAGGTTCTTCACATTAAGGGCAAACAAACATAGTACACAGCCTTGAAAGGTCTAATAACATTATAAAATGCCTAAAGTGTCAGAGTTAAAGGATAGCATTAGTCAATAAATATTTTGTATACTTTGTTTGAAATATTTAAACTTTAAAAAGGACTGGTGAGAAGTCAGTTCTATCTTTTTACAAATAATTATATTTTAGATGCTTAGAAGGGAGCAGACATGAAAGTAAAAAGAAAAAATAAATTTAGTTAGCATGAAAATGTGGTAGTAAGAACAACTCTGGCCAATTTTGTGATTTTTATTCAGTTTCTCCTACAGAGATAAAGGTGTATATATACTCTGAATGATAAAATTTAGAATAAGATTAAAAGAAAGCAATTCCAATTTAGAGTCAGAGAATTTACACACATGTTCATAATCCTTTAGTAAGATTAATACTGTCCTATTAGATCTCATGAATATAAGTAGAAATTGTTGACTTCCAAACTAGTTTTGTCTGATTAATTATTTTGTGATTTTAAGTTAAACTAATACATACACTGTGAAGAGTTTTCTAGCTAGATTACTTCACCATTACATAAATTACCATGAACTGCCCTTACTCTCTTCTGTTTGTCTCCAATAGTCCATTAAATGTTATTTGGTCACAATCGTAAAATTGGTGGTATGGGGACACTTTGATGTCTACTCCTCCCCAGCCTCAAACAATAATAAGCATGGCTTGTGATAAAGTCTTGGTGATTTAATTATAGGGTGATTCAAGCTCTCTGCTCTCACAAAGGGTTAATATCTTTGCCATATAATTTTTTAAGAGAAATGCTTCCTTATAATATTTAACTGTGCTTCTAAAAGTTAACAAAACAATTAATAAAATCATTGTAGTCCAATATGTTCTTAGATGTGTTTGAATGAAGTAGATATGAATTAAAGATATTGAAGTGTGTAAGTCCTACTAGTAGACTCTTTTCCTTATTTTGATAGATTTTCCATCATTGAAATGTGTTTCTAGTTAGCTTAAGAGTGTCAGTGATTTTAAATTCATTACATCATTTAAAATTTTTGAATAAGTTTTAATCACTACTGTTGAAACATACGTGCATTCTTTTGTTTAATAAGAAAAATACACAATAGAAAAATTTGAGAACTTAGTTTCCATCTTTGATATAACAACTTGTTAAGATTTTTACAGTTATTGTTAAAAGATTGATAATTAGCTATGCCATGGACCAAAATGGGAATGAGATAAAAAAGGGACTTCTGAAAAAAGTGATGTACAAAATTAAATTCAAGACATAAATGTACTCATGATGGAGAAATTGAACAAAATTGGATGCAGGCAGCTAGCTGAGCTCATTAATCAGCAAACTGAATTTATTTTATTTGGGATGAAGAGAAAATGAAATGTAGAATAGGATGAAGAAAATGAAAATGCAGGCTCACTGACAGAGATAATTATGCTGCTAGATTAACACCAGATTTTTTGACAATTCCATTATAACTGCTACAAAAATCAAAATAACTGTAAAGTTTCTTGAGTTTTGACATGTGAAATTTTATGATATGAAATCATCTTTGTATGTCAGACAAACATGTCATAAGAAAATAATCAGGACAATTATATGATATTTGAAAGAAGTACCTCTGAAATTGTACCCAGATTATGACCATAAATAAATAAAATATTAAGAAATTATTCACACATAGGAACTTTACTAAACACAAAAGTGCTATGTTTTAGAGAAATAATTTTATGTAAGTAATTCATTTGGAAAGTAGACTTATAGAAATTCAAATGCTAACTTTATACATTTAATATTTCATATTTTTAGATTGTGAAATCTATTTTTACCTTAGCAGAAAATTAGTTGCATTGTGGAGTAACCTTATACACTAGTATACACTATCAAATATCTTATTTTGCCTACTGCTTGTTATGGACAAAGATTGTACTGAGGTCATATAATTTATTAAAAAAAAAGAATTTGCTCTTTAAGTCAAAGATTTAAACAATAAAGTTAGCTACTTTAAAAATATTATTTTTAGTGTTGTGCTAGATGAAGACAATTATTTTATTGACATTAAAATTATGCAATGAAGGTCTTTTTCATTATTATAACATTTATTCTCTGCATAAAACAAATTTTATCATTTCCTAATGTGAAAAGGTAAATACAAATATCTTTCAACAAATAGGTTTTGCTGAATACAAGTTATTCAGATTTTTTGCAGTTACCAAATGTGAGCTCTATATTTGAATTTCATTGATACCTAATTAGGAGAATATTAAAGGGAGTACCTTTGGCAAAACAGGGATTTGACTCCACTAAATAAAGGTAAGATATGCTTCTCTTTAAATGTTAAATTAAGTATCAAGTTTTCAAATACTCAATACTCAAATAATCAAATGTTTTTGAAAGGGAAAATCATGGACTTAATCACAACAATAAAGAGTTAAATTTTACATCTATTCTTTTAATGCTGAAAATGTCTGTTTTAATAGACATGATTAAACATTAATCAAGATAAGGTGTTAATCATTTTCCTTTCATTATCTGGCTAATTACTAAATTTTAAACCTATTATAATAACTTTGCATAATTTTTGTTTCTATATGACTGACTTCAAATAATTGGAAATTTGCATCATCTGTAAGAGGTTCACACATATTTTACCAGAGACTACAGTTCTGTTTCTTTGTTAAATTGTTTTTTAAAAAATGACCACACTTTTTTTTTCCTTTTTCTAGAATTTCTCCTTACTTCACATTGCAAATCAAATCATCAAATTAGTTGGTCATGTGTTACATTTTATTTTTAATATCTATCAAATAAAAAATATATACTTGAAATGTTACACCTGCAGTATTGTGAATACTGACAGATATTGAATCTTGATGACTGTAGACAACTTGAAATACATGTAGTTTTGAGGTCAAGGGATAATAATTCTATAACAGGAGGATCATAGTTTTACCCTAAGTCACTGAAACTTAAAAGACAAAAAAGTTTAAATAATTATTTTGTAGGTTTATAACCTACTTAGAAAAAAACAGTGAGCAAAAGTAAGAAACAAAGAGATAGAAGGTATTGCTAATAATTTGAACTTCTTGACCCATATTACAAGTTGCAGGTGGTTAATTTGTATGTGACTTCACCAAGTTTGTCTTTGGGCAGAATTTGATAATAATGTTAAAAGGAAACTTTCTATTTTCATATATAAAGTTAAATATAAAAACATTCAGCCATCAGTTAAATTTGCTTAAAAATCTAATGTAAAGCTTCTGATTTCTAGTTCGACATATAAGGAACTTAGAAGTTGCCACCCTGTTCTAAGGATTAAAGAGCTGAATGGACAGACAGATCAACAACTCTTCTAGAATTCATAGGAGAGGGGGAAACTCGGGGCAGAATACAGCTTCCGACTCTGATTGGTGAACACAGAGAGTGGCGGCTTACCAGAGTGGACACACCATGGGAACCAGTGTCATGAATCTCTGCAGGCTCAACATGGACAGCTCGGAGAGTTAAAAACTCCAAGGTGCGAAGTGAGACTTATTCCCACCATAACTGTAAGATTTATTTCTAAGAGCTCCACTAGGTTAAATATCAGAGAAAAATCTCTTCTTGCTTTTTGAAATATGCCAAAGCACTCTGTACTTCTTTATGAGACCTGCTCTCAGGGGAAACTAGTTAACCAAAGTCTAGCCTCTTGGGGTATTATCCAGGTCTAACTGAGTTGGAGGAAAAGAAATACCCAACTCCAGTCCCTGTTTCCATCTCATCTCACCTAACAAGAGAGAAAAAAAAAAAATAAACACTTGTGAAGTCTGCAGTTTAGAGATAATAGGCTCATTAAAAGACTAAGAACCCTCCTCCCCCTCATCTCACCTATTCATAGCGATTCTTTTTACCCAGTACAAAATATTAGGCTATCGAGGAAAATTTCAAGGCATACCAAAAGACAAAAACACAACCACGCAGTACTTAAGAAAAAGAACCAAATTAGAGGCCATACATACCCAATTTCAAGATTTACTATAAGGCTGTCATAATCAAAACAGCACAGTATTGGTAGAAGAATAGACAAATGAATCAATGAAACAGAGTACACAGTCCAGAAATAGGCCCACATATACGTAGTCCATATATGGTTGAGCCTTGAGCAACACGGGATTTGAGGTGTCGATCCTGCATTCAGTTGAAAATCTGTGTATAACTTGACTTCCCCAAAACTTCACTAACAGCCTTATTGATAACATAAACAGCTGATAATACATATTTTGTATTTACATGTATTGTATACTGTGTTTTTACAATATAGCAAGCTAAAGAAAGAATATTATTTAGAAAATCATAAAAAAGATAAAATATATTTATAGTACCATACTGTAAAAAATCCATATATAAGTAGGCACACACAATCCAAAGCAGTGTTGTTCAAGAGTTAACCATATATAGATTTTTAACAGAGGAGCAAAAGCAATTAATTGTAAAAGGATAGTCTCCTTAATAAACAGATGTCCATATACAAAAATGTATATAGTAGAAATTGAACCTTAGATAAATAATTAATTCAGAATGAATCATAAAGCTATATGTTAAATGCAAAACTACAAAACATCTAGGAAAAAGTATAGGAGAAAATCTAGGTGATCTTGCATTTGGCATTGAATCTTTTGAAAGAAATGATTTTTATTAAATAGTTAAATAAATAAACAACTAATTATTTTATTAAAATTTGAATCTTCTGTCCCTCAAAAGACACTGTTAGAGAGTAATGACAAGGCACTCTGGGAAAGATATTTGCAAAATGCACATTTGATATGGATACAAAGAACTCTTAAAATTCAACAATAAGAAAATAGGCAACCTAATTTAAAAATACCAAAAGATCTGAACAAAAACTTTGCCTGAGAAGATCACAGATGGCAAATAACCATACAAAAATATGCTCAACATCTTGTCATTAGGAATTTGCAAATCTAAGCAGCAATGATATACTACTACACACCTACTAGAATGTCCATAATCAAACAAAACTGACAGCAACAAATGCAGGCAAGCCTGTGGAGGAACAGGAATCCTTTTTTATTGCTGGTGGGAATGCATAATGATATAGCTATTTTGTAACACAGCTTGGCAATTTTTTTATAAAACTAAACATAGTCTTACCATAAAATGTATCAATTGCACTCCTAGATAATTACCTACGTGATTTTATAACTTACATTCTGCACAAAAACTGAACATGTATGTTTTTAATAGTTTTATTCATGATCATCAAAACCTGGAAGAAACCAGAATATACATCAATATGTGAGTAGATAAACCATAATACATCAATACAATGGAATGTTCTTCAGCAGTAAAACAGAAATAGGCTACTAAGCCATGAAAACACAGAGATGAAATTTAAATGCATATTAACAAGGAAAGAAGCAAATGAGGAATTTAGTGTGAGAGTTTGTTTCTCTGGCTAGGGGTTAGGCAGTATTTATCATCCACTGTCACTGTAAGCTATCAGAGCCTAAAATTTCTTCTCATGTTCTTGTTTTTGTCTTTCCTGTTGCTTTTGGACTTCCCTCGACACTATGTAAACAGAGTCTGAGCTTGGCATTTGCTTTCAGCTTTAATCCCCTGTTATTGTACAAGAACTTTCTAGACATGGTGAGTGGCGTGGGTTATGGGATGGGGAACATTCCACATTCCTACATGATGTCTCAATCCTTCGTGGGCTAATATCCCCAAGCTGTGACCTTCTCAAGCACTTCTTATTTCCCCCCCAAAGGTGAGATGGGAAAGCTACAGGGGGCTGGATTTGGTTATTTTCCTTCCCCTAAATAGATTCAGCTCTGGTAAAAATTCCCCTTGAAGGCAGGACTTCATTATCAAGAACAGAACACTCGAAGTGTGTGTGAAATGGTTATTTTACCCTCCTCTGCAGGGGATTTTTCTCCCTTATTCATCTTTGGGAACTTGGTGGGGCTCCTGGAGTTAAAACTCTTGAATGTTGGGTAGCGCCCCTTAGGCCGACACCCCAGGAGTTCTCTCTCAAACTAATTCACGCAGTCCCCAGCCATTAGTTGATTACCAGTAAGTGCTCCTGGTGTGCCCCAGTGATGATTTCTGCTCCCAGGAGTTTCTGATTGTATTGACCTCTCCAGTATTTCAGCCAGTGATTTGCCTGCGGCCTGACTTCTCTGATGGATCTAAGAAGAGTGGTTGGCTTTTAGTTTGTTCCGACATTTTTCTTCTGAGGTTGGTAGTGGTGACTTCTAAGTTCTTTATATGTCGGGCTACAACTATTTTATTGATTTTAAAAGTATAGACATGATGTACCAGATAATAGTAGCTGAGATAAATAGATTTTTAGTGTGAAATTTTAGTTTATCTGGCAAAGAGTTGGTCTGTGTTTAATGGCTGATAAGGCTCGAGGTGTCAGAGGCTACAATATCTTCTCGGGTGCTTCTATTTGCTCTGTTGTTATTGTTTTTCCTAGGAATTTCTTCTTAAATAGAGTCTGCAGCTTGCAGTTCTTTTAGCTGTAATCTACTGTTATTTTATTGATTCAGTGATGAGGTGGTGGTAGGGTGTGGGGGAGAGAGATTATGTTATGATCCTATGATTAAATTTGAGGCTTTTAGTGGACCTGTATCCCTGTTTTGTGGGGTTTTTTTTTGTACCTTCAAGTCTATTTCTAAGTCTCCCCCAAATTCCAAAGATGAGCCAGTGTCCAGGGAACGGCCCTTCCCACAGGTCAAACAAGGCTCAAAGTCTCCTTCTGAGTGTGGGAGTTTCTTATGGAAAATTTTCTGAAAGGAGTTCAAATTATTAGTATTTTGTTGAGGGGGGAGGAGGAGGAAGAGAGGAGGACAGAGGATTGGAAGCGGGCTCTGCACTGAGATCAGAGACCCTGATGTGGGGCTCCCTCTTACAGTGAGAGCATGCCCTGAGCCAAAGTTGGAAGCTTAACTGGCTGACCGACCAGCTGCCCTCGAATTATTGTTATTTTTTTCTCTCCTGCCAGAAACCTGAGGACTTTTTCCCAGCTCTTCACTGCAAGAAGCTGAAGGACTTCCTAGACGTAAACCCCACAAAAGTGGAGGGCGGCTAAAACTGTGGCTCCGAGGACTTTCTCATTCATGCTACTCTCCAGTCAGCCTCCCACAACTCATGAAAGCTACCATCCAAGCCTTCTACAAGTTTATGGTGACAAAGACATTTCCCCAGGTAAGCGTGTCTCAGCTGTTCTGTGTCCACCTGTCTCTCCTGATTGCAGAGGGATGGTTTGCTCTGCAACCTTAATTTTCTGATGGGTCCAAGAAAAATCATTGATTTTTCAGTAAGGCTTTCTTCTTGTTACAGTAAAAAGAACAAAAATGAAAACTTCCAAGTTCTTTTTATGTCTGAGCTGAAAGCTGAAGTAACTAAATACCTCTTTTGGTAGTATATAATAAAAGACAAATACCAAAGTTTTCACGAAAGTTGAACTATTTTTTAAAAGTTGGTCCCATTTGTTAATAAGAAGGGACTACATATTTAGAGTACATTTTTAAAATATTTGGTGGTAGAGAGAGAAAAGGTAAAGGAAGAAAAATGTTAGGTTCCTTTTCTTTAATGAGGAGGCATAAATGCTTTCAGTATCAACACTGAGAAGTAAAGAAGCTTAATACACACAAATGTGACTAAAAGTAGAGATAAATGTACTGTGTTTCTTTCAAATGATCACAGACCTAAAACAGTCTCTAGAACTTCTGGGAAGGTAGAATATATAGCCTAGATGTCTGATTTCTACTATACCAACTTAGAAAAATCATGACTATGAAAGGATTAGGCATAAAAGAATAAACATCAATCCAAACAAGCACATAATTTATATTTTAGTAAAAACAGCTCTAAAAAGTGGCAAGTTAACAGGAAAAATAAAGAAAGCATATAAAAGGCAATAAAAGATAAATGTTTACTTACACAAAGGAGCAAAATATAGTTCTAATAATAATTTTCCCATATGATTCTAAGGACAATACCTAGGGCATTGTAGACTTTTTCTTAAGTTTATTTATTTTGAGGGAGAGCAAGCACACGCACACAAGTGGGGGAGGGGCATAGAGACAGACTTTCAAGTAGGCTCTGGGCCATCAGCAAGGAGGGAGCCCCCAACACGGGGCTCCATCTCACCATGAGATCATGACCTGAGCTGAAATCCAGAATCAGACACTTAACTGACTGAGCCACCGATGTGCCCTGAACATTGAATGGTAGTGATGTTCAAAACCTACAAAGAAAGGCCAGAGAGTGTCCAAATTTTTGAATTATCAAGGTTGAATTGAATCATATTTAATTTTGAATCAAATTATCATCAGAAAATATCTCTTCTAAGACATATACAAAAATTGACTATAATGTCTCCACCATAAACACCAGTAAGATGTAATAGCATCTGTAACTTCTTGGACTTTATTTTTGACCATTATGAAATAAAAGTAGAAATCGGTAACAAATTTCTGGAAGAAAACACCGGTTTGGGAATTTAATAGTGTCTTTATATTGGATAGAGAGGATAAATACATACACTTCTAAGTTCTTTATAGAATAATGAATATCTGGGTGCCTGGGTGGTTCAGTTGGCTAAGTGTCTGACTCTTGATTTCAGCTCAGATTATGATATCAAGGTAGTGAGCTTGAGTCCTGAGCCAAGCTCTGTGCTAGCAGCCTGGAGCCTGCTTAAGATTCTCTCTCTTTCTCTGCCCCTCTCCTGCTCACATGAGCACATGCACGTGTGCTCTCTCTCTCAAAAAATCCTGAATATCCTGTCAAATTTTATGAGAAGTATCTTACGTCAAACTGATTGGAAAAATACACAGTCCTAGATTATTTCATTTTTAGAAACTGAACTAAAATAAATGTTCTGAGCCGTGTCTCAAGAAGTTAGGCAGATTTTGCTGACATTTTTCTAAGTTAAAAAAAAACAAAGGAAAAAAAATCTTAACTCACCAATGGATTATGGAAGAAACCAACCTGATAACAATTAGCAGAAGCCTTTGTTAGACAATGTTGTGCTTGAGAAATTTTAAAGGAGCATTCTAACATGGGGAGAGAGGGCAGATTTTTGTAATAAGTTATGACAGGGAGGTGTTGACCTGAATTTTTGAACTGAAATGTTTCAGGAAAGTTATCTTGAGAGTGGTTGTCCTTGTAAATCAGCTGGCCTTGTTTATACAAGTTGGATTTTATCTAAGAGAGTTGAGGAGGAATGCTTAGGGGCTAAGGTCATGCAAGGAAGGTGAGGAGGAACAATGTGGAGGACAGGACATGAAAGGACCTCAGCGGAAAGTTCTCAGATCTGCAATGGCTCTTACACTGTAAATCTGTTGGCCCCACTCTGGGTGCCTCTTGCTCAGTGACCTGTGCCTGCTGTTACTTGTGCCTTTGTGTCCTTGCTTCCTGTTGAGTGTGGGCAGAACCCATGGTCCATGGCTTCCTTGGAATTATTAGGACATGCCAAAGTTGATAGGATTTTACTTTTATGACTTTTATTTTATATATAAGACCTTAACTTGAGGACATAAAAATGAATAACTGCCTTAAAAGAACACTCACATTTATCAAAGAACAAACTGCATATATCTGTGTAAAAATGTGTGTGTGTGTGTGTATACACATCACAAATGTATATTCAAATTAACAATAAAGAGATGAACAATTCTACTTAAATATGGCCAAAAGGTTTCAAAAATTAATTCACAAAATAAATTTTAATCAGCATTAAATATATAATGGAATAAATGTAGAACTGAATTATAAAAAGCAATGATTTTCTACCTATCAAATTAGAAGAAATTTACTTTTTGTTACAGTTAAATTGGCAGTTTTTAAAGATTTTTAATGTTTATTTTCCTTTGAGAGAGAGCGAGCGAGAGAAAGAGCAAGCGAACACAAACGGGGTTGGTGGAGGCAGAGAGAGGCAGAGACACAGAATCTAAAATAGGCTCCATGCTCTGAGCTGTCAGCACAGAGCACAATGTAGGGCTTGAATCCATTAACCATGAGATCACAACCTGAGCCGAAGTCAGACGCTTAACTGACTACTGAACCACACAGGCAACCCAAATTGGTACAGTTTTATGGGAGTGACCCTGTAATATATATAATTTGTCTTCTATTATACTGCAGCACATCTTCTAACAGTAGAATCTAACACAGATTTCCCCTGAAATTTTATTTCAAAGAAATGATCAGGAATTTACCTATTTGCTTATATAATCTACAAAATCTATAATTTTTATAATTATAAATAATATGCCTTACCCTTAGTGGAATTTAAAGGGGGTAGTTTTATATAAAATATTATGCATTAGTTAGAGGAGGTGTTTAGAATCTATTTACAGGTATTAAGTAATGAATAACAAGTGTAAAAAAGACAATGCAAATCTATTCAGTAGGATTTTAATTTTACAAATGGATGTATATAGAATAGGTCTAAAAATGCAAATTTTAACATTATATTAAAATAATTTTTAACAATATTTTCTTCTGTTTTTGAGGTGTAAATGACGTATATTAGTTTCAGGTATATAACATGATTCCATACTTGTATATATTGTGAAATGATCACAAATCCAATTATCTATCACCATACATGATTACAAACTTTTCCTTGTGATGAGAACTTTTAAGATCTCTTCAGTAGTACCTTTCAAATATGCAATTCAATATTTTAACTATAGCTGCCATATTGTACATGACCTCCCATGACTTAGGACTGAAAATTTGTACCTTTTGGACCCCTTTACCTGTTTCACCTCTCAGTCTCTGTAATCACCAATATGTTGTCTGTATCAAAGAATTCAGATATTTGGGGGAGAGGGGTGGGGAGGTGGAGAGAGAGGGGAGGAGGAGGGAGGGGGGAGATTCTTAAGCAGTCTCCATGGTCAGTAAGGAGCTTGACACCAGGCTCAGTCTCACAACTCTGAGATTATGACCTGAACTGAAATCCAGAGTCAGATTCTTAACTGAGTGAGCGACCCAGGTGTCCCAAGAGTTCATATTTTTTATTTGTTTGGTTTTAAAGATTCCATACATAAGTGAGAGCATATGGTATTTGCTTTCTCTGACTTCTTTCAGTTAGCCTGTACCCTCAAGGTCCATGCAGGCTGCCACAAATGTCAAGATTTCCTTTTTTTTTTTTTAATAGTTTATTGTCAAATTGGTTTCCATACAACACCCAGTGCTCTTCCCCACAAGTGCCTTCCTCCAACACCACCACCTCTTTTCCCCCCTCCCCCTTCAACCCTCAGTTCATTTTCAGCATTCAGTAGTCTCAAGTTTTGCATCCTTCTCTCTCGCCAACTCTCTTTCCCTCTTCCCCTGCCTCTGGTCCTCCATTAGGTTTCTCCTGTTTTCCTGCTAGACCTATGAGTGCAAAAATATGGTTTCTGTCCTTCTCTGCCTGACTTATTTCGCTTAGCATGACACCCTCGAGGTCCATCCACTTTCCTACAAATGGCCAGATTTCATTCTTTCTCATTGCCATGTAGTACTTCATTGTGTGTGTGTGTGTGTGTGTGTATGTGTGTGTGTATAT
>NC_043714.1:33769095-33774350 GCF_006229205.1 Suricata suricatta
CACACCCTCGCCAGCATCTATAGTCTATTGATTTGTTCATTTTAGCCACTCTGACTGGTGTGAGGTGATATCTCAGATTTCCTTTTTTTAATAAGATTTTCTTCATGTGTATGTACAAATGCCACATTTTTTTTCATTGATGGACACTTGGTTTGTTTTAATATCTTGGCTATTTTAATTAATGCTACAGTAAACACAGGGGTGCAGGAGTCTCTTCAAGTTAGTGTTTTTATTTTTGTCTGATAAATACCCAGAAGTGGAATTGCTGAATCATATTGTAGTTCTTTAATTTTTTAGGAAGCTCCATACCTTTTTCCATAATGGCTGCACTGATTTGCGTTTCTGCCAGCAATGCACATGGCTTCCCTTTTCTCCACATCCTCATCAGCAATTGTTATTTCTTGCTTTTCTCTTTAATCTCCATTCTAACAGGTGTGAATGGCAATCTCCTTGTGGTTTCGACTTGCATTTCTCTAATTAGTAATGTTGAACACCTTTTTATGTACCGTTTGGCCAAATGTGTATCTTCTTTTGAGAAAATGTCCATTTTTTAATTGAATTGTTTGTTTTCTGTTATTGAATCACGTGAGTTCTTTATTCTGGATATTAACCCCTTATCAGATATACGATTTGTAAATATTTTCTTCCATTCAGTAGGTTGCCTTTTCATTTTGTTGATGGTTTCCTTTGCTTTGTAGACAGTTTTATTTTGATATAGCCCCCCCCCCGTTTATTTTTGTTTTTTGTTACCTTTGATTTTGGTAGCAATCAAAAAATTCATTGCCAAGACTGATGTTCAAGGAGTACCCATGTCTTCTTCTAGAGATATTATGGTTTCAGGTCTTATACTCAAATCTTTAATCCAATTTGTGTTAATTTTTGTGTATGGTATAGGGTTGGTCCACTTCCATTCTTTTACATTTGACTTTGTGGTTCATGATTTCTTACATTGGTGTAAGTGCATTTGAGTAATGGGACTACTCTTCCAGACTACAGGTTTGCTTTGGCAGGGGCAGTTTTTCACCAGGTAGCTTAGCCTGGGTTTCTGGGTGTGCCTACTAGTAATGCCCTTGGGAAGGTGGAACATGTTATTAATGGGGCAAGACCACAGTTTGAGGATGGGTATGAGGGTGTGTGCACTGGCTGAGAATCAGCTATGAATTCGCTTCCCTTGCCCTGAGAGGGCAGTAGAACAGGACTCAGGGTCTGGGTAAGTCATCATTTGGGGATCCAAATTACATCAGAATATGCATTGACTTCCTTGGTTGGGAGGGTACCAGTTTTGCAGATGGGGGAA
The DNA here is from genome assembly GCF_006229205.1 of Suricata suricatta. Lineage (NCBI taxonomy): Eukaryota > Metazoa > Chordata > Mammalia > Carnivora > Herpestidae > Suricata > Suricata suricatta. Next base: position 33,770,393 of record NC_043714.1, read on the forward strand.
GCTCTAGGGTTCCATGAAAGTGCCACAGTACATAGAGCTGCTGAATGGGCTGTACAGCTTTCTATAGGCTCTGGTTAGGTTCCCTGGTCAGAAAAGATAAAGGCTATATTTAATAATGAACAGGGCCTCAAATTAGATTTCCTGCCAGGAGGCTGTGGGAGAAGCATCTCTGCAAAGGTGAAGACGGCACAGGTGCAAACAGGGCCACTTGGCTTTGCTCTGCCAATTATTGGCTCTGCCTGCCTGCCTCTCAGCTCCGGTGCTCCCAGGCCTAGTCTCTGGCCCCTATGATCAGATGGGGCTGGAGGACACTCCCCGCAGTGGATAGGGCTGTGATTCAGCTCCTTTCTTAGGTGGAACGAATGGGCTCTAGGGTGAGCAAAACTCCTCTTTGGAGAATCTCAGGCAGATCTGCATCCCACCATGTTACCTGGTCCGAATGTCCCCCCAAGTTGGTTGTGCTAATGGGCAAAGCTACTGGCTGAGGTTACTACTTGGGCACTGCAGGTGTAAATTTGGTCTGCCAAAATCTGGGTGCTAGTTGTTTCAAGCCCTTTCCACCTTCTCCATTATTGTTAGATTCCTAGGGTTGAGCCCTGAAGATTCTCCTACAATCCCTGTGGTACAGCAAGATCAGAGTAGGTACTCCCATCAAACCCAAAATTCTGGGGACCCCCCCAGCACCCCCACCCCCACCCCAGGTTCTCTCCTTCCAGTGAAGCATCTGAAGCCTCCCGGGAACCCTCCTGAACAGTACCACACTGGCCTGGGGGAGGAGCAATGCTGTCAACCAGTAACTGCTGCTTTTACATTTCAAATGCAGTCTTTTCTCTGTGATGGAGGGCTGTCTTCACCTTTACCCCAGTGTTCTAGGATTCTCTCAGTGATGTCTTACTCTTGAAAAATTGTTAATTGTTCTTCTTGTGAGGGGTAGTGAAGTTTGGAGCAGCTTTGGTGACCGTCTTTGTGATGTCACTACGCTTGCATTGAATCTGTAGATTCCCTTGGGTAATGTGGATATTTAACAATGCTCGAATACAGGAGCATTATCTAGGTTTCCACTTATTTGTATTATTTTCCATTTCTTTTATCAATATCTTAACTTTCGGAATACAGGTCTTTCACCTCCTTGGTTAATTTTTTTTCTAGGTGTATTCTTATTGTTATAATTGTAGATGAGATTGTTAATTTTTTTTCTGCTAGTTTATTAGTGTGTAGAGCACAACAATTTGTAGCCTGCAGCATTACTGAATTCATTTATTCTTTAAGTTTTTTTGTGTTTGTTTATTTTGAGAGAGTACATGCACATGAGTGGGGTAGGGAGGGGGAGGAGAGAGAGAGAGAGAGAGAGAGAGAGAGAGAGAGAGAGAGAATGAGAATCCCAAGCAGGTTCTGTGCTAAGAGCAGAGGTGGACATATATTTTCATTATCATCATTAATAAATCTTGTTCCATCAGTGGACAAGGAGATGCTCTACAGTAGATTCCTAATGTTGGTAGTCATTGATCACTTCCTTCCTATCTGCAAATAAAAGTTATCAAGGTTCAACTTGTACATTTCCTGCCCCAGCTCCCCCTGAAATCAGCCCTTTTCCAAGCCCTCTCTCTCTCTTTCCTCCTTTATCTCTTTCCTCCTTTATCTCTTTCCTCCTTTATCTCTTTCCTCCTTTATCTCTTTCCTCCTTTATCATCTCTTTCCTCCTTTATCATCTCTTTCCTCCTTTATCATCTCTTTCCTCCTTTATCATCTCTTTCCTCCATTTCTTTCCTCCTTTCTTGCTTTCTTTCTTTGCATTTTAAGACCATAATTTGCATGATAGGGATGATCTTTCCTATTGATTTAGTCACTCTTCCAGGCCATTTCAGCGGACACAGCTAGGATTTATATGTGTGTGTGTGTGTGTGTGTGTGTGTGTATGTGTGTGTTTGTATGTATGTGTGTGTGTGTATATATATGTATATATATATGTGTGTGTGTGTGTGTGTGTGTTTATATGTGTATATATATAAATGTGTGTGTTTGTATGTGTGTGTGTGTATATATATGTGTGTGTATATATATATATATAATCCAGGTATTATAACAAATTTCCAATTCTAATCAAACCATAGAGCTTTTATTAACCTAGCCTCTACCGCATGTGCATTAACTTTAACATAGAATCCTGGTTCTCAGGGACATAGACATTAATTAGAAAGGACATAGAATACCCCATAATTACTCCTTTGTTCCATATTCTATGCACAGTCTTGGAGCGACAACAGTACTATCATCACCAATATGATTATAGAACACATGGAAATATTTTCATGTACTCTTTGCATTCCTCTCATGTAAAAAATATAGTTGTACTGTATTTGCATTGTTAGAACATATATTTATTACATACCATACATACCTTTTTTCAAACTACATTTAATCCTAAAGGGTTGTCCAAGTATTAATCCTTGTCAACTATGCTTATGGTGTTGTTCCTCTGGTCATTCTCATTTTCTGAAGCTCATTCTTAGGTAAATAAGTGATGAAATTTCTAAGCAAACAGTATTCCTTAATTTCTTGCATGTTAAGAAGTTCCATTTGTACTTGATTAATTTGGTAGGGTTTGAAATCCTTACTAAAATTCTTTTCTCATTATTTTTTTCAGTGTTTAAATACTCCACTTTTTTTAAATGTAAAAAAAAAAAAACCTTGTTGTTAAAACATCTGATGATAGTCTAATTCTCTTTCCTTATATGTGATGTTCCTTATTTCCCCTTGGATACTCAAAACATTCCTCTTGAAAATGCCCAATAATTTTATACTTTACAAAAGTATAAAATGTACTGATGTTGTACATTCAGATTAATATTCTTGGTGTGCCAGTGCTGTTTTAAGATTCAGTGGTCAAATTTTATTTGGTTAAAATTTTCTTCAATTATATTTTTGAATTGTCTTTTTCCCTTGGTTTTCTTCTCCAGGGACTCCAAATATTCATGTGTTCAAAATTCTTAGCCAATCTTGAATATTCTTTACTTTTCCCAGAAACTTTTTTTCATATATTTCCTTATAATTTATTTTTTAAACATTTTTAAATTGTCTATTTTGAGAGAGAGAGTGTGTGCATGCACAGGAGAAGGGGCAGAGAGAGAGGGAGACAAAGCATCAGAAGAAGGCTCTGGGCTGTCACCAGAGAGCCCAATGAGGGGCTGAATCATGATCTGAGCTGAAGGGGGATGCTTAACTGATTGAGGCACCTAGCAACCCCCATAATTTATTTTGTATTTCAGTTTTCTTTCTCTTGATATTTAACCTATTTTTCTTCTGTGTTCATTTGCTTTTGTGGTATTGCTTCTATTCTTTGCATTGATGAAGATTGTACAAATATAATATTCAGGTCTGAGATAAAAGATAAGAATTATAAAGATTGGATTGGATAGGCAAGTGTATATGGTAGAAACATATTTGTGATCATTGGAAAAATTGGTGCATCAGCTTAAGATATACTGCTAATAATGCTAGAAATAATTGTGTAGCAAATAACTTATTTGATGTTCATTACAACCCCATGAGGCAGATGATTATTATCCCCATTTTACAAATGAGGTAACTGAGGGAGAAAAAGGCTAAGAAATATATCAAGGTCACATATCTGGGAAATGGTAGAGAGATACGTTATGTAAATATTAGAGCAAAGATGGAATGGCTTAAAATGACAACTTCTGTAGCCTTAAAAGAAAACCAGGACAGAATACATTCTTGGAATGAAAACTACCAGACCATCTCCTTTTTGGCTGTCAAAGTAACAGAGGGGATTCTCAAAATAATCACATTTCTTAAATTCATGCTCTATGAATTTCATGCTTTATATTAATGCTGCATGGTATTCAATAAACAAAGCTGATGCCAATCATGTCTATATCATATCAACATGCACTGTGGAGAGCTTAGAAAACTATGAAAGCCTAAAGAAGGAAAGACG
>NC_043714.1:33774450-33826589 GCF_006229205.1 Suricata suricatta
AGAATATATCTGGGTTGCAAGAAGGTGAAAAAGTAAGGGAGAAAGGAGAAAGGAATATAAGGAGTAAAATTTAAAGGAATTGAGTAAAGAAAAAGGAAAAAAAAAGGTAATAATGACAAAGAAATAAGTACGAAACTAGTGAAGAAAAAATTTTTTGTTATATATTAAAAAACAAACAAACAAACAAAAAAACAAAACCAAAAAAAAAAAAACCAGAAAAAAAAAAAAAAAGCAAGCAGCAGCTCCCCTGGTGGATAGGCTTGGTTTGATGGGGTAAGTCTTGGAGTCTGCTCTCAGAGGCTCCGCCCCTGCCTGAGGCGATATGAGCAGCAGGAGGTGAAGTGGCACCTTCACAGACTCAATTGAGGAGCCCCCACCCCCAGTCAGGATCGCGATTGCAATGGGGGAAAGGAAAAAAACAAAAAGGAAAAAACCAAGTCTCTCTTAGTTTCTGATAGCTGTTGCTCAAGACGCTGTGTGCTGCTAGAAATGAGCTGGGAGCTCCTACATTCTAAAAGTGCTCCCGGGCCTCCACCCGCCATCGACTCTTTGTTGAGGGTCCCGTTGGTGTGCACCTTATTTTTTCCCTGTGGGGACCTGGGATTCACGCAGTCCGTGTAGGGGGCGAGGTATGCCGTGGAAATGCGGTCCGTGGTCCTGTTCCCAAAACCAAGTTCGAATTGCTCACGCCTGGCGCAGTCGCCCCTCGGGTGGCTTCCGCCGTGGCGCGCGCCTCCCCAGCGCAGCTGCTTCTCACAGCCGCAGCCGCCTCTGATTCCCCGCAGAGATGGCTTAGGGCTGGAGGCTATTCCTTCTCTTGCGCCCTGCTGCCTAGCAGTTATCTATGGAGTGGGTTTCTGTCTCCAAGGGCAGCTAAGCATTCTATACCTCTTCCCCAGAGACAGTTCAATGAGCGTGTTCTGACTCTGTCTCTTCCCTTTGTCTCCCGGGCGCTGCACACTTGCGCCAAGTTGGGCTGGGGATCTTACCTCCCTTGCCCGTCCCGGGCTGGCCCATCCCCGGATCTCCCCCGTTCACCCCCACTCACTCAGATATCCTTGAGGTTCTATTCCTTCTGGAGTTCGTATTTTCTCCTTCCGCTCTCGCAGATGAGCGCAATATCCTTCTCAGTTCGATAAATGGTGCGGACGGAGTTTACAGAGCTCCCTTCCTCTCCGCCATCTTGGCTCCACCCCCTAGAGATTTTTGAAGTTATTGGCATGCAGTGGGCATTTGAAATCATAACCATAGATTGGGATTTTTCGGGGAAATAGGCAGAGAGCTAAAAGGCCAAAGAAAGTATCCTGAGGAGCTGATGGCACATAAGAAGGTAACAAAAGGGGGGAAAGTTCTCATGACCACTGAGATAAAGGGACTGGGAATGTGAGAAAAATCCAAACATGGTTGCTAACCATGGGAGAGGGAAGTAATTTAATGACAGAAGATCAACAGTATCAAATGTTTGCAGAGAAACCAACTAACATGGGGACCACAAAGTATTGACTGGATATAGCAACTAGGAATATAACACTAATCAAGAAAATTTTCAATGGAGTAGATTTAACATAGAAATGGTTAAGTGGATGGGAGATGGGAAAGTGAAGAAACAAAGGGATGTGACAGGAAATCAAGAGCTGAGCTTAGAGACAGCAGGAAGATACTTGTGACACAATTGCTAGTGTTCCAGTCAATATTTTTAACCAGTCTATTATATATAAGGACAGAAACAATTGGTACATAAGTAACTTTTATTTTTCCATATATCTGCTAGATATTTAAATTTCAACTAAGTCTGAATATGTTCTAATTAAGAAATTTTAATTATTATTAGGCTAACTGTATGATATGTGCTGTTTAATTTAGAATCATAACTAGCAAAACACATAGTTATTTTTTAATCTTTAATAGAATCTACTCTGAATAGAGGAAAACATTCTTTATCCTGTTAGAATCGCTCTATAATTCTGTGCTGTAGCTTTTGGCAATAACAAAGAAAAGCTTGTTGAAAGCCTGTGATTATAGGAGTTTTATAAGGATAAATCATGGCTGATAATTTGAGGCTATTAGGCTCTTTTCATCTTGATAATTAGCAGGTATTTAATGCTTTGTGAACATTTCCAAATTAATCATTAATTAGAACATTTTTGCAAGTCAGGTCAATTCTATTATGTGTTTTGTGAGAAAATAAAACATGCAAAGGTGAGATGAGAAGCCTTTCTTGGGCCTCATATGTAGTGACAACTTTTTGGGAATATTCAGTACTTAAGAATAAAATAGCACTGAGTGCTGCGCACAAAGCTTAATGTGCTTGCCCCTTGATGCAGTTTGGGACAGTTCTAAAGAGTTTGCAGATACTTCCAAATCATCTTTGAATATTGTGAGTCAAAGTTTATATGTCTTTATAAAAAATATGAACTGCATATTGAAAACATTTTTGTGAGAGGCTGTAATAGCTAACAATGGATTTGTGTTGTATAAATAGATTTTAGAGAGTTGAGAAAGGAGAATTTGATTATTACAAAGGCACTGCCAGGGCAATGAATACAGTAGAATATGTGGAAAGTTGGTAAAAACAGTTGAGAATTGCTAGAGTATTGTTGATTGAGTTGGAATCCATATGTAAGGTAGAGTAGAGAGCATAATAACTTTTGAAGTGGTTGTCACATATGTAGTTATTTCTTTTCTAATCCCTGCCCACCCAATCTCTTAAGCACCAAGACCAATAAACACCCTTCCCAAGCACCTACAGTGTCAACACACATGTAAGTTACTCTGTGCTTCAGTACTTTCCTTAATTTTGGAACACAAATTTTCCTTCTTGTGAACTTGATTCCATCCATAAAAAAAATTGAGAAAGCATGGATTTCATCTAGAATTTCTAGGTGTCACTGGAAGTTTTTCAGGTTTTGTTAGCTTGCCATATTGATGTAATCAGAAGCCAGTGAATAATAACCAAATGTAATAAATATATTTTTATAAACTTTAAGTATCTATGCTCAATTCTATTTTTCATGTTTGTCTAGTTGTCTCAATTCATCATTTTTGAGAACTTAGGATGTTTCCCATTTACTATTATGAAAAGTTCATGATGAACTACAAAAAAAACATTACCCATTTGGAATATGAGACTACCTAGTAACTGACCTAGAGAGATACTTTCCTTGTCTCAAAAGTAGACGCAATTAGCAGAGTGTTACCGTTGTTCTTCTAGAAAGTATATCAAGATCTGTGTGCTGTTTTCCTGCCATAGGCTACATAATTGCAATGAGGGGGGAAATTTTACAAAGCGACTCTGTGTTGCTTATGAACCTTCTTTGCTCCATTCCTCAATGTGTTCGTTATTTATAGAAAAACTAAAGGAATTTCTATTTATCATTTTCCTAAAGAAGTTTTTTTCAAGTTTAAATAAAAAGTCATAAGAGTTTTGCTTATTCTCTAATGGGTGGTGTGGGAGGTTAGAAAAAATTATTTCACATTCATATTGCTGGGAACTGCTACATCCCTAGACGTGTGTAGCTTCAGGCCTTACCAGTCCTTCTTACTACCTGCCACCTTCACTACTAGTAAATTGGCTTATTCTTCCCCAGGGGTCTGCAGGCTATACCTCTGGGTCAATTTCGTCTTATTTCTGTAGAGCTCTTGAGTTAAGAATTACTGTTACATTTTTAGATGGTTAAAAAATAAGTCAGGGAAAATAATTTCATTAAATAGAAGAGTTATATAAAATTCAAATTCCATTGCATATAAATAAAGTGCTATTAGAAAACAGCCACCCTGTATTGTCTGTGGCTGCTTTTTGTGCCACAACCAAGAGTTAAGTAGTTACCACGGATAATTAATGGCGCACAAAGCTGAATTTTTGCTATTAGGCCGTTTACTCTACAGTGTACTGATCACACTTCAATAGTTCAATAATAGCTATGGACCCTGTTGCTATTCATGTCCTTGTAGGCTTCTACTATGAGTAAGTGGCAGGATTAGGGAGATTAATATCTTGGAGGACACCTACCAGGAAATAAAAGATGAGGGAAACCCTTTAGCCTCAGTCTTTCCCTGTAGTCATGTGGGTTTCATTTTGTTATCAAAAGCATTAATATGGAACATAGCACTGAAAAGCATGCAAAGTGACATGTTCTAAATATGTATCTTTGAGCTTCTACGATGATTTCCTTAACTTGCGTTCTCGCAAGCTAGACCTAATTGTATGCACACATGCAGGTATTGATAGTACTGCCCATGCTTCATGCAATGATAGTGCCAATTTTCACATGCAATTGGAAAGTTTAAAAGGCACTATTTACCCATAACTTTGTCTAAATATAGGGTGTATACATATATATTCATTCTAATTTTGTTATTTATTTTTTAATTTAGAGCAGAGCAGGGAAGAAGGGGAGAGGGGGAAATAGAGGGAGAATCTTAGGGTCCAGCACAGAGCCTCACTTGGGCTCCATCTTACAACCTGAGCCAAAATCAGGAGTCAGGCGTTCAACTGACTGAGCCACCTAGGCACCCTTTATTTATATATATTTTTTATTCTAATGTTAAAGTTGAAAAATTATTACATTGCCCAACTCCACTTCTAATTTGTATGTTCATCTACATTGCTTCTATTAGTGTTGGTTCAATTTTAGGCATCAGTTTTGATTACTTAGTTTAATCAATATTTTTACCCTAGGAAAAATGTATCAAAATGGAAGTGTTTTATGTCTGTGATATCAAAGTATGAACATGCTTACTTTTTGGCTTAAATCCAACAATAGGACATTTTTCTCTGACTGGTAGTTAACAAGTTCAGTTATACTAATTCAGGTTCAATATTAAGTTTAATGTGTTTATGTCTTGCATTTTGACTTATTTTAATGACAGTATATACCACAGTTCCATTGTTTCTTTGTTTAAATCTCAAATGTACTAAATGTTTACTGAGTGCTATCCAGTTAATTTCCAACACACACACACACACACACACACACACACACACACACACACACACACTCATTCACTCACTCCTCCAGTGAGTTTTTGAAACATTTTTTTCTCTTAAAGTTGTCTCTGGAGTTACCTTTTCTTTACCAGTTGAGAAAAGCCATGTTATAACAAACTTTTGAAACAAGTGAGAAAGCTCTAGTTTAGTCCAGTAATTTGGATCTTGACCTTAATCTGCAGGTGAACCATAGATGGTTATTGTTTTGCAAAATTTACTCTTAATTTTCCTCTACTTATGGTCCATCTGTATCAAAAGCACTTGAAATTGGAATCTTTGTCTAGGAATCCTGTTTTATTTTTCCAGTAAGAAACACAAAAAGTCCTTTAGCACATTAATATTTGAGCACCAGTGCAAGGGAGGTTTTCATCCTGAGGCTTATGATCCTATCTGGTTATCCATTTATGTGGACTGAAGACTATTTAATGATGTAGTAGTTGTAAGCCTGTTGTTTGTTACCATTAGGGAATGCTTCTGTATAATATTTGCTTATACATTGCTACAGAAGTATAAACATTATTTCAGAATTGTTGCTGAACAATGTTGTAAATCAGCAGTTTCAAACCTAGTTTTCTAGAGTCTGGATGGAGGGTCTGCACAGGTGCACCATGGCCAGGTACTGGGGAGGGAAAGCTAGGACTGAAGGCAAGCCTCACAGCTAATACTCTACATCCTTTAGCTTTTATTCAAGAGAGCAATTCTGTTTGATCTATTTCATGCATTAAATAATTTTTGTATGCCTTATATTCCATGTAAGAATTCTTTTGGAACCTGTGTTGTGTAATTAAGGAGAGAAAGTTTGAAAATTAATGGAAAGCCCCCATATTTACATTTAGTTATAAATGTCATTCTTCTGGAAAATAGAAAATATGTTCATTGCTTGGTCTTGGTACTAGCAAACTCTGCTTGAGCAGAAGCACACCATTACTCAATATTTCCAGGCATATTTAGTTCAATCACCTGTCTTTGCATTTCTGAATCACAGTGAGTGCATTGAAATCACCATGGTAATCATCAACTTCCCAGATATGAATAGGATGATCAGGAATGGGTTAAGACCTTTGGAATTGCTTTCCTGTGTGTTATTAAAGGTTGCACAGTGGGTTCTTCCTGTATACTTTCTGTTTCTAGTTTTTTAAATTAGAGTAATTTTTTGTTGTAAGATAATTTTTAGTCTGTTAACATTTTGAGAAAAACGCTAAGCTAATCCTAACACACAGAGATAGGGCTAAACCCTTTGTATCCCTCTATAATTTCTGATATTTATACAAATGTGATTTTTTTAATTGTATGTGTGTTTCATAAACCTATTTCCTATAATTCCTGTTATATATTTCATAAAAATGGTTTGTTTTCTAAACTGATGCCTTTATTTTTAAGATTTTATTTTTAAGCAATGTCTACCCTCAGTGTAAGGCTGAAACTCATAGTCCCAAGATCAGGAGTCACGTGCTCCACTCACTGAGCCAGCCAGGTGCCCCTAAATTGATACTTTGAAAAGACATTTCTGTGTATATAGATTTTTTAAGTAAAAATACCATCATCACTAAATTAAAGTATCATGTCTCCTTAAGATATACTTTTTCATTTAGTGTAAATATCTAGGTTAATCAATTTTTATGTAGCACATAGTGTTTACTGGGTGTATTAACTTTTAGTATATTGATGTGAATTGATTTTGTAGGTGTTTATATCTCAGTCGAAATTCAGATTGTTCCCACTGCTTTACTATTGTAAAAATTGCTTTGATACACATCCATTTTCTATAGGTTTACAAATGTTATTTTAAGATATTTTTCTTAGAGTGGAATTATAGGGTTAAAAACTACACAAATATTTTATAGCTTTCGGTATACTTTGTCAAATTTACCTCAGAATGTTTGTACAATCTGCACTCTTACTAGCAATGAATAATATTTAAGGTAGGTTTGAATTCCCAATAGGAAAAGGGATAATGATACCATAAATATGGTTAAATACTTAAGGGCAAGTGATTTATGGTATTCTATGTATGGAAAGGTTATTAGGGTAAAAACTACCCTGACAAATATAGTGACCTTTAAAAAATAATACAAATATATTTTATAGTATTTAAGTGAAATAGCTTTCTTCTTTTTTTTTTTTTTTTGGCTCTGTTTTGTTACTTGCAATACAGAAGAAAGATTTATTTTTTTATTTTTTTTAACATTTATTTTTGAGAGAGAGAGGGAGACAGAGCATGAGCAGAGGAGGGGCAGAGAGAGAGGGAGACACAGAATCTGAGGCAGGCTCCAGGCTCTGGTGACCTGAGCTGATGTTGGATGCTTAACTGATTGAGCCACCCAGGCACCCCAGAAAGACTTATTTTTAATGTCAACAATGTTCCTAACTGAAAAATATAAATTATTGGGGAATGCATTGTGGTATATGTATGGTAGGAAAATACTCCCTTCCAAAAAGTCATTTCTTTTGTTCACTTAATTACCTCTCTTTTTTAAATAGTCTGAGGTGTGAAAACTCACAAATTTGCAGTTGTGCCCTTTAAAATTCAAACTGGTAAACTGTGACTAATGACTGTGATTAAAATTCTTGAATTATCTTGTTACTAATTAGACAAAGTACTAGGAAATTCTCTAATGGGAACAAAGGTATTTGTATAGATTTTGACTTAAATTTGTAGAAAACATCACAGGAAGGCTATCCTTAGAATTATAATTCTAGGGGCACCTGAGTGGCTCAGTGGATTGAACATCCAACTTTGGCTAAGGTCATGATCTCACAGTTCGTGGTTTGAGCCCCGTGTCTGGCTCTGTGCTGACAGTTCAGAGCCTGAAGTCCATTTCTGATGCTGTGTCTCCCTGTCTCTCGGTTCCTCCCTGCTCATGCTCTGTCTTTCCCTCTGTCAAAAATAAAGATTAAAAAATATTAATTAGAATTACAATTCTTTGTTGTTGTTGTTGTTGTTTCTTACCTAAGTATCTCTGTGCCAGAATTTTCATCAATAAAGAGTAATCACTTTGTTAACTGTTGCTTACCATTGTTCTTTAGGCTGATAACATTGTTCTTTAAGCCGGTAACATTAAAGCAGTAATACTATTATAGTTACTTTCATTTTTATCTAGTTGTTTATTGTACCCAGGTCATAGTGAATATATATATTTATGATACTTTATATAACAAATATGATACATTACCCATCAACAGACATGTGATCTTTATTTACATATAAAAACCACTTTACATAAGTTTCAATATTTTTTTAAGTATGAAATATCTCAAACATAAAATACTGTCATTCACTTCAGTACTTACAAGGCTATGTATTTTTCTTCATGAGAGGTGTGCTGTAGAACGTAATTGCCCTAATGATGTAAGAGAGAGAACTAAGATGAGAATATGTTCTCCTCACACTCATAGGTTGTAACTGGCAAATTTTGAAAAGCAAGAGGAGAGTCTTCAGTTGTGAGAAAATCTAACCACATTTTCTACCGCATTTAGGTAGTGACAGGATCTATATGCATTCTTGGTTCTGTATACATAACATATATAATAATTTGGAAACCCGTATATCAGGATTCCTATCTTGGCAAGGATTAAATGGAAACCCCATGAAATGGATTCTGTTTTTTGACTAAAGCTGGAGACCTTAGAATGTGATCATTGGTAAACTGGAACGGATCTACTTACTTAGTGTTGTCAATTGAATGGCCTCTCTTAATTATGCAAAAGTACAATGAAGAAGCTCTATTTCGCTAAGAGCATAGTAACACAGGGGTGTGTGTGTATTTTTTGTTTTTGTTTTTGTTTTTTTTAGTTGCTTAGTATAAGCTTCCTGCCCTCTTGATATGATCACAGGGGAAGAATGTATGAGAGAGAAGATCAATTCTCCATATAAGAGATCTATTGAGGACAGTGGAAGAGAAGGACAGTGATCCCCTGGAAATAAGACTCAGAAAAGGGCTTAAGAACCTGAGACTGGAGGATGGAGGGAGAAGGGGGATGGTGTGTTGATACCTGCTTTCTTTGTGGCAAGTGACTGATACACGTTGGTAGAGTATGTTCTTTGGGGTAAAGTGATTAAACACCTAGAAGAATTGAAAGTGTGATAAACCAGAGCACACATCTAAGACATCTATCAGACTTCTGATGATGATCTTTTGGAAGGATTTCCATAAGACAGTGAGAGTCATTGTCAATATTTGACTGGCTGGTTTGTGCTGTATTCCTATGAGAACTAAACCCCTCTGTTCAGGGTTCTTGGATTATTAAAAGAGGTGGAGATACCTCAAGAATGAGATAACGGCCTTCCTGATATCAGGACTGCATTTGAAGAGTTGATCACACTGGTTATAGAGGAAAAAAATGAATGAAGAATATTATAATTAGTAGGTGATGGATTAATAACCACTGCTAAGTAAAAGTTACCATATGAATAACATTACTTGGGAAATCACAAGTGATCTGACATTTGGGGTCTGGCAGCCAATCTGACAAGTCTCTTTTCATCATTGTCTTTGCCACAGAAAGTTAGTCTCACATGTATGTGTTTTGGTGTTAAATTCATTTCTTGAAACAGTTTCTTCTGAGCATAGACATGTTCATCATTGTTTACGGGTCTCGTGTCACTGAGTTATGAAGTCCTTTAAACGAATCTGCATCCTTTTTGGCTTTGTTGGACTTCTAACAGTGGCACTCTTCATCTTTTCCTCTCAGTTGTGGGAAAACAGAAGATATATTTGAGTCTTGCTCTACTATAAGATGACTCCCCTGGTTGACCACCTCCACAAAAAGCCATGCATTCTAAAGCATCCTAATAATTCTGGGTTTAATTTGAAAATAAGATGCAGTTCTCTAGGTCCAAAGGCAAATGATGTAGGTTTCCATTTAAAAGAAAAGAAAAGAAAAAAGAACGATAATATGTACAGTGAAACTAATTCTTTAATATTGGTTTGGAATTTCATAGAAAATCTGAGCAAAAGATAAGTTACAGCTCATTGATTCTTTTGAATGTGAACTAAAAGAACCTTTATGATATAATCAAATAAGGGATAAAAATACAGTGATTAAGCAGAATCTGCATACAAAGACTTAGTATTAAGAAATACATCACCAAAAAGGAAATAACATCAGCATATTTCATTATATCAATAAATTCAAAGCGTGAAATCAAGGTTATCTCAATAGATGCTAAGGCACTTGATAAATAGAATACACTTCCATATTAAAAAAACTAAAGTAGAAAAATTGACTTCTTTAATATGATTAGATATTATTTATTTCAAAACAGTACCTAGTGAAGGGTATCAGTAAATGCCCTCCCAAAATATGTCTCTTTGAATTATGAATTATTTTGAGCATAAGAACCCTTGATAACCAGCAAGAAAAGCTCTGAAAAGAGGGCACAAGTTTTCCTCTTACAAAGGAAACCTATATTTATAAGGAAATTTATATTTGTCAAAGGTGTCTCTCTCTCCAGTACCAGGAAAAAGAGGACCGTTAACAACTCTTACAACTGAGGAGGACCCAGAGTTACATTTGTATAGCAATCCCTATTAAACAATACTTGTTACTATATTTTTCCTGGTCTCTAATCACCTTCCCCTAACTTGCTTTCTCATTCAGAAGCCACCAAACTCTTTTCTTTTGATTTAGCCTAAGATGATATATAAACCAAGTACTAGCCATGCTTTTGAATTGCTCATCTCTAGGTGATCCCCTGTATAATGGTGATGTACATGCTAATAAACTTCTGTTTGTTTTTCTCTTGTTAATCTGTCTTTAGACAGTCTAATTTGCAGAGCCATTGGAGACCTAAAATGGGTTGAGGAAGAGGTTTTTTGCCCCTATATCTCAATCACTAGTGAAACACTAGGAATATCCTCATTAAACTTGAGAATACCATAAAGCTATTTACATTCTGCACAATAATTAACTTTACTCTAGAAATATTCTTTAATGTAGCATATACCCAAGGTGTGTGTGTGTGGTGGTGGTGGGGTGGTAAAAATAAAAATTGAATCTATGTCAATTTAATGTGTTTAAAAATAGAGACTCACTGGAAAACACTGGAACTACTAAAGATATTAGGTAAAATGAAAACTATGAAGAACTCAATAGCTTCCTCTAACATCAGACACAATTTAGAAGATATGGGCAAACAAGAGTGCATATATCTTAATAAAAAATGCTGAGTGTCTATGTAGATATAAACACCAGACTGGCATAAATGAAGACTTGGTATATTTCCGCATTTATTTATGTTCTTTAAAGGTAAGATTCAATAATTCTAAGAATGCAACCTCTATCTACCTTATATTTAATGCAATTACAATAAAAATTTTTAAGTTTTTTCAAATAAAATGGAAATGAGAATAGCTAAACCATAAACCTGTGCCTCAAAATACCAAAGTCAATACAATACCAAAACCATGAAGTTATGGTTTTTGGCACAGAAATAGCTGGGATAGAGTCAGGAGTCTAGAAAACAATCACAAGACCTATGAAAGCTCCAGCTTATTGGAAATTATCATTTCAAATGTGTTCGGGAAAGGAGGTAAAAGTTAATAAGTGGTATGACAAGTACTTAGAAACAGATAAGTTTAGAGCTGCATCTCACACCCTGGACCAATACAATCTCTAGATTTAGAAATTAAAATTTGAAAACAACAGAAATCTGCATAAATGATGATCTAACTCAGAGTAACCTTTTAAATAACAAAAAATTAAATTTTAGAAAAATCAAGAACTGCTATCATTTATCAAATAACAGTTTAAATGGGTGTGGGGAAAATAAATACCAATGAAAACAATTAGAACATATATGAACAGTAGAACGTCAACTATCCTTAACACAAACATAAAAACATGGTGAAGGGGCACCTGGGAAATTCATGTTCATTTTCAAAACAGAAATATAAATTGCTATGAGATATTTCCATAATTATGTTCATCCTTATTAGAAATCAAAGAAATTCAATAGTATGGCAATATATGTTCTTGTTTCAGTTGGTTGTTCTGCTTCTCTTTCTATGGAGACCCCAGTGTGAACCTAAAATTGTTCCCCCCTAAGTATTTGTAGCTGTTTTCTCTCTAAATGACCTTACAGAAGGGATGTACTAGATGGTCTAAAGCTATTCTTCAAGGATGTCAATACTTTACCCAATCCCCAAATTCCTTTTAGTGACTATATAAAACCCCTGAGACATTCTACGGTAATGTGGTTCATATTTTACTATTTTACTAGGAAGTAAATAATATTTTTTAATGAATGCTTATTTTTCCAGAATAAAAATTAGGCAGAATACTATTTTTACTTAAAAAAACCCAAAAACAAAACAACAAAAAACACCATAACACTTCTGCATTCTAGTTAAAATGCAAGGTTGTTTTTTTTTTTTTTTATCACAATGCATGTGGATATTTCAGTGCCTTGCTGATTTTGGCTCTTTCTGGTTATACTTAGGAATGCTGCATGTGCACTTTCGTGTGGTAAACAGTAAATTGGAGAGTATTGTACAGAGAGATAAGAGGGGCGAGGAGGATAAATCCAGACCTGTCTGTGGGGTCATATGTGGTAGCAGCTTCTTTACTGCTACACTCAGACTAGGACTCCTCCACTCTTACGTTAAAAGCTTATTTTAGGGGTACCTGGGTGGCTCAGTCAGTTAAGGGTCCAACTATTGGTTTCAGCTCAGGTCATGATTCAATGGTTCTTTAAGTACAAGCCCCACGTCTGGCTCTGCACTGACAGTGTAGAGCTGCTTGGGATTCTTTCTCTCCCTCTTTCACGGCCTCTCCCTTTCTGTCTCAAAATAAATAAACTTAAAAAAAAATAAACTATTTCACTTTGATGCCCATACTTGCCCCTTCTTCATCCTCAACCTCATAAGAATTCTGCATTCTTATCTATTACCATTGAAAATTTGGCACCAGACTATACACCTTATCATTCTTATGACTCATTATGCATATCATTTGTTTAACTTCCTGGCCTCTTAGTTTTCTAATGTTTATATTTCCAGTGACCTCCCTTTCACTTTATAGATGTTTCTCCTGACAACATTCTGGGTCTAGATATTAGCAGCATTATTTCCTGTCTGAAATCAGATGATTTCTTATCTCAGGAAAACATCCTATTTGCCTGCCCCCTCTTTAAATTGTTCTACTTCATCTGTCTGGACACTTTTCCTTTTTTCCCATCTCTCTTTATGTCAGTTTTGTTCCATGTCTGACTTGGGTTCTGTGTTCATTGTCTTTTTAGTGTCCCTAACCCTACATTAACCCAAGATCAACATAGTCCTCTCCAAATCGATGCTTTAGCTGAATAAAATTATGGAATGTACATACTGGTGTTTGTGTCAGTTGGGTTCTCTGAAAATTTTAGGAATAAATTATGACTGATTTAAATAGTATCAGAATACTAAATGACATTGAGTGATGACATAATCTCCAGAAAGACTTGACTTCTTGGCCATAATAAATGCTGACCTTCAGGAAAAATCAAACAAAAACAAAGATTCATCTGAAATGGTAGAAATTTAGCCAGGGAGGGAAAAATGGTTTAGAGGCAAATTCCAATTAATCTAGAGCCTTAAGGTGAAATGTTCCCATAATGCTCTGTGGGGCCCACAAAGGGGGGTTTAATTTCAGTGTCATGCATAAAGTGATGCTATATAATTTTTCAATTTTATAGATTGATTAGCCATTAGGAGTAATAAATGATTACTCATGTTCCCACCATTAATTTTAAGAAATGCAGCATTATGGGTACCTGGGTGGTCAGTTTGTTGAGCATCCTACACTTGATTTTGACTCAGGTCATGATCTCACAGTTCGTGAGTCCAAGCCCTGAGTCAAGCTCTGTGATGAGTACGGAGCCTCCTTGGGATTCCTTCTATCCTCTGTCTCTTCTTCCCCTTCCCTGCTTGTGCTCTCTCTCCAAATAAGTAAATAAGCATGAAAAAAGATATGTAGCATTACTCAACATCTTAAAGCCCCTGTGTGACTCTCCACAATCTTATCTTCTCTCTCCCCTCACTTTCTCTTGAGCATCCATCTTACTGATTTTGTCTTCCAAATCTATGTCAAGACTCACAATTTTTCTTCTTCCCACTGCTATTCCAGTTTTCAATCATCTTCTGTATTGGTAGCACAAAACCTGGTTTTTCAATATCCACTATGGCCCCACTCCAACCCATTCTTAACACTGCTGAATGGCCTTTTCCAAAAACTGAAATATGTATATTCTATTTTCCTGTTAAAAGCCCTCAGTGGTTCCCTATTGCCTTTTTAATAAAGTTAGATCTCCATACGATTGCTTACGGGGGTATAAAGCCCTTTCTTTTTTCCTTACACTATCTACATGTTCAGTATCATCTCTATATGGTTCTCAGTTTAGATATAATTTCCCCTGGGAGCGTAGTCTGGGTGTTTATTGCTTATTGGCTTCTCAGCATCCATTTTACCCAGGCTTGGTAAGGCTACAATGTTCTTCCTATTTGGTTTTTGTGCTATTTTCACAGTGGAGCCCATGACTCAGCCATATGTCATCCAGGATCTCTCACTACCCTACCCCTCATGATTATTTATGTTAAACATCTCCAAGCCAGTCCAACTGAATCTATGTCAATGCTTTCCTGAGGCTGTCTAAAAAGACTCCCTGACTTTTGCTGGGCTTGATGTTGGAATGCACCAAGCCTGAAGACACTAGGGCCATCATGTGCAATTGAGGCCAGAATCCACCATAATTGAATTCTGTGTTTTCTGTGGATATTTCATTTACATGAACTAATGTACGTTCATCTTTGCATTTTAATATGTTGGAATTGGGTTCTCTGTTACTTGAAATAGAAAGATTGCCCTTATTTTGCTGGACTGTGGTACAGGATACTGTTTTCTGTTCCAAAGACTCTCCACCATGCCCATGTAAGCAGTTACCACATTCTCTGACCTTATCTCTAACCCTCCTTCTCGCTTACTCTGTTCTAACCACACTAGCCTCCATACTGGCTCTCCAATATGGGAGGCTGCAATACCTCTGGACCTTTGTAATTCTTCTCCTTTTGCCTGAGAAATCCCTAACTCCCCACATGGTTCATTCTCTCCCTCCTAGAGACTGTTTCTCAAAGTAACATTCTCAGAGAAGCTTTTTGTGACCTTTCTTTTGAAAGCTCATAAATATTTCCAAACTCATGTGGCTTCTTTTTTTCTCCTCTTTAATACTCTCCATTTCACATACTCTGCATATCATTGGTCAATTTCCCCTCCCAAACACACTTAAGTGAAGATGGTCATTTTATCCACTTGGTTCACTGGCACTATGCTGCTTAGAACAGTGTATTATAGACACTCCATATATATTTTAAACAAATAAGTAAAATATTTTTGACTATCAACTAAA
The DNA here is from genome assembly GCF_006229205.1 of Suricata suricatta. NCBI lineage: Eukaryota > Metazoa > Chordata > Mammalia > Carnivora > Herpestidae > Suricata > Suricata suricatta. Next base: position 33,789,816 of record NC_043714.1, read on the forward strand.
TGTCAGGAGCTGTTTTAGATTCTAGGTATACGTAACTAAATATTACTGGTATTGGGTTTTTTGTACACAGAATTTATAGCCTAACAGGATAAATAGTAAACACATAATTTTAAGGTCTCCAAAGTCAAGAATATGGTCTTTTTCATTATTGTGTCCACTGTACCCAGCAGACATCCAGGCACCACGCATATCTTAAAATACTTAGTCATGAAATAGTATATAAACAAAGATCTCATTGCTATCTGTTAAATAAGATTCTGTTAGAGTTTATTATAACTATTTGAGGTAATATGGCCTTCAGTTGAGAAAATAACATTAAGACAGACATTGTTTTAATAGACATAATATTATTTAACAGACATATTATTAAAGTGAGATTTTTATGTGATTATAATTTTTATTAATTATTCTGATCATAACTGTTAATATTTCATGCCTTTCAAAAAGCATCCCTGGGCTATATAGAAAACTCCTTAACTCCCTGCAGCTCCTCTAAACTTATAAACACAACACACAAACTTGAATTATAAGGAGTCATTAGCCTACCCATATTTGTCAAGAACTATTGAAAAGCTTGTTATCATCATGTTTTCTTAATTTGTAAACTAAATGATCATTTAAATAGTTAAGAAAAGTTACTTTGTAATTTACAATCAAGATTTTTTTTCTATCTCCTATATTTTACACCAATGTTGTGTCATCTACACCTGGATACTGTAAACATCTTCCTCAATGAGAATATTGAAAAGTCATCCTTGATCATAGCATCATATTGAGTATACATTTTACCATAATGTCTTTTGTGAGAAAATGACTGAATCACAGTATGTTATCTTTGATTTATTATTTTTTATTTGATTACCTTTGCATCATCCCATTATCTCCTGAGTTGACTGGTTAAACTGAATTACTGATTTCATCTAAGAAAAAAATCCATTGTTTATCATGATGTTTGGCTCTTCTTCACACTTGACACTCTTAAGAACTCTGTGAGTGGAAGAAGATTGTTTTCTGCCCAAAATGCAACCTTTGTAGTGCTTTAAATTTTATAAATTCTGTATTGCTTTGTATCAGCAAAAATCTTGGACAGGGGTTTGTAATGACAGTGAAATACCTGTAAATGGATTCATTTAATCAGATTGGCCTCCTAGCTAAGAAACATCATGTATGATACAAGGGTTTGTTCATATTAAAGAAGTAGGGAGATTATGGGGTGCATGAAAAAATGGTGAGGGGAACACTTAATGTAATCAGAAGGATGTAGGTAGAAAAGGCATTTCTAGGTGCTACTGCAGAAATAGCTCCATTAAATTGTGTTTGTTGGTTCACATTTATTATGTGAGCTATTGGATGACTGGGGTTTGGCACAGTGCCTAATGCACAGGAGGTGCTGACCAAAATTTTGTTGAGTAAAATTTGTCATCCCTGCTCTAATTGTTTACCATCCTGGAAAGTCTTCACTGTGACAGTTGCAGGACTAAAGATATTCAAGTGGGGTGTGTGTGTGTGTGTGTGTGTGTGTGTGTGTGTGTGTGTGAATCTGTTGTGAAGATATCTTACATACATGAACAGAATAGCAGGAACTATGTTTTTAGGCTGTCATTAGGTATTTGGTACTTGCTGAGAATCAACTCAACAACAGTTTTGGAGGACAAATGAGATGTACTAGGTTCTTCACTGAAAGAAAACTCAAAGATAAACTTTCTGATGAACTTAAAATAAGTACTCAGTAAATTACTGAGGGACCTTGAAAACTTAAACCAACAGGAGTGGAGTTTCTAGGTTCCTACCTGCCAATAACACAGGCATTTGCTACAGTCATTTTAGTGGTAAGCAGTTCTATAATCAAGTAAAAGCATAAAAAACTAAGGAAAAGTTCCAGTACCTGCTAAATGTGACTATAATGGAGCAACTAATCCAATAGCTCTTCTTGTGTGATCTAAGCTTGACACTTTAGTGTCCTTTCCTTAAAAAAAAAAAGTAAGGTCTAAATAATTTTGACAGTATCAGGTAAGATAGATGGAGAATAACCTTTTATGTTATAAAGGTTTGTTTTCCCTTTGTGTGTGTGTGTGTGTGTGTGTGTGTGTGCGCACGTGCGCGTGCGTGTGTGGGTGCGGACATGTGTGTGTGCATGTGTTAGTATAAAGGGACTCCAACAGAAATTGTCAATGACTTTGGAACTATTGTGAGATATTATTAAAAAAATTTTTGCTTACATTACAGAAAGTATACATCTATTTTCTAATTTGTTCAAATGCTTTGCTCAGACCTGAGCCTACAAAATATTCTCCTTTGCTTGTTGAAATACTTAGTAATTTTTCTTCCTGTAACACAGAACTCCAATATCTTCTGTCCTTCTCTGACACACTGTTGTGACTAATGCATTATGCCAACTGCTGACATAGTTCCAACCTTAAAACTGTATTGGTCAGTGCCAGCTGCTGATGTATCTTCATTTTCCAATATACTTATCAGTAGCTCCTGAGTCATCACCTTAGTCATATTTAATGGAAAGCTCTTGTCATAAGATTACTTAGACAAGTCTTTAAATTTTTTACAAAATCTGGTTAGGTTTATGCCATTAGGTGTTAGGTGTTCTCCACTACAGGATATAAAGAGTAGATCATTTCTCTTTTCGTGTTCATATTCGGACCTCTTTCTTAATATCTCAAACTGATATGCTAGACTTATACAGATAGTTATCACTAATTTCAATAGTGATTATGACATATTTTTGAGAGCAAAAATATAGCCTTTAATATTTATTTACTGTTATTTACTGTTATGTCACAAATTTCTCATAAGTCTTATAAGTTATATTTTACTATTTCCTTGAAAATATATCTACCATTTTGAAGATAAGGTTTTTAATGATGTTTTCATATTTTGAATTTCAATTATAATTTGTTTTCCTCAAAGGCTACTTACTCTCTTCAAATGTCCCAGATATTAGGATTTGCTCTAGCATTTGGTTAAATATTTCCTCCATCATTTGCTGGCTCTGTGACCTTGAGAGAAGTTACTTGATGTACCTATACCTCAGTTTTATTTTCAAGAGACTAGGGTAATAGTAATACTAATACCTACCATCTTAGCTCTTTCCAGCTGCTATCACAAAATAGCACAGACGAGGGGGTTCTAAACAACAGACATTTCCTTACAGTTCTGGAGGCTGGGAAGTCCAAGATCAAGTCTTCAGCATGGTCACCTTCAGGTCAGGGCCCTCTTCCTGGTTCACAGAAACCATTTTTTCTCTGTGCCCTCACTTAGTGGAAAGGGTGAGGGATCTCTAGAATCTCTTTTATAAGAACACTAATTTCATTCATGAGTAATCAATCTCCCAAAGGCCCCAACTCCTAATATCATATTGGGCATTAGGGTTTCAACTTATGAATTTGGGGGGACACAAATATTTAGATCATAGTGCCTACTTTTATAGGGCTTATTGATAAAAGCATTTATAATGCATAACATGCTACTAATAGAAAGGACTTCACTCATTATTCCCACCGTCAGTATTATTGTTTACTCTCACCTTGCTGAGAGTTCAAAGCATGAATTGGAAGTTATTCTTATCACTAATATATGAATAAAATAAAAAATTGAGAAATGTTAAGATTTCTCTGAGATTGTGGCTTTTACTTGAGCCATAATTTTGGATCTCAAAACTCTTCTATCAGGCAGATTAATTATAATCAAAGAATCCTCAATAGTCAAATATAGTTAATGCTCAATTTCATGAATATCAGTATTCTTTATGTGACAAACCAGATGAAGGAGAAAGAAGGGGGATTTTCAAGTCCTCTTCAGACCTATTAACTACAGAAGACTTTCATTTGACTGTCCTGACTGGTGCACTCAAAGGGGAAGTCAGTATGGAAACGAAGCCTTAATGCAGGCTTTCCCTAACGTCACCCCGAAGCAGCTCCTGCTCAGCGAAGTCATAGAACATAATGAGGACAGTTGTTGTACAGTAGTCTCAAGCACAGAGAAGGCAGATGACAGAAAAGATCATTCTAGAAAGGGAGATTTGCAATCCACTGACAATATGGACAAAAAAAACCCTAATTATAGTAAAAGCATTAGAACTTGAATTTAGAATATTTCAGGTTTGTGGTACTTTTTGTAATGTTTATTTATTTTGGAGAGAGAGGAGGGGGGAAGAGAGGGGGGGGGAGACAGGGAGACAGGGAGCAGGGGACCGGCAAAAAAGAAAAAAAGAAAGGGAAACACAGAATCTGAAGCAGGCTCCAGGCTCTGAGCTGTCAGCACAGAGCCCAATGTGGGGCTTGAACGCACAAATCATGAGTTCAACCAAAATCTGAATCAAAATCAGAAGCTTAACTGACTGAGCAACCCAGGAGCACCTGTGGTACATTTTCTTAAACAGAAGGCCACTGTGAGAAGTATACAAATAAAAGTATTAATTACCAAAGTTTGATCTCTTAACATACACTTCCTGCTCCCAGGACAGGTGCTACTCAGCTATTTCATTTTATTTTTTAACAGTGTTAAATACCCATGTACAGGGTATAGGGAGATGCATGTAAGATAGTTAGAACATTGGTAGGCATGTAGTAAAAAATGTTGGTGAAATATAGACTGATTTGTGGTTTCTCTGAATCAATGAATTTCTCTAACCATTTAGAAAATACGTGGCACTTACAGAAAGAGGGACTCTATCACACACATGGTAAGGGGACAGTTAAGACACTTCTGGAGTGATAGGGCCATGATTGGTGGATATTAAAAAACAAAATTTTAAATAAAATGTAACAATACAGAAAGGTTTAAGATTAATTAGGGTACAGCATGACGAATGATCATAAAGTCAGCAGGCCTGCTTGTCTTGAATCCAAATCAGGAAACTGAACATTACCCAGAAGTCCTTTCAGTTATTTCACTTCCAAAGGTAACAACCATCACCTGACTTCTAACACCATACACCAGGTTTGCCTGTTTTTGAACTTTACATACATAAGTTCATATGGAATGTATTCTTTGTGTCTGGATTTTCTTTTATTTCCCATTATACTTGTGAAATTCACCACTGTTGTACACATTAGTATCTGTTTATTCTCATTGTTATGTAACATTCTACTGATGGACATTTGAGTTGTGTCCAATTTAGGGCTATTTTTTACCAATAGTTCTATTATGGACTTTATCATACATGTCTTTTAGTGAGAGTACATACACATTTCTCTTGTGTATAGAAATACGGGGTTAGAATTAACTGAGCAGGCCTATGACCATCTTCAGTAGATAGCTTTCCAAAGTCCTTTTCTCAATTTACATTTTAAATAGCACTGTATTAATATTCTACTTGTTTCATATCCTTGACATGAAACTTGATAAAACTTATTGCTCATCTCTTATGTTAGCTTTTCCAGTGAATTATGTACTGGTATCACATAGTAGTTTTGTTTTTTATCATTCTGATAACTGATAAAGATGAACATCTTTTCATACCCCCATGGTATTTGAAAATACTTTTTTTGTGATGTGCATTTTCAAACTCTTACCCATTGGATTGTCTTTTTTTTTAATTTTTAATGTTTATTCTTGAGAGACAGAGAAGACAGAACATGAGCAGGGGAGGAGCAGAGAGAGAGGGAGACAAAGAATCCAAAGCAGACTCCAGGCTCTGAGCTGTCAGCACTGAGCCTGATGCGGGGCTCAAACTCACCAGCAGTGAGGTCATGACCTGAGCTGAAGTTGGATACCTAATTGAGTGAGCCACCCACATGTCCCTGGATTGTCTCTTTTGATGTTATATGCACTCATATATTCTGGATATAGTAATTTATTGTAAATAAGAATTGCAAATAATTTTTGTAAGTCCATAGCTCACTTTTGGACTCCATTAACAATGTCTTTTTAAGGAACATTTAATTAAGAGTAAAAGTTCTTAACTGTAGTCTATCAAATTTTCCATTTATAGTTAGTGCATTTTACAAAATCTTTGCTCCAAGTTTATGAAGACATTCTCCTGTATCTTCTCCTAAAAGCTTTATTGTTATACCTTTTTCATTTAGATCTGCAATTCATATGGAGTTGATATTTGTGTACAGTGAGGAGTCAAGATTAATTTTTTAAAAATCTGAATGTATTTGCTTTTTTAAAATCTTACACAGTATAGTTTATGAAAATGCCATCATTGTCTTGCTGCATTAGACTTAACCAACATCTCCCTTACACTCTGATGTCATCCCATTCCTCAACCCTTGTTTTATGTTCCCAGTGCTCATGTTTCTTAATTCATTACACAATTATTGAGTGTCGTCTATGTTCCAATCTAGTCACATTCTAGGTGCTGGGAATAAAATATTTAACAACCAATAGTGGAAGAGCACTGGGTGTTATATGGAAACCAACTTGACAATAAACTATAAAAAAAATAGTTTTCCCATAAAAAGAAACAACCAATAGTATCTCTGCTCTTGTAGAGTTTGTTTTCATGAATAAAGAGAAAAATGAAATTACAATGCCTCATAGTACTATGTGTTAATAGATACTATGCAGAAAAAAATAAGAGGAGGCTTTCATCTTTTAGTGGATCGGGCGGGGGGGGGGCAATATTATAATTCTAGAAGCTCTGGGACATTTTCCCAGGGAAGGTAAAATGAAAGTAAAGACCTGCATGAGGTGAAGGAATCGGTTATTAAAATTCTTAGGAACAAAGTGTTCCAGGCAGAATGAGCAATGTCCTCTGAGGTGAAAGCATGTGTATACAGAGGGTTAGCTGGTGACCGCAGAAAAGATATGTTCATGTCTTAATTCTTAGATCCTGTGAATAGGAAGTTACTTGGAAAAAGGTACTGTGTAGATATGATTAAGTTAAGGCTCTTGAACTGAGATAACCCTAAATTATCCTGTGGGGCTTAAGTCTAGTGAAAATGTCCTTATAAGAGGAAAGCCAGAGGTGCCTGGGTGGGTCAGTTGGTTGAGTGTCTGACTATGGCTCAGATCATGATCTCAGGATTCATAGGTTCGAGCGCTGCAATAGGCTTGCTGCTGTCAGCATGAACCCCGTTTGGGATCCTCTGTCCCTTTTTCTGTCCCTCTCCAGCTTGCTCACTCTCTCGCATTCACCCCCCCCCCCCAATAAATGAGTGAATGAATGAATGAATGAATGCATGATTGACAGACAGGAAGGCCAGGGAGTAATTTGATGCAGAGACAGAAGAGAAGGTCATGTGAAAATGGAAGCAGAGATTAGAGTTATGCAACCATAAAGCAAGGACTGCTTGGAGTCACCTAAAGCTGGAAGGGGCGAGAAAGGAGTCTCCTCTAGGCCCCTTGGAAGAGGACCGCGGTGTGGCCTTGTGGCCTTCAGAACTGTGAGAAAATACATTTTGATGTTTTCAGCCATCAGGTTTGTGGTGATTTGTCACAGTAGCCCTAATGAACACATATGGGAGATTGGTATAAGATCATAAAGGCTGTGTGCCTACATGGATGATATTATGAGGTTGGTGGTAAAGATGTGACCAGAAAAAGAGACACAGGTCAAGGCTAATGGGCTGTTATAAACTTTGGATTTTACTTGCAAGTGAGTTGGAAATTTCCTTCGTTTGATTTTTTAAAAACATTTTTTAACACTATTATTGATGTATAATTACTATGCAGGGAACTGCACATATATAATGTGTACAATTTATTTGGACAGATGTATGTTCATTTTTTAATCAAGTTATTTGGTTTTTACTATTGAGTTGTAGGAGTTCCTTATATATTTTGGAAAATGATCCCTTATCAGATATCTGGTTTGCAAGTATTTTCTTTCATTCCATAGGTTTTCTTTTAATCTGTTGATTGTTTCTTTTGCTGTGCAGAAGCTTTTTTAAAAAAATACTAATTTCTTAAAAAATTTAAGTCTGAATTAGTTAACATAGAGGGCAGTGACAGTTTCGGGAGTACATTTAGTGATTTATCAGTTACATATAACACTCAGTGCTCATCCCAACAAGTGTCCTCCTTTTTTTTCTTTAATGTGTTTCATTTATTTTTGAGAGACAGAGACAGCATGAGCAGGGGAGGGTCAGAGAGAGGGAGATACAGAATCTGAAGCAGGCTCCATGCTCTGAGCTAGCTGTCAGCACAGAGCTTGATGAGGGCCTTGAACCCACGAATAGTGAGATCATGATCTGAGCCAAAGTTGGATGCTTAACCGACTGAGCCATCCATGTGCCCCGTTAAAAAAATTTTTTTACAAGTGTTCTCCTTAATCCGCATCACCCTCTTAGTCCATTCCCCCACCCAACACCCCTCCAGCAATCTTCATTTGTTCTCTGTATTTAAGAGTCTCTTACAGTTTGCCTCCCTCTCTGAGTTTATCTTGTTTTTCCTTCCTTTCTCCTACATATTTATTTGGATGTAATTCCACTTGACTATTTTTGCTTTTTCGCTTGTACTTCTGTTTTTTTTCACTTATTTGTACCCTGTAAGTTCTGTATGCTTTCTTCACATTTTTTTTTATTTTGCTTGAGTTCACAGATTCTCTTTTTTGCTTGACCAAGTCTATTGTTGAAGTGCTCTATTGAAATTTTTAATTCATTGTACTCTTCTCCAGAATTTTTGTTTGATCCTTTTTTTGGTGAATTCTGTCTTTTTGTTGATACTCTCATTTGCTCATGTATCCTTTTTTGGTTTTACTGAATTTTCTATGTCTTATAGTGTTCTCTCTTAGCTTAGTGAGTTTCTTTTAGATGATTATTTTAAATTCTTTGTCAGATAATTCATAGATGTCAGTTTCATTAGGGTTGTGTACTAAAGATTTATCTCATTTTTTTGGTAGGAACATAGTTCTTAGATTCTTCATGATCCTCATGGTTTTGCATGGTTGGCACATTTAAAGAAGTAGCCACCTCTTCAAGTCTTAATGAACTGGTTTTGGCAAGGAAAGACTTTCCCAACAATGCAGCTAGACATTCTGGGGGCTCTCAAATGTTTTCTGTGGATGCGCACACTCTACTTCCCTTCTGAGGGAGAAGTGTTAAGGTTCTATGCTTTTTTTTCATCTTGTAGAGCCATGGAGCCTGCCTTAAACCTCCTGCCCTTTTCTTTAGAGCAGTGCACAGAAATGTGGGACATTGGGAGCAAGTTCCATTTCCTTTCTTTCCTCTTAAAGAAGAAGATTCTACATCTGTGCCTTCTCTCTGTTCTACAGAGCTGCATTAGCTTCTGAGAGCCACCTGCCCCTTTTCTTTGGGAGAATGCATTAAAATGCCAGGACACTGAATATAGGCTCCACATCTCTCCCATCCCCCTGAATATGTCTCAGGAGTATGCGGCTGGTTTGTATTTTGGAATACCCTTGGATCATAATGCTTGAGGGAGCCTGGTCCACTTTTTTAAAGAATCAAACCTACTGCATACTTTTTGGGGGGTTTTTTCCTTGTTGTATATTGGCCATTTCTAACTCCTAGGGATCTACAAAATCCTGGTAAGGACCTGCTGCCCATTCATTCATGCTCCATTTTTCTTAGCTTACCTCTGAAACTTTTGTGCTTAGTTGGTCATATCTGTAGCTCTAGACTTCTGGCTCTACCCATCCTTGTCCTGGATGAATGAAGTTTGAAACACTCTCTAAATACACAGATAGTAAAGTATCCTACTGCAGCTGCAGAAGTTTTCTGAAACATCTCTTATAAATTTTTAGATTTTTATATCATAAGTGAACTAAATTGCAGTAGCAGCTCTGAACTTTACTGCTGTTTCACAGTCTATAATAAGATCAACTCATTCTAATTTGAAATATAACACTAGATCCATGGTTTCCTAACAGCAAGATGGCACCATCTGGCACACTATTAGTGTAAGACACTGAGGTTTTATGCGACATGCATAGCATTGGGATATATACAAGTTTTTATCCAAAAGCTGACATTTTACTATGATTAGTTTGTCAACTTACTACAGCTTATTATAATAATAGAAAAATATTATGGCTTTGCAAAAAGGCAAATAATATAACAAGAGGAGTGTCATTTTCTTGATGAGAATCAAGTTACATCACACACAGACCTCACTGACATTCTCAGGGGATCTGTGAAAAAATCAAGAGCAATGAGGAGACTATTGTCTGTAAAATTAATACACAGCCATAGTGTCTAACAGGAAGATCATGAAAATGGTAAGTTTTCTGTTGTTTCAAAGTTTTAAGGATTCCCTTCAAAACCAGGGAATGGGTGTGCCATTTTTTCTAAATCAAAATTACAATAGGTTCATTGATTCTTCCCAATTTTCTCATGTTTCCTGTGCTTCACTTATTCAGAATCTGAGATGTGGCTGTTTGGTAGTTGTTTTACATCAGATAGTAGATCTTCAGTGCTTGATTTTTGTCCCCTTGGAGTCCTAAAATATATATGACTTAATGAAGTCCCTAGTTTCATCTTGATTTATTTCATTTCAAATATGAAGTTTGCAAAATGCTAAAAATCAAGGAAAATATGTTAAAAGAAGAAAAGTCTAAAAAATATCTAGTAAGTGCTTTTAAGAAAGTACAATTTTTTTTAATTTTTTGGAAGAAAGATAGAATTATTTTTCTGTATATAAATTACCTGAAAAATAGGATTCCTGAAATAACCCTCAGCCTGTTTTTTCCAGAATGCTATAAAGATAGCCAGAGATAAAAGCTGGTATCTCTACTCTTCTGTGGAAGCTTTTTTCCAGAGAAGTCTATAGATAGTATGAGAAAAATAATGATAATTTTGTTAGAATAGCAGATAAAAATAATTTATAAATCTTTACTCCTTTATTCCTATACTTATTTCTAGAAGTAGAAAGAATTAGAATTAAAAAATTATTATTGTAAATTTTAATTGAAGCTGATTTATGAAAAGTAGTACATATTATTAAGATTTGTGTATTTAAATGGCCAACATAGCTATCAGGATGATACAGAAGCAAAAAGTATTAGATTCATTTTTCAGATTACATCATCTATTGACTTTATGTTTTATTATGCTCCTGTGAGTTTATTTATCAGTAATTTTCCTCCAAGGATTTGTTGTAGGAATCAAGTTTAGAGACCAAAATTCTATTAAAAAGAACTAACTGCATTTATGAACAGAGAAAAGTAGTAATGTATCCCTGACTCTTGAGATATCAGTAGATCTTGAACCTTCAGTTTGACATCCTTTTTCTGTTAAATAAGATGAACATATTCACCCCAACTTTTATCATGGAGAAACAAAAGATTTACAAGTAAAAGTTCCTGAGGTGACTTGTATTTTCTCTTCATTAAAATTTTTTCCATATAGGAAGGGTGAATAATCAAAACAAAACAAGATAAAAGTTAACCATTGACATGTGGCATCTCAAAATTGTACATGTTATGAACATAACATAATGAAACACATTTAGAGTTATAAAAACAGTCCTAGAAAAATGCTATTTTTAAAATTTCAATCCTAACTATTGAATGAAAAATATTACGAGTATTTTTAAATGTTAGTTTATTTTGAGAAAGAGAGAGAGAAGGAGAGGGAGAAGGAGAGGGAGAGGGAGAGAGAGAGAATACCCCAAGTAGGCTCCAGGGTCAGCATGGAGCCCAATATGGGGCTTGATCTCACAACAGAGAGATCATGACCTGAGTCAAAATCAAGTGCCCCAATATCATGAGAATTTTTAATGTAACATGGATATGACCCAAAATTTTAGGGAAGAGAAAGAACCAAATAGTAATATACCTCATCCCAGGAAAGAAAATGGAACAGTTTTCTTCTGCTTTTTCTCTTAAAACACCATCGTTTTACTCAATACGTTTTGTTAAAACCGTTTTCTGTCTGAGCTAGTGTGAGGAACATGCTCTTTTCCCAAGAAGTTCACAGCCCTATAATACCTCTCCTTTGAATTAATCATTAAAGTCCTTGAGGAAATTACAACCCATGGGTCTTCTTTCATTGTCTCCAATTTAGCAAATACAATTCTAGAGTTGAATAGAGTTAAATATTTCCCTGCTCAGTTTGCTGCCCGAAAGATGACTTCTTTCCAACCTCTGGGGGCTTCTTCTGATGATAAGATCAAAGTTAATGCAAACTTTTGCAGCAGGCATTGGGTCTTTATATCAAATGCACTTAAAAGTGACTGACATATAGTGGTCATTGAATAAGTGCTCATTAAAGAGATAGATTGCTGGATCAGCCATTGGGCAGCTGCAGTTGTTACAAATGTTTGTGTTCAGGATCACATATTGGATTGACAGTTTTCATAATTAATGCCATCTAAGTCCCTTTCTTGTAAGTTCTATCTCTGTTGTCCTTCAATTATTTTTAAAGGATTTCCAAGTGATATGCTTTCAATCCTGTTCATCAGTAATTTCTGTAGGTAATTTTCATCCCAAAGCCCCATGACTCTGAATAGGTTCTACATATTTTTTTGACATCTTTGAGTGGGCCTCAAATTGTTCTACACCCTCTGTGGGATCTTATCAAGGGAGCATTTGCTTGCAATACCTTTTTCTACTTCTCTTTCTACAGGAAAGTCTTTCTTTTGGAATCTGTGAAAGGAAATATATCTCCTAGTGACAGGAGTGATCATCCAATCAGGGGAAGTCAACTATCCTAATGTTATATATAATAGACCACTGTAACCAAAACAAAGCTTACATGACTGGACCTAGTCCTTAAGGAGTAAACCCAATGAAGCAGTTTCAGGGGTGATAGTAGGTGATTGAGGAAATTTGTCAAAGATTATTTCAAGGGACAGCTGCTGATGTGAGCAAATTGTGATTTCATTGCCTCCATTATGCAAACAGGGAATGTTATCCATTATTCAAATAGAAAATAAATGGAAATATCCCCAGCTGCATCCTTTTTAGACTTAGAGGATTCTTTCTTCCCTTCCCATATCCCACTTTCAATTTTGAAAGTGAGCACTGTTACTGCTATCATCCCTCATTTGGCAATAAGACCTTTCATTTAATGTTTGATAAAACATTAACACTATGCTACTGACAATACTAAAAACAGCAGCATTGATTAGGCAGGTAGTATGTTCTGGGCACTGCTGTGAATTCTATTCTATGCATTTCATCAGTAAATACAAAACTCTTCTTAAATATAAATTATAATGTACCTGTTTTATAGATATTTTATTGATAAGGAAACTGGAACATATTATATTCATTATTACATTTGATTATTTACTGAGCAACCTATCTTATTTCATAATTACACAAATATAATTGGGTTCTGGGAAATACAGCTCTAAAGCCCATAGTCTACCCAATGCAACACTGTTAATTCTGAGTACCACAATCATTGAGACATCCGAAGTTTAAAAGTGGGAGTTGAACCAGATTGGTATTGCTATATAATTCCTGTGACAGTCCATGTATTCTTAGGATTCTATACATGTTTTATAATAACAGTGACAGTTTTCCAAATGTACTATTTTTGATCCTTAACTTTTCCCCATCTGTATTAGCTCCCTGTTGTCTTCTCTATCTTCACTAATGTTGGAGATTGTATGGTCTTAACTTCACCTTCACTCTCATTAACATGATTAGATCACTGTTTGGTTCTTGGATCTCTACATTATTCCTGGTCAGTGACATTCTCATTTCTTTCAGAGTGTATTAAAACTGTTCTGTTCCTCAATATTTCTTACTGTATACCAGTTCCCCTCCCAGTAGATAAACACATCCATTTCACAAATATTGGGAAAGTTCTCAGGTATTAATGCTTTTAATTTTTCCTCCCTCCAATATTTTTTCAATCCACCCTCCAATATTTTTTTTCATCACTCATATTTTATCTCTAATCTCCGAAGAAGTGACAATATTCTTTCTTAGCCAAGAGTGTTTTCACCCTGTCCCCTTTAATGTATTCACTTCCTCAGGATCTTAATTTTTTCAACTTCCCTCCCAAGCCATTCAAAATCTCCTTCCCTGCTATCTTTTCCTTTTCTGCCAATATGCATATTAAATTATATAGAAAAAACTCCCACTCCATCCCACATCACCAACAACTCTGTTCTCTCCTTGCCATCTTAGCCAAGCATCTTGACATTGTAGGCTACTTCTCTCTTTCCACTTCATTGCCTCTCATAAGCCTTTTAATACATGTGGATTTGGCTTCTGAGTTTACCACTTCATGAGAACTGCTTTTACTAAGATTGATATTTTCTAATTGCTAAAGCCATTGGTTGGTTTTTAGTTTTTGTCTGCATGACATCTCTTCTGAATTTGCCAGTTGAGAAGTCTGTGTTCTTTAAATTCTTTAATTTTCTTGGTCAACATCAATATATTTTTGAAACAGCTCATTAGATTATATCACTATCTTTTCTCCCTTGGTCTACTCTTAAGACTACATTTCTTGGGGCTCCAGGGTGGCTCAGTTGGTTAAGCATCTGACTTTGGCTCAGGTCATGATCTCATGGTTCATGTGTTGGAGCCCCACATTGGGCTCTCTGCTGTCAGCACAAGGCCGGCTTCAGATGCTTTCTCTCCTCCTCTCTGGCTCTCCCCCTCCTCCCCTGTTCGTGTGAGTTCTTTCTCTCTTTCTCTCTGTCTCTCTCAAAAATAAATAAACATTAAAAAAAGAAATAGTATTTCTTTGTTTCCATCCTTAATTCTCTTCTTAAACAGTGTCCTTGGGTAAGTTCATTGGCATTAATGATATCATGTAAATATATCTGATTATTCCCAAATATTTTTTTGTAATAAAATTCATCTACCCAGCCTCCTTTAGATAGCTAAGCCTGGATATACCAATGACTTTAAATGCTTATAATACCTTTGTATATTTCTTAAATATTGTACTATTCTACTTTCAAATAAAACACACAACAAAATACCTAATACTGTGTTTGATGCATTAGAAAAGTATTACCTGAAAGTTATTTTACTTATAACACCTATAGCAGGTGTCTGCCTCCCAAATTTCTGTTTAACTTGCAACACCTACATTCCACATGAAAAATCATGCCTTTTAAGCTGTTTTATCTTACGACTTGATGATAGATTTTTTACTTATTCTCTTTAAGACTATGCTTAACTTTCATTTGTTTCATTAGTTTTCTATTACTGCCATAATAATTTACCACAAAGTTAATGGCTTAAGTAACACAAGTTTATCATCCAACAATTTGGTGGTTCAGAAATCTGATACTGGTCTCACTGGGCCAGCAACGAGGTTTGGTGGCTGTATTTTTTTCTGGATACTATAAAGAAGGTTTCCTTTCTTGCTCATTTGAATTGTTGGTAGAATTGATTTCCATGCAATTGTGGAAGTGAGCTCCATTTCTTTGTTGGCAGTCAGCTGAGAGCTACTTGTGGCTCCCAGAGACCTCTTTCCAGTCTGTACACATAACCCCTTCATCTCTCATACAGCAACAGGGCTTTGAATCCTTCTCATATTATCATCTCTCTAACACAGACCAGAAAGGGTCTTACTATTTAAAAACTCATGGTTAGATTGGGTGCCCCATGACAATCAAGGAAAATCTCCCGATCTCAAGGTTCTACCCTTAAACACACTCCCAAGATCTCTTTTCCTATGTAAGGTAACATATTCCAAATGCCAGGAATTAGGGCAAGGACATCTTTGGGAGGCCATAATTCTTCCTGCCATCATCTGCTTTCTGACGCCCAAAACTTTGCCACTACCCCAAATATATTTCTCATCCAAAAATTACCTAAGGTCTCAACCCATTTTATCACCAACTCAAGGTACAAATTCTCA
The DNA here is from genome assembly GCF_006229205.1 of Suricata suricatta. Lineage (NCBI taxonomy): Eukaryota > Metazoa > Chordata > Mammalia > Carnivora > Herpestidae > Suricata > Suricata suricatta. The sequence continues at coordinate 33,805,511 of NC_043714.1, forward strand.
TCTAAATCTTATCAGCTCAAAAGTTCCACATCTGATCATCTATATCGCATCAATTAGGTGGAGGTAAGGCTCTGTTTATAATCTTATTATTATAATTGGGACATAATCTCTACCTGCACACCTATGAAACTAGATAAATAAATTATCTATTCCCAAATGACAAGATAGGCATAGAATAATTTTTATAGATATCCCAGTTCTAAAAGGGAGAAAATGGAACAAATAAAGTTCTGGTCCCAAGCAATTCCAAAATACATTCAAGTCAGCTCCATTGGGTATTAAGGCCTGGAAATAAGTATCTATGGCTTCAGGCTCTGCTGAGTTCACAGCTGCACCCTCTGAGCCATTCTCCTTTTATCATGAGAGGTACTTTGTATTTTTACCAAATTGCTTGTCAGCCTGTCTCTTGTTTGCAGAATTCTGGGGTTCTGACATTCTTCTGTCTTTAAATACTATCTCAATTAGACAACGCTTCTGCTAATGTAACATTCTCAACAAGTTGTAGCCTTAATGCATGTATCACACGCATTTTTTTCTGTTAGCCAAGAGGCTAGTCCAGAGGTCTTTGGCTTTTTCTGAGATTGCTGAGAGATAGTACCTTTAAGGTTTCTAGATACTCTCTTGTTTGATTGAAGAAATCTGAGTCACACCCTCAGTCTCTTCAAAGAGATTTTTGTGTTACTGAATACTCTGTTCTTTTGATCTTTCTGAGGAACTAGCAAAAGATTATACAAACTCTCAACTTTTCTTTCAGCCATACTTTCTGGACAGTAAATCTCTTAATTTTAGAGACTTCTTCATTCTGAATAAGCTAAAAATTGCCTAAATCATTGTCTTGTTTTTATTTGATAGTTATTCCTTCAGTATATCTTTCTCCTTTCACATTTTATTTTAAGCATTCAGAAGAAACCAGGCCACATTTTTAATGCTTTGCTTGGAGATTTCCTCACCTCTAGCACTTATTATATGCCATTACTATTTTTATTTATACATCAACATCTACCATTCGACTGTGGGCTCCCTGTGAATAGACAATAGGTCTTGGGAATTCATGGCACATATCATTGCTTAACACACACTTTTAGTAGGATATTGCTTAATAAATTTTATTAATTGAAAATACAAATAATTCATTTAATAGTCCCTTCTCTACTTCCATTCTCCCATTGGCCATAGGTAAATATTTCAGGGCACCTGGTGGCTCAGTAAAGTATCAACTCTTGATATTGGCTGAGGTCATGATCCCTTGGTCCTGGGATTGAGCCCCACATTAAGGTCCACACTGCACATGGAGCCTGTTTGGGATTCTCTCACTCCCTCTCTCTTTGCCCTTCCCCCCTTCTCTTTCTCAAATTAAATAAATAAGCATTAAAAAAATAGGGGCACCTGGGTAGCTTACTAGGTTAGGCATCTGGCTTCGGCTCAGGTCATGATCTCATGGTTCGTGGGTTCGAGCCCTATGTGGGGCTCTGTGCTGACTGCTAGCTCAGAGCCTGGAGCTGGAGCCTGCTTCAGATTCTGTATCTCCCTCTCTCTCTGACCCTCCCCTGTTCTTACTGTTTCTGTCTCTCAAAAATAAATAAAAAACATTAAAAAATTAAAAAATAATAATAGGCAAATATTTCAACTGAGAATAGTTTTAAGGATAATTTCTTTAGCTTGAGAGGTTTTTATAAATATGCCAAGTTTGAAATTACAACTCAAAGAGTCTATATAATTGTTTTACTCAACTAAATGTGTGTATGAAAACTAAAACTCCTTTCCTTAAAAATGCAGTGTAAGCACTACAAGAAACCATTAGATCAGTACAACTGTATTGTGTTGTTCCTACAATAATGCTGGACTTCTAAATCTATTCTGCTTTCTTCATAGCACAATTTTAAGAAGGATTTTCATATTCAAAAGAGAATAGGAAAAGTACACAGCTGAGTAGCCTTTGTCAATTGAATTTTTTTATTCACTATAAAATAAAACTTTATAAATCCCTGAGACCTGCTCATTCCTCAAATGATAAATTCTATATTACATGTAGAATGGGAGGTCATCTTGTGCTTTCAAGGGTGTATAAGATAGTTTAACATTTGCTTACCCAAGAGCAAATAATGCAAGCAGATTTTTATTCACAATTAAAATGTTTTCCTTCATCTTGACCCATTTGATAAGTACAGCTGTTAGAGATGGAGTTATGGAACACAGTTTTCATTTAAAATAAATCTTTACCTCAAGTAGAACAGAGAATTTTTATTAAACTACCATAGAGGTTTTATTTTCAGGAACAAAACACTTTTGAAATACATTAACATTAATTTCATGTGCCATCTAGAATTATTTTATATTTACTAGTAAGAGTATATTTATTTATTTGAAAATTTTATACATATGGTCACATAAAAGAATGGTATGTCAAAATAATAAGTTCATTATTTTGATTATTTTTGAAAGCACCAGAATATAGCTTCACTCACTTGGTTCAATGTAAAATATATATACTTTATATCACAATCTTTCTGATAACTAACTAAGTTGTTGATTGTACAGCTGTAGACATGAATAATGGTGATTATTGATTTAAGTGGATGTAATATAATCTGAGTCCAGCAGAATGAAATAAATATATAAAATGAAACTAACAAAAAAAATTATGGAGGACAAAAGGATTTAACCTTTCCTTAGAAACAGTTAAATGTGGAGAATTAAAAAAGAATATCTACATTAAAAAGGACGTCTTTTCTGCTACCGAACCCGTTTCTCAGTTCAGAGGGGGTGGCATTCCATCCTACATCCTCGCTCTACCGCAATCTGTTCCTGACAGGACCATCCATCTGTTTAGCCTGAACAACCCTGCCGTTGCTTATGTGCTTATTCACAGATGTAAGTAGGAGGTTGACTACAGGTTTTCTGACTTATACTTGAAGCCAAGCTAATGTGACACATTTGCAAGCAGAGCTGCACATGTTCTGGTTTAATTGGGAAATCTCTCCTTTGACTTTCAGAATAGCACAGAAGCAGAGCCTGAGTCTAAACAGACCTAGATTCTGAACAGATTTGAAACCGCTTGAAGGATACTGGAGGTGTGGTAAGGAAACAAAGCCTGTCAGGAAGCTGAGATGCTCTAGAAGGGGTGAGCAGCCGGCCTCCATTGTAAGTTCTCTGTTCGGAATTGATGGGCGGTGGGAACCTTGGCAAAAGTCTATTGGTTCAAGATGCACTTCAGATGATCCAAAATGTCCTCAAAGCATAAAGTAATTAGGGCCCACTTTGTTCTCCTAGCTGCGAGAGACACTCTTCTAAAATTTCTGTGATACTCCAGCTACTTTCATTTGATATTTTTGGATCCGAGAATTATTTACACAGTTGAAATAGTATTTTTTTTTTTTTTGGTTGGAAAATTTAAATGTCTGAGGCATAAATCAGACAGTGTACTTCATTCAGACTTCTCCTCTAGATCTTAATCAAGACATTCTATAAGCAATGTTGGACACTGCATAATGTTTACAAGTGCAAAATGTACTGAACATGTGTCAAGCATTAAGAAAAAATCTGCAACTGTGGAGCAGCCCTTCAGTATGATTTATAATAGTGCATTCTGTCTCTAAAATGTTTTGACTACTGGTGGTAATTGCTTTACAGTGAAAGCTAGCCTCCTTGGTTCTCAGAATACTTGTAATCCAAGCATATCATGCCTTCACATCTTTGCTCATGCTCCTTTCTCTGTGCCTTTTATCTTCTTAGAGTGTTTAAATAGTTTCAATTCCAGCTCAAAAGTCATCTACTCCAGGAAGCCTTTCTTGATCCTCTCAGTCAATATTAATTCCCACCTCTACTCTCATAGCACTGTTTTTATCTGTCATGTTGGACATCATCACAAGCTGAATTGGGTCATTGCTCCAAACTTGGTTACACCTTCTAGCAGATGCTGAGATCTTATTTCTGTTTGTGTGACTCTTTCTCAGGAAAGGATCTTAAATAAAGTATTTTCTTTATAAATACTGATTGGGTTGAATCTTAGGTATTTGTGAAATGCAGTTCCAGTAAAGCTTTTGTATAATTGTGTCTGGATAGGTCTGTTTTCAAAGCAAGTAGAGTTCTTATAATTTTTTTAAGGTTTAGTAATCTTTTTTAGTGATCTCTACACCCAATGTGGGCTGGAACTCATGATCCCAGGATCAAGAGTAGCATGCTCTTCCAACTGAGCCAGCCAGGAATCCCAAGCTCTTATAATTCTTATGATACTTAAATTTGCTTATCCCTTTATAGTTTAAAAATGCTTCTATAAAAAATATATATGTATATGTATATATGTACATGTATACACACACACACGCACACACACACACATACACAATTGCAAGAGTCCAGTAAAAAAACCCCAAAACTATTAATGCTAGAGTGGGTGACATGCAGTGTGACCTGGGAAGGAAACAAAAAGTAGAAATCTTCTAAAACTTGGAGGACTATTGTTTTTTAGGGAGTAATCAAATATATGTTATTCTCTTCCTGAAAAATATTTGGAATATCTGAGAGAGAACTGTAAAATAGTAAATAGTAGAGAGTATTCTCTCATTTCCATCAACTTTATCAACGCTTCCTGCTACATTTACATTAGTGGACAATCACCCCTCAGAAGGTCCCGTATTTTTACAGTGATGTGAAATAACTGAGAACAATAGAAATGGAGCCCTTACTTCCAAATCATCCTCTGGGAGGTAAGATTCTAAGACTTCATGAGATGTACTTCAGCATTTCCCAAGGGAAAGGGAGTTGAAAGTGTAGGATTCCAGATGTCTCTAACACACACACACACACACACACACACACACACACACACACACCCTCTACTTCAATATGGCAGCTCTAAGTACGTCAGTCTCCTTAGAATATATATGAAGAAATGATTTCTTGACTGAAAAGTACAATAAGTACAATGCATTTGTACTCTTATTTTTATTTTTAATTTTTTTAGAGTGTGTGGATGGGGGAAGGTGACAGAGGGAGGGATGAGCAGGAGGGAGGGAGAGTGAGAGCAAGAGACAGGGAGGGAGGGAGGGGAGAAGAGAATCTTAAGGAGGCTCCATGCTCAGTGAGGAGCTTAACATGGAGCTTGATCCCACGAACTGTGAGATCATGGCCTGACCTAAAGTCAATATTCAGACACTCAACTGACTGAGCCACCCAGGTGCCCCAATATATTTGTGCTTTAAAATATGTTTGAAGAAATGGTTTCTTGACTAAAAAGTACAATTTTGAAAACCACTGACCTAGGAGCAATGAAAATAAAATAAAAAATTCTTAAGTGATATTAAGTATTATTGCAGCCTTTTAGAAAGCAAAGCTCAGGCAAAGACTAAGATGCTGAAGCTTCATCAGAGAGAATGTTGAGGGAAAGAAAACTGAAGTTAGGAAAGATACAGAACAATGGGAAGCTTGAGTCACTTCACAAAGAGCAGCAAAGAGACCACAGATCACTCAATGGGTGATCATTTTTGTTTATAGAAACTCCTGGAAGATTCCCTGGGTAGCAAAGGTGGGAGGAATTACCTGGTACCAGGCTCCCTCCACACACTTTCCATTGTGTGCTTCATTCCACAGCACACTTACTGCGACTCCAATTTGAATCATCAGATCCCTTGGTAGTCACTCTCCAAGTTAGTTCCTGTGTCCATGGTGGGCACTTCTTCCATGCCTAGAAGTAAAGAGGTGACCCAGAAAAAGTGGAGCTTCAACAAGAGAAATAAAGAAGTCAGTGGAAGGAATTTGAGGAAAGGCACAGATCTGTGTCCAATGCAAGTATAGTTGTAAGAAACTTTGAATTATAGAAAGAAAGAGTTTTATTTGAATAAATGTCAATCAGTACAAAACTTAGTCTGGCATTATATAGATAGATGTTGTAGAAAAAATACAGGTAAGTGAAAATTACAAGCAAAGGCATAGAGGTACCAAAATAACACATTCAATGAGAATGTGAAAACTTTGGCTTGTCTGAACTAAAGATAGTGTTATTCTTGGTTATATCTTCATTTGATTGGACCATATCTAGAAAAATAAAAAACTGTTTTATGGAATTGCTAAAGTTCATATAAGGCTAGCACAAAACCAGTACCTTAACCATATCTACCTGGGGACTTACCTAAATGTCTTACTAAGACAGAATGGTCTTTGGGGCTCCTGGGTAGCTTAGTGGGTTAAGCATCTGACTCTTGATTTCAGCTCAGGTCATGATCTTATTGTCTTGGGATGAAGCCCTGAGTTGGGCTCTGTGCTGGGAGTGGAACCTGCTTAAGATTCTCTCTCCCTCTCTCTCTCTCTCTCTCTCTCTCTCTCTCTCTCTCTCTGCTCCTCTCCTCCCTGTGCTCTCTGAAAACAAAAGAGAAAATGGTCTTTGATACTGAAACAAGATTCAGTGATATACTAAGCACTGTGCCAAAACCTAGGGATACAAGTATAATAGCTCATACTTCTTACCATTAGCTTTGAAGCTCTATATGATATAGGATAGCTCACACAGACTTATGCCTATCTACCCATCCTGTTTTTATATACCCAGTCTTCCACAGTGTCTACTAATGGTTTAAAGATGGGTGGCCAGAATTCAGCTCCCAACTCATCTACTATGAGTGTATTACTTTGAACCATAGTAGATTTTTTTTTAAAGTAATATAGTGATTGGAATATCTCAAGCACAGTGCAACAGAAGGCTCACAAAGAATCTGTAGTAGTGTTCTATCATGGTGTTTAATGGATAAGATAGGATTATTTAATGTTACCTAATACTATTGTTTGCTCATTTTTATAATTATTTCATGCTTGTTAAATATGTACTATTCTATATATAGTTAATTCCTAGTGGAAGTTATATTCTACTCAACTAATAACTTTATATTGTCCTTATGAAATAAGAAGAAATAAAAAGTAAATTACCATGTATCATTAAGGAGGAAATTTCCAAACTGGGTGGATCCAAGCAACCTTTATAGTCACAGTCCTTGTGTCCCTGGTGCCAGCTACTCAGGTGCTAACATTAGACAGACTGCAAACTAAACAAAACCTCTTCATGTCTTACATGGTTCATATTTACATAAGGTGTTTATTGTCATTTTTACAAGGCTATGTGAAGTGGGTGGGCTGGTTATTGTTGCCTCCTTTTGATAGACACCATGACTTGGATTATATTTGATAGCTATTTCTTGGCAAACTCAGATTTCACAATCAGTATTTGGAGCTCACACTACAGTGCACTTTACCACAAACCTCAAATGTAATAATTGCTTTAAATGTAAAGTATAATTAGTCAGCATTTTGAAGTTACTGGGCAGTTGCTGTTCTAGACAAAGAAAATGAAGTCACACTCCCTCAGAAAAGCAGTGTTGAAGAACCAGAACTCTATACTCTTTTAAGTATTATATAATGGGTTTATTGTGGCCTGCCATTTTGTGGACTAGATGATATGGAGAGGTAATTGAAAATAGTTTTCCTGTAAACAAACTCTTCCACAATCTGGGGAAACCTCTTATAAGCTTTTCAAATTTAGTACATTAAATTCTGGTGTAATGACCTGTCTGGTTCCTTGTTCCTAAATCCATCAAATAAGCCCTAACTGTAGGCACAGATAGATCTGGTGCAGGCTATGGATTCAAAACCATTCCTTATACAAAGTAATAAAGGAAAACCCAGTAAATTCATCAGTACAACTTAGCACAATTATATCTTTGTCCTAAACTTCCACTCTAGTTAAATTACTGCGTTCCTATTTTTACTAATTCTTTTCAATCAACATTTGTAGTGAACCTATTCCCTGACAAATTTTCTACTAGGTTATGATACCTATTTGCAAATTCCAAAACTTCTTGCTAGACCTCCATGGGTATAGGACTCCTTTCCCTGAATTTTGATTCCTAAAATTTTCTTCCAGAATTTAGATATACATTGCTAAATTGCTGCATTTGGATATAATTTCTATTTTAGATATATTGACAATTTAGATATAACTTCTAAGATTGCTAAATATTCCTCCATTGCTATCTGAACCTACTAATCAGCTAGCATGGATGCCCTTGTCACTGATTATTGAACTTCCTTGATTTTAGTGATCTATCTACATGAAGTATTAAATTATCTTCCACCATAGTTATCTGATATTAGGCAATATTTCTGAATACTGTTGTATTCTTTTTTATATACTTCAGTCAACAATTTGTAAGCTGAATTATTTAGGCAAATTAGGAGTATATGTAGCTGGTTTTCCAATTGTACCAGAGTGGTATGCTATGTAGATAATCTGGAGGGATGAAAGCCTAGAAACAGAGAAGGCCTGTTTATTGAATATGTGCTTAATTCAAATTTAATAGAAATAGTATTTTTATTAAATAATAATAAATTTAAATATCTTGAGTTATAATAGTAGGTATTATTAATGCTTTTTAAATCTATAGCCTTAAGTAATTATATAACTTAAAATGAAATTCATAGTAATCTTTTCAGTAGAAATGTTTAACACATAGCAATGTGGTGAGACTCCAGTAGAAAACACTTATTTATTGGAAAGAAGACCAGCCAAGATAACATCTCAGGTGCTTTCCACCAGTCAGATCCCTCCAATTCTAGAATTCTTAGGAGCCTTCTACAGCCATTTTTGGAATAGTATTGTAGTCATTAGTCCAGTGGGACTAGAATATGTGCTACCATTATCATTCCATCTGTTCTTCTATCACAATTATTTGTATTTATCTAAATACATAAAGTTATGTTATCTCAGTGAAGGACAGTGATCAGCAGTCAACTCACTGCTACCCAAAAGGGAAAATGCTAGATACTATTCCCACACACCAAGGGAATTCACTTTAAATAGAAGACAGAACACACAACCACAATAAAAAAGACTATAGAATGATCTTAGATGTTTTTCAAAACCATTATATTCTTACTTAAATATACTTTTTTGGTTACCTTATTTCTAGCAAGATCAATGCATTTTTTAGACTTGGGAAGTATTGAATGGGAACATGTTTAAATAAGGAGGTGTGTTGTATCAGATATTATAAATGTAATCCAGAAAGCAACAAATTAAATAATAGGAGATGACTGAATTAGTGATACATAGCATGGTGAGAAAATGAAATAAATTACCCTGTAAGGATCAGATGCCATCTGCTGTGATTCTCTTGGCAGTAGACCTATTGGATAATCATCTATTCTCTTCCAGTTGGCCTGGGAAGAATTCCAACTGAGGGCCATTTCTCCAGTGGCCACATAGCTTTTCCAGTAATACTTTATCTTCACAGTCACGTAGAGATACTATATTTCCATGGGGAAGTGAGAGTATTAGTATAGAAATCACCTGAGAAATTCTGATAGAAAATAGCTATCTTCATATTCACCACCTTATGAAGGCTGGGTTCTCCTAGGAACTTTAACTAACTTTATCCAGAGGGTGAGAACATTGGAATCTAAATCTTCATAACTAACATTCTGGAAGAGAGGCCTTCAGAAATACAAGAAAAATTCTTACCAATATACACTTTGAAACTGAGCAAAAACCTTTATCCTTATCATACCATCAATATTTTCTACTTCTACCATCTTTGGCCCATGGAGAAAACACAAGGTAATCTAATCAAGTATTCTTTCATATGCACTCACCATTTTACTATCAGTATTTCTTCCATCTAATTGGATCTTTTCCCCATTAGACTACAAAACTCTCCTATTTTGATGCTTATTTTTGAAAGACAGAGAGACAAAGTAGGAGCAGGGGAGAGGCAGAGAGTGAGGGAGATAAAGAATCTGGAGCAGGCTCTAGGCTCTGAGCTGTCAGCACAGAGCCTGAGGCGGGGCTCGGATTTATGAACCTTGAGATCATGACCTAAGCCAAAGATGATGCTTAACTGACTGAGCCACCCAGGTGCACCCCAAACTTTCCTATTTTGAACAAACTCATATATTTTCCACATCTAAATGAATTATTTTCTTCATCTCTTGCCTCAGAAAAGACCCAGTTCTCTCTCATAAGTGACATTAGCTCTGTACCTTCTAGAGTGGAAATGGCTCAGTCTCCCACTCTAACATACCACAGGGCCAGGAAGAATTACTGGTACTGCTGGTGTTAAATCACTATTATCTTTCTTCTTCGTTTAAAGAGCGCCCCATTAATGAGACTTAGGTAATGCAGCTTTAGTGAATTCTGAAACTTCCTTCACCACCATGTCTAGTCTTCCAATTTTGTTCTCCATGGATTAGAGAGGAAAGTGAGTTTCCACTTACAAACTTCTTGATGTCAATTCTTGCTGTGGTCAGGGAAATAGTCTAACATCCATGTGGGAAACATACCCAATATCATACCTGTAAAAACTTATTTAATCTTAAGTTTATATCCTAGACTCCATTTTAGTAGCCTACTTCATGAGCATACATTGGAACTCAGAGGTACTGGAGAGTCTTCCATTTTTTCCTCTCAATCTCTAAAATCTAAAATAGATTATTTCCCTGACTGACTTTTTAAATCATGCCTGCGGCTAAATACCACTCCAGGAAATTATAGTAGCTTATAAACTGGTGACAGAACAAATTCATCATCTCTAACCTAGTTTAGCCATCATCATCCCTAATCCTGGGTAATCAAACATTTTCTCAGATTTTGGCTAGCTTCCTCTCTCACTCCCCAAAGTATTTATTTCAAATCTCAAATCTTTCATTGCTCTATTCAGCTGTCCTACTTCTTTGTCTCTCTTTGCATGTCCTGACATAAACCTGTATGAAAAACATTGATATCTTCAGGAGTAAAAATTATCAAACCTCTAAAACGATAGGCCTTAGAAACAGGATTCCACCAGAATCCAAAGGATGCTTATCTGAGGACATACTGGTTCTAATGCTTTGGAAGGATATGGTAGACAGGGGAATGACAAAAAGTCATGCCTGACTGAAATATATTTTATATAGTATTATCTGGCAGGAGAAGAGGCTAGAAGGGAGGTTGAAAGCAAATAGAGCAAATTTCGACTTAATGTATTCACTACATATGCCTTTCACAAAGATAAATATTACCTTTTTGAACTTCTAGTTATCCATATGAATAAGGTAAATTTATGTAGTTCCAAAGAGTATTGGATTAACAGCATGGATATTTTAGTATCAGGGAACATTAGGGATGTCAGAATAAAAATTATCAGTTTACAGAGGGAAAGAGAAGGAAAAAAGTTGGGTAATTTAACAGTTGTATTATTTGAGGCCATTTCAGAGTAGTTATTCATTTAAAAGGTCAGTTTGCAGATTTACTTTGTAAATGGAACAAATTAAGAAAATGATGGGCTGGAGGAGATTACACACTGAATGTTAGCCTAGAGTTTCTGCCAGCAGGGCATTGAGACTTTGAATGGAAAGGGATTAGAATGTGATTGTTCAACTGTTAAGTGGTAGCAAAGCAGGTAAACAAGGTTGTGTGGTTTGGAACAAAGCTTTATGAATAGCTTTTTCTTATGGTTAATTATTTCTCTTTTTGTAAATATTACGTTACTAAGGCCTGCAATGCTATTTAGTAATTTGTTTTAATAAGGCTTCTCAAAGCATCTTTTAAATTATATTCCATTTGAAATGAAAACAATTGACTGTGTAAAGAATTAGGAAACACCATATTCGAACCACGTGTTTAAATACAATTGTTGTGTTCCTTTACTGCTTTCAAAGTATGTTACTTCTGTTAAATAAAATAAAACTGACAGAGAGCAAAAATTAACTGTTATTTTAATATATATATTAGCTAACAAAATTATTTTATAACAGTAAAATTAAAAAATAGTTCAATCAGGGCACCTGGGTGGCTCATTCAGTTGACTGTTCAACTTCAGCTCAAGTTATGATCTCACGGCTCATGAGGTCCAGCCCCCGCACAACTTGGAACCTGCTTCAGATTCTATGATTCCCTCTCTCTCTGCCTCTCCCCACTGTTTGAGTTCTGTCTCTCTCTCTCTCTCTCTCAAAACAAAAACAAAACATTAAAAAAAAATAGTTCAATCAATTGAAGTACATAGTATTGTGTGATATGTGTCAGGAAACAAAAGTAATGAAGATGTGTTGCTGTTATAGAATATCTTAGTAGGTGATAAAGAGATTTACTCACCTGAATACATTTTTAACTAAAATGGCACTAAACTAGATTTGCAATAGCATGTCTTGTCTCTCTCTTTCTATCAATGATGAAAAGGTATAATGTTTAAGAAAATTTGGAATAAATTATTGCACTTATTTTTCGTGTAGTTTAGTAGACACCTGCTCATCCAAGATTCATTTATCTTTCTCCTACTACATACACTCGAATTTTCCTTGAAGATCCAGACCTCATTAAGTGTTAGTTTATGAGGTCTACGTGACATTGGTTCCACAGATGATCACAGGATATAGGGATGGCTAATTATAGTATTTCATATTTTTAGCTATAGTGATTAGATCAAGCATGGGTGGGAGATACCATCATGTGATTTGGAACCAATGGGATTCAATTTATGGACTGACATAATATGAGCACCAAGATCCAGTCATGTGTTAAGTAGGAAAATATAAACCAAGTACTTCTTTGCTAGACCAGTCTGAGCTGAGTTGCTGCCCTTTCTAAAAATAAGTGACTAAACCACTAGAGATGACTCCATGGGAAAAAAATCCCTGCTCTACTGTGGTATTTTAAATCTTTATTCTCCTAAAGAGGAACAGGCTCATTCCTCTCCCTTCTTTCTAACATGACTCTGTCTTGGTTCTGCCTCTAGAAAAGAATATTTAGGGTAATGGCGATTCCCTTTTTATAATATATCATTTATGAGGTTAAATAATATTTATAAGTAAATAGATACCTCATCCAAAGTGTCGATTCTAAAACTAATCATTTCGTGCAAGTAATCTGTGTTTATTCTAACGTTAATATTTTAAAAGTTTTTTTTAATGTTTATTCATTTTTGAGAGAGGGACAGAGTGTGAGTGGGGGAGGAGCAGTGAGAGAAAGAGACACAGAATCAGAAGCAGGCTCCAAGCTCTGAGCTGTCAGTACAGAGTCGGACTTGGGGCCCAAACCCACAAGCTGTGAGATCATGACCTGAAATGAAGTGTGACGCTTAAACAACCAAGACACCCAGGCGCCCCTCTAATGTTAGTATCTATCCTCTTCCTCATTTTGAACTTTATTTACTTTATTTACTCAAGGATATCGTCAAAGCTTTCAAGAGCAATTACATCAGATGCATGTCACATCATATTGCAGAATCCATCAACTCATTCATAAGGTTACATTGAATAAAGTATAGAAAGGCTTAATTTTGTTCAGAACCAAACTGAGGCGGGGGAGCAAAAGTCTTTGAACGATATGCAATATGGAACTAACTACAGAATCAAACCACAGGCAAAGAAATTAAAGAAATAAAAGAATAAACAATAAAACTGTGATAATATAAATAAACTATAAAATATTTGAGAAAAGAATCTAGTACATTGACTAAAGTAATTAGCTGGTTTCCCCCAATGAGATACCTGAAATGGATATTAAATATGCAATTATTACACTGAGTAATGACAAGGAAAAACAGATATAAGGTCCACAGTGAAAGTAACTTAAAATCTTTGAGTAATTTCTTAATGTACTCTTAAATGTCTTTAATAAACTAGAAGAAATGGATCTTTTCTTTTAATAAACCTTGGTCTTCAGACCAGGCTTGAATGATTTTCCACGACATACAACGTGGTAAAAAGAAACCTTTAGAAAAAGACTACTCAAGCCACACTTGAACTTTCTTCAAACAGTTGAAGAAGAACTCATGCTGCATTTCCATTAAAACATACTTGCTAGACCATGAGCTTCCTGCTAAGTCCTTAAATTAACAATTGAACTTTTGGAATTAGACCTAGAGTCATCTTCTCATAATGATGTGCCTATTTTTTTTCTTCAATTTTATTACCAACATCATCATGCCATCATTAGTGATAGAATTTAATTTTGTGGTACTCATTATTATTAATTTAAATTTTATTAAATGTGACTTTCTCCTTATTCAATTCAATCAAATAGTATTGTAAACTTATTAGCATGATATCTATTACTATATAGATTTAAAATAAATATCACTTACTGTTATTTTTCTTTTGGGGTCTTTCTAAAAATAGTATACTAAGGTAAATATAATATATATGCTGTAGTAGAAAGTAGAATATAGTCTTAGGATTTTTGATTCCCTGGAATCTGAATCATGGTTCTAACTTTGGGCAAATACTTGATGTCTCTTCATCTTATTTTTCTCAACAGAAAAATGGGAACAATAAATATTAGTATTTACTTGTTTTACTGACATGCTCCATGCAAAGAATTTGGGCTATTTTGTTTTAATGAAGGTAAAATATTTGCAAGTGTTTTGAAAGATTGACCTTGGCTAACCCCTTCTTCAAGGTTTTGTTTTGTTTTAAAAAAAAGTAAGATCTGAAACATTCAGTCTTTAATTTCTTACCTTTTCTTCAGGAATCTAACTTCAGCAACAGGGGAAGGTCTACCCTTGACATAGACACAGAAATATAAGGTGGACGTTATCATCTTTTTTGCTTATGGGAAGTTCTCAAGAGTGGTTAAAAAAAAAAGATGCTCTCCATAGTCTCGGAAGGTTGTGCAAATATAGGGTGAATTAAAGTACCAGATGAACAATTTACTGAATAGTGAAAGGAAACACTTTAGATAAAGAGATTTATTGTATATTTAAATAGACCCTGGAATACTCTGCTTAAAGATAGGGTGACAGAAAGGATACATATTTTATTTGACTATGTAATTAATGAGAGATTTTTTAGTTAGTGTGCTCTAGTACATGTGAGCTGTTGACAACTAAATGCATCACAGATGTTATTGTCATATGTTTCTTCAAAATGTTGGCATGTGATATTATGGCTCCCTAATGCTTGCAATAACAGTTTTAGAACATGACACATAATTATTTGTTTACTTGCCTACCCAGTACACACTGAATTATAGTATTTTCAAGGACAAGGAATGATGGTTTGTCTTAATGTTTTTTTGCCCTTAGGTACTTTTATTTTACACAAACTTTAGTAAGATATAATTTACATAACATAAAATCTAAACATTTGAAATTTAAATTTAGTATATTCACAATGTTACGTAATTCTCACCACTCTCTAATTCTAGAATATTTTCCTTATACCCCAAAGACTCTGCATCCCCCTTAGCAGTAACTCCCTCCTCCCACTCCCAACTCTGGAAACAACTAATCTACTTTTGGTATCTACAGATTTGCCTATTCTGGTCATTTCATACATTGGAATAATATAATACAGTGCTCTCCCTTATCCACAGTTTCATAGTCTTCAGTTTCATTTAAAACATTAAACCACAGTTGCGAAGCAGACCTATTACCAGAAGGTAGGTGGTAACCTACTGCTATGTCACAATGCCTATGTCATTTTCCTCACTATATTCTATCATATAGGCATTTCATCATCTCACATCATCACAAGAAGAATAGTAAATATAGTACGATAATATATATTAAGATATATTTTAAGAGAAGAGAAAGACCATATAACTTTTATTATAATTATTTTTATTTTTAAATATTTATTTATTGTTGAGAGACAGTGAGAGCACAGACGGGGTAGAGAGAGAGGGGACAGAATCTGAAGCAGGCTCCAGGCTCAGAGCTGTCAGCACAGAGCCCGATGCGGGGCTCGAACTCACGAACCATGAGATCATGACCTGAGCCAAAGTCGGATGCTTAACCAACTGAGCCACCCAGGTGCCCCTACAATATAATATAATAATTCTATTTATCGTTAGCTTTTGTTAATCTCTTACTGTGCCTAATGTGTAAATTAAACTTTATTATAGGAATGTATGTAAAGGAAAAAGCATGGTGTATATAGGATTCAGTACTAACTCTTATTTCTGGCATCCACGGGGGGGAGGGGTCTTGAAATGTATGCCCTGTGGATAAGAGGGTTACTGTGTGTTTTTTGTGACTTACTTCACTTACCAGGTTTTCAAGTTTTACCTTGTTATAGCATAGATTACTATCTCACTTCTTTTTATTGCTCAATAATATACCACTGTGTGGATATACCATATTTGGCTTGTTTGTTCATCAGCTGATGGACATTTGGATTATTTCAACTTTTTGGCGATTATGAATAATGCTAGTTTGAATATACTATATTCATGTATAGGTTTTTGAATGGATTTATGTTTTGATTTATCTTGTATATATGTCTAGGAGAAGATTTCTCAGTCATATAATAACTCTGTTTAACATTTTGAGGAACTGCCAGATGGTTTCCAAGGTGACTGCACCGTTTTACAATCTCTGCAGCAGTGTATGAGAATTCTAATTTCTCACATCCTCACCAATATTTACTATTTTCTGTGTTTTTGATTATAGAAATCCTAGTGTGTATGAAGTGGGATCAATTTGTGCTTTTTATTTCCATATTCCTGATGACAAATGTTGTTAAGCATCTTTTCATGTGTTTCTCGGTGATTTATAATCTTCTTTGAAGATTTTATTTTATTAAGTAGGCTGCATGCCTAGTGTAGGACTCAAAATCACAACCCTGAGATCAAGTCAAATGCTCTACTGGATAAGTCAGCTAGGCACCATTTGTATATCTTCCCTGAGGAAATGTCTATTCATATTCTTTGCTCATTTTTAAATAGGGTGGTTTTTCTTTGTGTTAAACTGCAGTAGTTATTCACATATTTTGGGTATGACTACTTTATCTGGTATTTTATTTGCAAATATTTTCTTCAAATTTGTAGATGCTGTTAAGCATTTCATAGTAAGCATGTAGCAGATACATAATTATTTTTTGAATTGAAATTCAATACCCTCCTTGTTCAGTAAGGAATTTACAAACTGAATAAACTTCATGGCCCCAATGGCAGAGATGTTTAGTTACGTCCCAACAGCCAGTTTATGTTTTCTTCTCTGAAATCCAGAAATCTACAATTTTCAGTGAGTACAATGCCTCCTTTGCAAAAAAGAAAGCTTTCCACCTTCCCTTTCAGCAGGTAACTATTAGACTCAGTTATTGTGTAATAATGATATAAATGAAAGTACTGTGTAGGACTTCTGAAAATGATATTGTATACCTTCTTCTATCTTGCTGCCTGGAATGCAATTGAGACAGCTAGAACACTAGCAACTCTCTTACCTAATCAAAGATAATATGCAAAGTCATATCCTAATGTCTGTAGAGAGAAAAACTAGAAGGAAGCCTGCCCCTGATGTCTTCTTGGAAATACCAAACCAGAGTGCAGAATGTACTTATACACTTCTCTCACCTGAGAAGGAAAGAAATTGCAATAATACTTAAGCCACTGTTTTAGGGATCTGTATTACTTTTATTACTGTAATACCTGAGTCAGTATTGAGAAAATGTATCCAATATTTTTCTCTCTTATTTCTAACGAGGTTTTGATTAACTCAAAGGTTAAGTAACAGAAGGGCAGGCTTCACTGATTTTACTCAAACTACAAGACTTTTCATATACTTCTTCATTTAGTCTTGATGGGTAGTAGTATGCTGTATTTAGTTTTGTATTGATTCTTCTGTGCCTGAAGTGAAACCTTGTCTATTAAAGAGTAAAAGAGGTGGTAGAGAAGGAGTAGAATAAGTGAGAGAACGAGAATGCTTTCATCAGATGAATTAAGATAAAATGAAGCCCAATTTTCTTATCTTAAAAGGTCTCCCCCCCCAAAAAAAAAATGGTCTCTGACAGTAAGCTTTAGTTTAACAAGGTACAAAAATCAATACCACATCTAACTTTGAAAACTGGGGCAGCATGAGGGATTTGAGTCTCTTCCTCGGCGTTAAGGTAGTCAAGTTTGTCTTCTGCTGCTGCACTTACCTTATGCAAATGAAATTCACTTTTATATCCTTGCCATATATTGTACTTTGGTTACTCTAAGAATTAGGAATTTAATGTATCCACTTATTAATGACTTGAAATCCATTAACAAAACTGTAAGATACATTGGCTGCGTGTCCTTTACAAGTTAGAAATAAGCAATATAAATGAATACCATCCTGAGCTGTTTAGACCTAGGTTAATTGTTAGAATGAATTTAAAGAGAGATTGTCTGATTTTAATATTGACACTTTTTTGTAATTTAAAAACTATTTTTGAGTGCCTATATATACTTCGCATAAATAAGTATAGTTTCATAGGAAATTGCCAGGAAATGTACAAGCAGGTTCCATGCCTGCTTCACTAGGCTTCCCCAGTGTTACCATCTTGCATAACTATAGTATAGTATCAGAACCAGGAAACTGATGCTGGTATAATTCACAGTCCTTATTAATATTTCACCATTACACTGGTTAGCCTATGGGATTGCCATGAACTGAATGGTTATATACCCTCAAAATTCACATGTTGAAACCTAATCTGCAATGTGATGGAATTTGGGGGTGGGGCCTTTGGGAAGTGATTAGGACATGAATGGAATTGGTAGATACTCCAGAGAGCTCTCGCCCCTTCTGCAGTGTGAGGATCCAGTGAAAAGATGGTGTCTATGAACCAGGAAGCAAGCTCTCACCAGACACTGAATCTGCTGGCACCTCCAGAACTGTGACAAATAAATCATGTTGTTTAAGACACCCAACCTGTAGGATTTGGGTTATAGCAGCCCAAATGTACTAAAATTTTATCACATGTGTGTCTTAATATAACTACTGCGGGAATCAAGACATAGACTGTATCATCACCACAACGTTTCTTTGCTTTACCTAGTAATAGCTACCCTCGCTTACCCCCCAACCTATCCTCTGGCAACCATCAACTTGTTTTCTATGTCTATAATTTTGTCATTTCAAGAATGCTATATAAATGGAATCATATACTATGTAGCCACTCGAGACTGGATTTTTCCACTCAGCATAATTGCCTTGAGGTTCACTCAAGTTGTTTTATGTATCAATAGTCTGTTCTTGTTGGGTGTGGGGGTCTTGGCCTATTACAGACAGTGTTGTGGCTGGACTGGCCCTCGTAATTCTCATTTTGATTCCAAGACACTGTCAGCAATAACCATCAGGAAACTTTGAAAAAGACAAGGTTTATTGCTCACATGTCCTGGACGGCACACTGCTCATCTGGGGCCACACAGCAAGGTTGTAGATAGAGAAAGAAAGGAAAAGCATAGGCCTGCGGCTGTGCTTTTATTGGAGTCAGGGTGGGAGGCCTGGAGTTACACGAGATTACTCTTTACTAGTGTGTTTAAAACATATGAGTGGGAATTTAAAATGCAGGAAGAGAAAAATGAGCAGTCCAAAGGGTCATTACCTAAATCACGATCTCTAAAACTAAGGAGCCTTCATGAGGGTGGGGCGGGGGGTGGGGCGGGGGGTGGGGGCTGGGGGTGGGGGCATGGTGTCCGAGTGGAGTTCTGTAGATAGGAAGGTGTTTTTGAGATAGCAGTTTTTGAAAAGGATGCCTCAGCATCAAAGCAGAAGTCAGACACTTAGATTTAAAAAAAAAAAATCAACTGCCAGGGCTTGTAATTCTTTTTATTGGTGAGTACTATTCCATGGTTGGCTGACTGCAGTTTATATAACAATTTACCTATAGAAGAATATCCAAGTTGTTTCTAGTTTTTGACTATTTCATACCTGAACATTTTGACTATTTTATATCTGAACTTTCATGTACAAGTTTATGTGTGAACACAGATTTCATATTTCTGGGATAAACGTTGAAGAGTGCTATTGCTGAGTCTTACATTAAAGTCATTTTTTTTTTTTTTGGTTTTAAAAGAAATTGATGAACTGTTTTTCAGAGGGGCTGCTGCATTTTACATTCTCCCCACCAACATATGAGTGCTCAGCTTTTTCTGCTAGCATTTGGAGTATTCACAAGCTTTTTACTTTGACATCCTGCTAAGAATGCATCTGTGTCTTATTGTATTTTTATTTTACACTTTCCTAATGGCTAATGATATAGAACACCTCCCCTCCCTCCCAATTTATTGAGATATGACTGACCTAGAACATTTCAATGTATAGCATGATGATTTATATATATCGTGAAATGATTACCACAGTATGGTTACTGATCACATCCATCCCCTCATGTAATTACTTTTTTTTTCAGTAATAACATTTTATATTTACTCTTTTACCAACTTTCAAGTATATCACACATCATTGTTAGTGATAGTCACCATGGTTTACATTAGATCTCCAGAATTTATTCACCTTATAGCTGGAAGTTTGGACCCTTTGGCCAATATTTGCCCATTTCCCCTTCCCTAGCCCCTGTCAATTACCATTTACTCTCTATTTCTATAAATATAGGTTTGTTTTTTTTTAAAGATTCCACATATAAGTGAGAACATACAGTACTTGTCATTCTCTGTCCAATTTACTTTACTTAACAGAAGGCCCTCAGGGTCCATCTACATTGTTGCAAATAGCAGAATTTATTTCCTTTTCTTATAGAAGAATAATATTCCATTCTACACCTATATATACATATGTATATAGGTGTGTGTATCACATTTCCTTTTTTTTAATTTTTTTTAATGCTTTTTATTTATTTTTGAGAGACAGAGAGAGACAGTGCGAGCAGGGGAGGGTCAGAGAGAGAGGGAGACACAGAATCCGAAATAGGCTCCAGGCTCTGAGCTAGCTGTCAGCACAGAGCCCGATGCGGGGCTTGAACCCACGAACCGTGAGATCTGACCTGAGCCGAAGCAGGACGCTTAACCGACTGAGCCACCCAGGCGCCCCCCATTTCCTTTATCCATTTATTCATCAATGGATACTTGGATTGTCTATATATTTCTATAACTTGTCTATTGTAAATAATGTTGCAATGAACATGGGAGTGCAGACATCTCATTGAGATCCTGATGTCAATTATTCTGGATAAATACTAAAGGGATTGCTGGATCATATAGTAGTTCTATTTTTAAGAAAAGAAAATCCATACTGTTTTTATGTAGTGGGTGAATCAATTTATATTTCCACAAAAACAGTATACAAAGTTTCCAATTTCTTCATGTCCTCTTTCAGACTTATCTTTTGGGGTTTTTTTGTTTACTTTATTTTTT
>NC_043714.1:33826689-33828075 GCF_006229205.1 Suricata suricatta
GACTATTGAATGCTGAGAATGAACTGAGGGTTGAGGGGGAAGGGGGAGGGGGGAAAAGAGGTGGTGGTGATGGTGCAGGGCACTTAAGGGGAAGAGCACTGGGTGTTGTATGGAAAACAATTTGACAATAAAATATTATGGAGAAAAAAAAAAAAAGAAAATAGTCTCATTTACAAGAGCACCAGAAAGAATAAAGTACTTAAGAATAAACAAAGGTCTTCAAAGACTTCTTTCCTGAGACAATAAAACAATGATGAAATAAATTAAAAGAGGCACAAATAAGTGGAAAGAAACCCTGTGCTCATAAGATTGGAAGACTTCATACTGTTAAAATATCAATTCTACCCAAAGTGATCTACAATTCAATGTAATTCCCACCAAAATCATGATTTTTTTTTAACAGAAACAGAGAAAACATCCTAAAATTCATAGGGAACCACAAAAGACCCAAAGTAACCAAAGCAATCTGAGGAAGAACAAAGCTGGGAAGATCATACTTCCTAATTTCAAAATATTTCACAAAGCTACAGTATTTACCATTGCATGGCACTGGCATATAAACAGACATACTGATCAATGGAACAGAATGGAAAGCCTATAACCAAACCCAGGTAAATATGGTCTACTGATTGTTAACAAGGATGCCAAGAATATACAAAGAAGGGAGGATCATCTCTTCAAGAAAATGTGCTGGGGAAACTGAATACTAACATGCAAAAAAATAATGAAATTGGACTTGTCCCTTACAACCACACACAAAAATCAATGCAGAACCAAAGACTTAAATCTAAGGCCTGAAACTGTAAAACTCCTTTAAGAAAGTATAAGGAACATCTTCTCAACATTGGTCTTGGCAATAAATTCTTGTGCCCCCAAAGCAAAGGCAACACAGGCAAAAATAGGCAAGTGAGACTATATTAAACTAAAAGTCATCTGCATGTCAAAGGAAACAATCAGCTGAATGAAAAGGCAACATAAGGAACAGGAGACAATATACCGGATAAAAGATTAGTTTCCAAAATAGTAAAGAACTCCTACAACAGTAAAACAAAACATAAACAAATAACCCATTTAAAAATTGAGCAAAGGACTTGGACACACATTTTCCCCAAAAACATTCCAATGGCCGATAGGTATATGAAATTAATGCATTACTAGTTAACAAGAAAATGCAAATTAAAATTATAACCCCTCACACTGACAGGATAGCTCTTGTCAAAAAACAAAAGATAGGTTTCACTTAACAGTATATAAAATGCTGTGTTGTAACAGGTATCAATTATCCATTAGATACTGAATCAATTTTTCTTAAGCACTACTAACTGCTTGCTTTTCTTGAAGCTAGATCATTCTGAAAATTTCCTGTTAGACCTATGAGTGCGAACA
>NC_043714.1:33828175-33838286 GCF_006229205.1 Suricata suricatta
CAAAATACAGCACCCTTTCCTAATAAAAACCCTTGAGAAAGTCGGAATAGAAGGAACTTACCTAAACATTATAAGAGCAGTCTATGAAAAACCCACAGCTAATATCATCCTCAATGGGGAAAAACTGAGAGCATTCCCCCTGAGATCAGGAACACGACAGGGGTGCCCACTCTCACCACTGTTGTTCAACATAGTGCTGAGACTATTTTCTTAATTTATTTTTTAAAATTTGATTTTCTGTTGATTTTATATCCTGCAACCTTACTGAATTTGACTTTCAGTTGTAATAGAAGTTGTAAGAATGGGCATCCTTGTCTTGTTTCTGATCTTTCAGGCTTTTACCATTCAGTTCAATGTTAGCTGTAAGCCTGAAATTTCTTGAGACAAAGCTAATATTCTGTAGTTTGGCACGTACTTCTTTTATTCAATAAATACATATTGAATGGCCACAATGTGCCAGATACCATTAAGACCTGGAGGACATATTGGTATAAACTTTAAGAGAATAAAAATACTTTCCAACCTATAATTTGAATCCTATTCTTAAATAAATTGAAGTGGAATGCATCACTAGGTAGTAAGTTATGACACTGGTTTGATCATTAAGCCATATACATTTAAGGAAATTTTAAAGTTTCATATTTAATTACTTAAATTATATTTCTATTTTCCATGTAGAATCTCTCATTTTTTTGAAATATTTATTTACAAATGTTGTTTGTTTTCGGAGACTCTGCATTTTGCATTGAGTCATGATGTTTCTTCTAAAGTATATGCAGAGCAAGATATATAATGACAAAAAATAAGTTACTAAATTTAGTAATACCCTTATGTGGCTGTGAAATCATCAGGGGAATTCAGAGGTATTATGACCACCTATACAAAACTTCACAATGCTTGCAAATCACTTCTGGAAAAGTGATATGCATCATGCTGCTTTTATTGGAAAAATTCTACTTTCTGGAAGGATAGCATAATGTCAAAAGTGATAATTCTGAACCAAAATGCTTTCTTCTAATATTTTCTATCTTTCCTACTCAGAAAATAAAACTAAAACAACATAAATTTTAAGTTTTCTAATTTTTTTTGACAGATCAATTTTTCTACACAGAAGTCAGTCACTTTTTAAAAATATGTAGTAAGATAGGGGCACTGGGTGGCTCAGTCAGTTAAGTGTTTGACTTTGGCTCAGGTCATGATCTCACAGTTCCTGGATTCAAGCCCTGCGTTGGGCTTCCTGCTGTTACCACAGAGCCTGCCTCACATTCTCTCTTTCCCTCTCTTTCTGCCCGTCCCCCTCTCATGCTCTTGTGCTCTCTCTCTCTCTTTAATGTTTATTTATTTTTTAGACACACACACACACACACACACACACACACACACACACACAGAGTGCTAGCAGGGGAGAGTAGAGAGGGGGAGACAGAGAATCTGAAGCAGGCTCCAGGCTCAGTGCTATCAGCACAGAACCCAGTGTGGGGCTCAAACTCACAAACTGTGAGATCATGACCTGATCCAAAGTTGGACACTTACAACTGAGCCACCCCCAAGCACTCCTATTCTCTCTTTCTTTGAAAAAATAAACATTAAAAATATTTTAAAAATATGTAACAAAAGAACGTCTTCACATTAAATATCTTTCCTTCTTCAAATTTACCAAGAAACACTTCCTAAAGTAGGTACCATCAAATCTTGTTGTTTCTTGAAATAAGCAAATGTGCTTGGCAAATTCTTCCTATTTAGCCCATTAGCATATTAGAATCTCTGAAAAGGCTTTTAGCCAAGAAACTTACTTTATTTTACTAACATTGCTCAGATAAAATGGATCACTGAGCTTTGCTTTAGGACAATTTTCTTCCCAAATTATGTATTCATACTATGTATTATTTTTATAATACCTCAGTCAATATGGTGAATACTTATATCTATTCATTTTTCATATAAAGTATAATAATGCCAGAATATAGATAGCTCTAATTTGCTGAGAAAATGTCATGTGCCAGGGACTTTGCCAGGTACTTTTTAAACATAATATCAATAAATGTTCATACCCATTTCATATTCTAAATACTCTTAAGATTCCACTCAAAAGCTATTAGAACTGTGGCTCAGAAAGTTAGGCTAGTTGACTAAGGTTGTACAGCCCATTGATGTAAACTCAAACCCAGACAATCTGACTCTAGAATAAGAACAATTAAGAGTATGTTGAAAAGGGAAGATTTGAGTTAATTACTGAAAAATATTTAATATTATAAGATTAAAAGAAACTTAAAAGGCTTTCTTCAGTATTTAAGTACTTCTTGTTTCTAAGCAAAAGCTGCCCAATGAAAATTGTCAAATTCATTTTCTGAATATAAAACATATTCCAGGGTGAAGCATAAAATGGAAATTTTTCATAGAAAGTAGGAAAAAAATGGTTGAGACAAAAATCAAACTTGCAGTGAGAAAGGTAACTGACACATAACCTGCTGGGGAACTAAACAAAAAGTTTAAGGGGCAAAATAATCATCTGTATATAGAATGTAAGGAGATGGCAAAAAATTAGAACGCTTGTTTAACAAAATGAACTATGTTCCTATATACCAGGAATGAACAAGTGAAATTTAAAACTAAAACACTAATACCATTTACATTAGTACCCCCCAAAATGAAATCCTTTACTATAACTCTAACAAAATATGTGCAAGATCTGTATGAGGAAAACTACAACAGTCTGACGTATGGAGTCAAAGAATGAATTAAATGGAGAGATATTTCATGTTCCTGGGTAAAAATAATATTGCCAAGATGTCAAGTTTTTCCTAACTTGATCTACAGATTCAATGAATTCCCAGTCAAAAACCCAGCAAGTTATTATGTGAATATAGACACACTGATTCTAAAGTTTATATGGACAGGTAGAGGATCCAGAATAGCCAAGTAAATATTGAAGGAGAACAAAGTTAGAAGACTAAAACTACCTGACTTTAAGACTTCCTATAAACCTACAGTAATCATGGCAGTGTGGTATTGGAGAAAGAACAAGTAGGTCAGTGGAACAGAGCAGAGAGCCTAGGAAAGACCCACATAAATATAGTCAACTGAGCTTTGACAAAGGAATTAAGCAAATACAGGAGCAAAGATGGTGTTCATCTAATGGTGCTGGGACACCTGGACATCACATGCAATAAAATCTAGACACAAATTTTATAGGCTTATGTGGCTTCCCATGTTGGCTTAGGATCCTTTAATTTTTTAATTTGCATTAAGTATTTTTACGAAGGCTCAGTTTTAATAAAGAGTTTGAACTGGTTATTAGAATCATGAAGTTTTGCCATGTTCCTCTGCTTGGTATTTTAAAGAATCTATGTGGGAATAAATGTAACTTATTCAGGGCACTCATCTAATGTTGGGCAGGAAATAGAATTGTGGCAATGAGGCTATGTTCCTGTTACAACAAAATGTCACCAAAAGTTAGTAAGAACAGGAGTGCCTGAGTGGCTCAGTTGGTTAAGCATATGACTTCAGCTCAGGTCATGATCTCACAGTTTGTGGGTTTGAGCCCTGTGTTGGACTTGGTGCTGACAGCCTGGAGCCTGCTTTGGATTCTGTGTCTCTCTCCTCTGCTTGTGTTCTTTGTTTTTCTCTCTCTCTCTAAAAAATAAACTTTAAAAAAAAGCAAGAGCAGATCTGCTCTGACAGGTGACACAGCTTCATGAGTCCCCTCCACCAGTGCTTTTAGAAATGGTCCTATGTGTTGCCATCATATTAGATGTATTTAAAATCACACCTGTTCCCTCAACTTGCTCAAAGGCCTCAAAGAAAGTAATCATTCTTTATCTCTATATATCCAAAGCCTATAAAATGGCATTGGAAAAGTATTTGAGTTAAGCTGACTTAACTAGTTGATTGTGAGTATCTTTTGCGTGTACATGTTCTGGGTAGAGGCTTTTTTCAGAAGATGACAAGAGTTAAGGCGGTCAGGCAATGAGATGGAAGATTCTGTTCTACTGTTTCGGAAATAGTGTCACCCATAGAGTCTTATGTGATTTGGGGCAAGAAATTGCTCTGCTGGAGTTGTTTGAGAACTTTTCTTCTTAGAGCCCAGGGCTTACTCTATAAGCTCAGACCTTTTTCCTAAATACTTTAGTTTTATGAAAGTAACTTTCCACCTTTTATCTTTGCAAAAATCTGTAAGCTGCAAGAAAGCTTTCACCTCAAATGGGATTTCCATTGCTCTTTTGAAAGGCCACATCTTCTGCAATGCTGTTTTGTTTGTTTCGGTTTTTTGTTTGTTTGTTTAAGGCAACTTTAAGGTCCTGGGAATTGACCAGAGGGTCCTCTGGAAAGTTGTGCTTATTGTCTGGCAAAACTCTGGGTTTCTGGAGAAAGAGATGAGTTTGACCCAAGCCTAGGACTCAAAACTAAAATGCATCCTTTTGTTATTTTCATGATATTAATTAGTCTGTGGAAAACTACACGTACTTTGTAAGCCTGCAGTGCTGTTCACTATAGTGACATGAATTAAAGTCTACTTCCTGTATGTCCTTTTTTTCCTTTTTCTTTCTCATGTTTATTTTTGAGAGAGAGAGAGAGCGACAGACAGACAGACAGACAGACAGATGGTGAGCTGAGGAAAGGCAAAGAGAGAGGGAGACACAAAATCTGAAGTGAGCTGCAGGCTCTGAATTGTCAGCACAGAGCCCCATGTGGGTCTCAAACTCAAGAACTGCAAGATCATGACCTGACCTGAAGTCGGATGCTTAACCAACTGAGCCACCCAGATACCCCATTTCGTTTTTTACTTTTTAGAGAGAGCACAAGCAGGAGGACAGCTAAGCAGGCTCCATGCTACCTGTAGAGCCCAAGGCGGGACTTGATCCCATGACCCTGGGGTTCTGACCTGGACCAAAATCAAATCGGATGTTCAAAGGACTGAGCAACCTAGGCTGTCCCACCTCCTGTATTTCTATTTGAAGTCACATTTTTCTTTAAATGCCTGCATCAGAAAACACATTTTAAAGTATCTAAGTGGGCAATTAGAGAATAAATATGTTACAAATGAGTTAAAATAGGTATTCAGTTGTTTTATTTGCCTCCACGAGCTACTTACTCATACAAAGCGTTCTGAAACACCTAACATTTACACAGTGCAGTGAAATTTCTCCTTTGAAGTTTAAAACAAATTTTTAATGTTTATTTTTAGGAGGAAGAGAGCGCGCGTGCATGTGTGTGTGCGCGCACACACACACACACACACACACACACACACACACACATACACACGAGAGCATGGCGGAGGGTCAGAAAGAGACAGGGAGACACAAAATGGGAAGCAGGCTCCAGGCTCTGAGCTGTCAGCACAGAACCCAATGTGGAGCTTAAACTCACGAACTGTGCGATCATGACCTGAGCTGAAGTCGGATGCTTAACCGACTGAGCCACCTAGGCTGCCCTCTCCTTTAAAGTTTTTCATGAAACACAGATAACCCACCCTGAATTGCTAAGAAATATTTTTGTTACCAAATCTTAATACAGTCTAAGCATATTTTATCAAAATAGATATAAGCCTATTTATAAATGTACTGTCTTTTAATAAACTCTTCATGTACAGGTTAAACAAAAGGTCTCAGATTTTTCACAAGACTTACAAGTTTGTTTTAACAGACTTTCCACAATGTCATCTTGCTTTCAACTGATGCCAGACCTGTGATGGTCTACTTATTTCACTTCACTGTGTTCTCTTTTCAACTCTAATGAGCAAGAATGATTTCTACAAGATCTCTCCTCTCTGTAAATTTCTTACAAACCACCACATTTTAATAGGACCAAGTGGCTACAGAAACACACATATACCAAAATTGTATAGTATATGTTATTTTGAGTTTGTATTTATTTATTTTATATACTTAGACTCCATATATAAGTAATATACAGTGTTTTGTCTTTCTCTCTCTCTCACTTATTTTACTTAGCACAATGCCTTTGAGGTCCGTTCACATTGTCACAAATGGCAAGATTTTGTTCATTTTTTAAGTTGTTTAGAGAGAGAGAGAGAGAGAGAGAGAGAACGCAAGGAGGGGCAGAGAGAGGAAGAGAGAGAATCCCAAATAGTTTCTGTGCATGGATAGCATCCACAGCCCAAAGGGGGGCTCAAACACACAAAACCCTAAGATCATAACCCAAGCTGAAATCAAGCATGGATTGCTTAGCCTACTAGCTATCCAGGAGCCCCAAGATTTTGTTCTTTTTAATGGCTGAATAATATTCTATTGTATTATACTAATCTTTATCAATTGTTTGGTTGATGAACACCAGAGTTGTTTCCATGTCTTGGTTATTATAAATAATGGTGCAGTAAATACAGGGGTGCATATCTGTTTTCAAGTTACTATTTTCATTTTCTTGGGATACTCAGAAGTGAAATTGCTGGATCATAGGATAATTCTATTTTAATTTTTTTCACAGTGGCCATGCCAATTTACAGTCTCAGCAACAGTCCAGAAGGCTTCTCTTTTTTCCACATCCTTGTTAACCCCTGTCATTTCTAGACTTTTTGATAATAGCCATGCTAACAGGTGCTTATAATCAAATATTAACAATTATGTATTAGATTATGATTTGTTGTCACAAAGGCAAGGGAAGATACCAATATTGGATCAACTAACAAAACACATGTCTGTTCTTTATAACATAAACTTGGGTAGATGAGAATTTCCTATATTTTATAAGATGCATTCCATTATAAAGCAATGATGAGTCTGCTTAATGTATCTATTTTGTGAATTTGCTTAATTTTTTTCCCTAGGCATTTCTGCTTCTTATAATGAAAAGAACTCTGGCTTGGTCTTGAAATCTGATATGAGTCTTTAGTAAATTATTTAGTTTCTTTATAATCCATTTTTTTATTTCTATACATCAGAGATATGGGTGAGATAGATTCCAAATAACAGTTGAAATTCTTCTGTCATTCTGAGGTTATTACATATAGGATGCCACCTTCAACAGTGTGGAGAGAATTTTCACTACACAGTCTCAGCCTGACACAGTGGACAGACTGTCACTGGGTAATTCAGGAGGAAACAGAATTTGTCACTGAAGGAAAAGAGGCTGTAGTGTTCATCCATCAACTCTGTTTCCTGTTGGTTGAGAATTTCCTTGGGCAGTTGGAAGTTAACTATCCCTACAGTTTTATGTAGCACATGTAGATGGGCTAAATGGTCTAACCATTTGGAAAAAGACTTGAAGCGGGAAAGCAGGAAGACTGGTAGTGCATGGCTGAGGAGGAAGACAGGAAATAAGAGAAGAGTTGAAGAGATGTGATGATGACCTGAAAATACCCTTTACATTGCCTGATTAACCAGTCAATATCTGAGAGTCTAGTGTGTGGGTCACCTGAACTCCTTTATGCTGACAAAAGAAAGAATTGCTGTTATCTAGATGGCCCAAGTAGCTAGAAAAATTTAAAATTTCTTATTACTTCAAGTCTATATGACTTCTCATAGAGATTATCTGTCGACTGCCCTGTATTTATAGAGGGGCAGTTGGTTTTCACTTATCACCCCACTCCTGCCATTAGCCTAAATGAATCGACTATCATGAGGAATGTAGTTATCAGCAGCATAAATTTATTGTTCTTTGATGGTTTCAAGTCCATTGATCCTCTCCTCCATTCCACTTCAGCAAACCTCTCATGGACACACTAATATCTTATAATCAACTGAAACTTCACCACTATAAACTTTAACAGATGACTCTTTCCCCATACTCTCTTGTTTATAGCTCATTTCCCAGTACCTTAAAACATTCACCTCACTTAGAAATACATTTTTGTAACTTCAACATTTTCTCTCAGATTCTCATTACCCTTCCTAATACTCATATTCCACTTATGATAATTTGTATCATCAATGATAGGATATATAAATGAGCACTTTTAATTCTCTGACTCTACCATCATTCATTCAATGTTTGTTCATTCATTCATTCATTCATTCATTCAACATTCCAAGTCACAGGACTAGGCACTGGGATATGAAGATGAATGAGAAATTATCCTTCAAGCTCCTCATAGTCTAGGAGAAATAAAGAAAAATAGACTTCATGAACAAATAGTCAAAAAACAGTGTGGTAAGTGAAATACAGAGAAATGGACAGTATGAATTGGAGCACTATTGGGCACTTAGCCTAGTGAGGTCAAGGAAGAATTCCCAGAAGTGGTGCTCAATGAGCTAGCGGGGTTGTAAATAGTAAATCAGAATTATTTAGAGAATAATCAGAATTATTATTACCTTTTTCCACTAAGGAAAAGGGTGAGGGTATTCTGGTTGAAAGACAGAGTGTTAATAAAAATGAAGATAACATCAGAGCTTCTTGAGTGCAGAGAATTATAAGTAGGTCAGTATTTCTGGTACATCAAGAGTTGAGAAGAGGCCAATAAGAGATAAGCAAATCATGATCTTCAGAATATTTGAATGTCCTGGTACAGGACTAGGGCTTCAGCTTTTAGGTGATTTTCTATACTCTCTCATTTTCTATTTCCTAATGATTTCACTAAACCCTTTCTTTAAAATGTCTTCATTTTGAATGGAAATTTTTATTTAGAAATGTATCACAAGGGGTACCTGGGCTTGTTTGGGATTCTCTCTCTCCCTGTCCCTCAGCCCCTTCCCCAATTGTGCTGTCTTTCTCAAAATAATAATAATAATAATAATAATAATAATAATAAATGTATCTCCATTGCTACTTCCTTTTCTTCAATATTTTTCCTTGCCTAGTTTTGTGCTCATAAAATCCTGTCAGAGGGGGTAAGGTGAGGTAAACAGTCTGAGAAAATAGACCAAATTGATCGACTCAAACCTCACATATGGAGGGACTTGGCAGAGGAAACTGCCTTTGCCAGTAGACAAGATCAGAGCTCAGAGAGCTCTCTGAGGGGAGAGAAGGCTGTTCTGAGTGAAATGGTAATTTGTCAGCATTTGCTCTGAAGTTCCTTTGACACAGGTGTTTGATTCAGAAAACTAGAGGTGATCTTGGACTCTACCCTCTGCCTCCCTTACCTCAAGGTATCTTTTCCCCAAATCCACCTTGTATTCTTCATCACTTCCAGACCATTGACCTCACTGAATATCACAAAGCCTGTGAAACAAAGCTTACACAGTTATTATTTGTAAAAAATAAATGAATACATTGATGAACTTTATAGAATTTTGGAATCACTGGGGAAATTTGTACGAGACACAAACATGCTACCAAATTTTGATATAGAGCCCATCATATATAGCGACTGTGGCCAAGGTGGTTGACACATTTTCCCCTTTATTAAAAATAAAATGGTTGATAATAAAAAGTTCATTAAGTATTAAACTCCACATTAACAAAGTAATAACCCAGACCCCTATGCTCCTTTAAGGACAATGTATAGTTGTTGTTTTTTCATTATGTTTCATCAATAACTTTCACTGTTCATTGTAATGGCTGGCATTTAAACAAGGGTGAAGTAGAAAATTATAAATAATGTATGATGTAGATTTATAGCATGGTGCAAATGATGTGCAACAAACAGAGGGATAGTTAATCAGGTTACATAGTCTGAGAACAGTTGTATCAGTTAGTTTAATTATTTATGTGAGCACAGCATAGAAAATGGTATTTAATTAATTCACATTTCTATCTCCCTGTGTTTCAAAATACCCTACACAAATGAAGTTCAGTGACCTGCATATCCTTAGGAAATCTTAGTTCATGGAGATGTTCTCTATTAAGGTTACATTTCCTATTATGGAAACTTATGTATTTTAAAGGTCACCTTTACTTTAAGCATGAGTTGAAAAGGGTGCACAAAATCGACCAAAGGGAAAGTATTATACATGTAGAAAAATATTAACATAAGAAAGTAATAGTAATTTTAAGAGACACACACAGGAGGAAGAAAGCCATTGTGGGTAAGAAACCAATCTTGCTTACTATCACACTGACACAAATTTAAAATATTTTTATGCATCAGCATTTCTGTCTCTCTTGGGTAAATCCCCAGCAATGCTATTGCTGGGTCATAAGGGAGTTCTATGGATAGTTTTTTGAGGAACCTCCACACTGTTTTCCAGAGCGGCTGCACCAGTTTACATTGCCA
>NC_043714.1:33838386-33921214 GCF_006229205.1 Suricata suricatta
TCTCTCTGTCTCTCTCCCCTTCTCTCTTTCTCTCCCTTTCTTTCTTTCTTTCTCTCTCTTTCTCTCAAAAATAAATAAAAATACAACTGAAAGGTCAAATGATTTACCTAAAGTCACAAAGCAACAAAACTTGGGGCCAGCATTCATAAGCACTTTGTTATCATGGTGTCTATCTTATACCTCAGTTTTCTAGGATTTGGAAAGCTTCGCTAATTAAACAGACTGTATATGACACTAAATATAAGCCTAAATATGACACTAAGCACTAGTATTTTGACAATAATGTTTTTAATTTTCATACAGGTATTTTTCCAGTTGCCAGAGAATTTTCAGTACTCTCTGTAGATGACACATACAGATGTCACACTGCTGGTTGTCCATGATTTCTACGTAGCTACCTATTTCTTTCTAATGAGATTTACAGCTTTTGGGGCCCAATAGAAACTTGTATCATAGACTCCTTGACCCAAATTTGATTGTTTTGGATTTGCCCAGGACAAAAGTATAGCTCCATCTTCTATATATATCATAGTATATACATACTCAGTAATATGTCCCTTTGAGGGATGCCTGGGTTCCTCCGTCTGTTAGGCATCTAACCTTGGCTCAGGTCACAATCTCATGGTTTGTGGTTTGAGCCTAGTGCCAGGCTCTGTGCTGACAGTTTAGAGCCTCCTTATGATTCTGTGTGTGTGTGTGTGTGTGTGTGTGTGTGTGTGGTGTGGTGTGTGGTGTGTGTCTGCCCCTACCCTACTTGTGCTCTGTCTCTTTCTCAAAAATAAATAAACATTAAAAATTTTTTAAAAATATGTCCCTTTGAGGGAAGCCTTGGTGGCTTAGTTGGTTGGGCTACCAACTCTTGGTTTGGGCTCAGGTCATGATCTCACAGTTTGTGAGACAAGTCCTAAGTTGGGCTCTGTGCTGTGGGGAGCCTGCTTGGGATTCTCTGCCTCCCTCTGTGTCTCCCCAACTTGCTTTTTCACACTCTCTCTTTCTTTCAAAATAGACTGAAAAAAGTGTCTCTTTGAAAATTTGGGATAATGCCTTAAGGATAATTTTGTGATTTAAGAGTTACCCAACCTAGTAAACATAATGATTTTATTTGTTATTGTTTGTTCAAGGGACAAAATGAGGTAGTAAGCCTTTAAAATGAACCAATTAACTTTTCTGTAGTCCTTGCTACCTCAAAAGAAATTTTTTTTGAATAGAACTAGTTTTGATTTTAGTCCATTAACTCTAGCCCTTGAAACCTAATCAGTCTGGCAGTATGGCATAGTATCTTTTCCCTCTTTGTGAATTCCTAAAGTGATATTTTTCCCCTCTCCTGCTAACGGTTTTCTGTTATTGGACTCTTTTGATGAAAAAAATCAGTCAAATAACACAAGGGAAAAAGAGGATGGTAAACATTATTTTTCTATGTCTTGTGGTTATAATCTATGGTCTTTAGGCCATCTAATCTTAGAATACTTAATAGCCAGTAACAATAATAGTACTAAAAGATGATCATCTGATTTTCAATTAAAATTGTTCTAGAGCATTCTGGAAAATCTTTAAGGTATTATATATGTTTTCTGATGTAATTCTTTTTCCAGTTTTCTTTTATTTAGATAGTGACATTCAGCACTGTAGGAGTTTAAGGTGTACAGAATAATGACTTGACCTATGTATATTGTACAAGATTACAATAAAGTTTAGTTAAAACTACCCATCTTCTCAATAGATAAAAACCATATTTTTCTTGCGATGAGAACACATAGGATTTGCTCTGTTACCTATCTTGCTATGTTAACTATAGTCATCATATTGTACATTATCCTACTTCCTCCTTACCAACCCTCCACCTGTAGTAACTATAAATCTGATCATCTATGATTTTTTTAAAGATTCTACAGATAAGTGAGATTATACAGAGAGTCTTCTCTGTCTGACTTAGTTAACTTAGTATAATGTTCTCAAAGTTCTATCCATGTTGTTGCAAGCGGTAGGACTTCATTTTTTATGGCTGAATAACGTTCCATTGGTTGGTGTGCTGATGGCTGCTTTTGGCAATTGTGGGGCTATGAATTAGTTTCCTTGCTCAGATAGACCATGAACCAGCTCTGAGGCCAATACGGCCTGTATTTTCCTAGCTAAAGAGGGCCACTGGCTTTGCTACACAAATAATCAGCTCTGTCATACCCTCTGCTCAAAAGTGTTGGTCTACACAGCCTCTGGGTATTTTTTTTTTTTTTTTTTTTGCTGGGGCCAGGAGTTATACTCACCAGCAAGCCAGTTTATTACTCAGCTTTCCTGTCTGAATGGGGATCAGGCCAGTTTGTAGGGCTAGCAAAGCTCTTTGAATTCCCAAATCAGGCAAACCTGTACCCTACTGAGTTTCCTGGTCAGACTGCACCACTGTTTTGGTTGTGCTGATGAACAAAAGTACTGGTTGGGACTGCTACTTAGGTAGTGCAGATAGGAACTCAGTCTGCCAGGATCTGAGTGCTGGTCATTTCAAACCCCTCCCCCACTTCTCCATCACTATCAGATTCCTAGTGGTTGAGCCCTGTAGATTCCTCTGCAATCCTGTTTGGAGAGACTGAAGTGAAGACTCCCCAAAATCAACCCACAATGTTTGGGGGGAGATGGACATTCACCCTGGGCCGTCTTTTCCCACTGGAGGAACCATAAACCTATGGAGACCTCTTGGTGTGGTACTGTATTGGCTTGGGGGAGGGGCAACATGGTGAGCATGTAGCCATTCCACTTTTGTAGTGCTGTCTGTCCATCTTGGTCTCTGTGGTGCAGGTGGTACTTCATCATCTCTTTCATGTTCCAGGATCCTTTCAGTGTTGTCTTGTCCATGAATAGTTGTTAGTTCTCTTTGTGAGAGGGAGTAATGTCAGGAGGGCCCTCTGTTGGAATCTTGGTGATGTCACTCTCTTCTCCGGATGAATATTTCTTAGCAGTTTTTAATTTTGCATTGGGGTTTATGAAGCATATCCAAATGGAATTGTGTTGAACTATATTCACTAAGCCTAAAGGCTAAGAGAAACAGCTTTTATTAGCACATAGTCCTCTTCCCTTTGTATCTTTGGAAGATCTGAGAGCTTAAGCTCTTTAAAAATTTTGCTTTTTATGATTAATAGATCTGATCCTCATCCAATGATTTTCTCATCCTGCATTGCATTTTGTGATTTAATGTTTATTATTTTTATTTTTTAAGTTTTTTTAAATGTTTGGTTTTGAAAGGAGGGGAGGGAGGGAGAGAATTAGCATTGGAGGGGCAGAGAGAGGGAGACACAGAGTCTGAAGCAGGCTCCAGGCTCTGAGCTGTCAGCACAGAGCCAAACGTGGGGCTTGAACTCACAAATAGCTAGATCATGAATTGAGCCAAAGTTGGATGCGCAACTGATTGAGCCACCCAGGTGTTCCCAATTGAGTGTTTAGACATGATTTTCAACACTGAGATTTTACTATTTGATATATAGTAATGTATAATATTTTTAGTGCTTCTTATTTATTGATGTTGTTCCTAAGATATATTTACCTTACATACATACCAAAGGCTTTTCCAAGGGTGGGTGTTTTGAGATCATAAAAGTCCACAAGAAAATGATACTACCAACTAAGTGTATAAGGAACCAATGTTTATGTGCTGGAGGCAACTGTTGCATTTTTCTGCTTATTTTTCAACCTCTAATAATCTACTTATAAAATATTAATTATTGTAGAGATTAGAAAGGGGAAGTTGAATGTTTAAGTCATAAGGCAAAAGGAATAAATATATCACCCACATAAAATGTTACCAAAATTTATCCTTTTGCATTGGATGTAAGCCATTTTATTGTCTGTTCCTATGATCCAATCAGTAAATTTTCCTCATGATCTGAGAGTCATAGCGGTCTCTGTATTCTCCTCATGAGCTCAGGATTCTAGGGCGTTTAGGCCTCCAAAATGGATGAAGCAATAGGAATAAGTGGGTTGAGTGTAAATAATCCTAGTAATGGCAACATTTTTTTCTTCCACTTCTGTAGCTCTCTTTAGTGATGCCTTCTCCCCACTAGTGCACACGGGCAAACATATACACATGACTTTTGATATCACACTTTCTGAAAATGCTCCTACTACTCTTGAAAACCAATACCTCTTTAGTGGAATTTGACAGAAACAGCAACCAGAAAACAAATGCCCATCTATGTCAGTGAGAAGTTTGCCAAGGCATCGTGTTAAGACTCTTAGATTTACTAAGAAAGGATGTTGACTTATGCCATTACTAGAATCATGAAAAACTCCCTTGCTTTTTTTTAGATGATGAAATTGAAGCTTAGAAAATTGAAATAGTTTGCTACTGATTAGATGTCTATTAGTGTCAAAAGCAGGTCTTTGTGGTCCCACATTGGACTAAATTTAGGCTCCCAAATGCCACCTATTTTGTCCATTACCTTCTGTATTTTTAAGAATCATCTCTACTTTGTTTTTGCCTCAGTTTCCTAATCTTTCTCTTCCCCACATGCCTCAATTGTAACTGAGTTGCAGACAGAACTGGATCAATAGCTTCTAGAAACTATAACCTCCACCTACCCATGTTAACAAGTTCTTTTCCTCTCATCTACAACTGTAGTCAGTGATGAATGTGTAGTTCAACTGACTCTTTTTGTATCTTGGGCTTAAATTCATAATAGAACTGTCAGTCAATAAGACCGTATTTGGTGGTCACATTGTGAATGAAAATTTCTTTCCTGACTGCCTGTCAGTATGTCCCCAAAGATAAAGTTTTAAACTTCTGAGTGCTTGATATATGCCTTTAATTGCATAATTAGCAGCCGTAACTCATAGATTTCCTTAGTTATATTTTCCCCTAAAATAGACTGATAAGTATTTTTTATAACATGAAACCTGAATCAAAATAGCCAAGTTGTATAGGAAATCACTTTCAAGAATTAGGACAGATGCTCCATTAAAACACAACTTCTCAGTACGTAAGATAGGCCTGCTGGGCCCAGAGAAGATGTTTTGAAGATTGAGCCCAGATATAATAGCATTTCTGAGTAACATTTACAATCATAGGAATAAATGAAATTGTACTGAAGAGGTTATTAACTTCCCATGTTCTCAAGTGTAATAAGAAGAGAGACAACACTCTCCAAAGATACACAAAAGAATTATGTCAGATTTGCTTTGCCCACTGGTACATTGCACATTTTATATTTCAATTAAAATTTTTAATTAAGAAATTTCAACTGTTGTAAGCATACTTTACAACTAACATATTCCTACGAACTCTAAGCAAAGTAAGTCTTTAGTAAGAGGTAATGAACTTGAATATTAACAAGATTCTGATCAAAAGATATGGAAATGTATTTAAATTAAAGTTATGTTGACATTATGTTAATATAAAATGGTAACTCTCATCTAGTTTGAGGCTGTTTTAATCAGTATATTAAAATGCATTTTAACATTTCACTACTCCAAATCCATGTAAATATGAGAAATTCTGAACTTTAATTAGCTACTCTTTTAAATAACTTTAATACATAAAATTTTAAAACTAACTTGTGATTTTTTTTTTTTTTTGGTCATTTGTAGTACCTGGAGCAAGGATTCATTGGATGTAATATATGTGTTTTGATGTTACATATGAATGCATATTTTATAAATTTCATCTATAATACAGCATCCTGACCTATCTTTGACCAAGATATGGCATATCTTTCCAGTGGGCTGAACTTCCTACCTGGTACTTTATTCCATCTCTTGTCTCTCTCCTTCCTTCCTTCCTTCCTTCCTTCCTTCCTTCCTTCACCAATTATTAATAGCCACCATTTAAAAAGTTAGCATTCTGGTTCAGGAAGTGGACAAGTGGACAAATAAAATTGCAGTTATCTTCCAAAGACCTTGCCCTTCCCATGGCTTCCTTCTCCGAATTGACACCACTTGTAGGGGTGGTGGGCCAGGCCCCTGAACTACCCATTACTGTATAACCCTGAGGACAAGTACCTCCCAATGTTCCAAAAGATAGCCTTAAACATTTTATTGGTATGACAACATAAACAGAATCTTGATTTTATTTTCAGGTTATTAGTTTGTGGCAGTTTTTATTGCAAAAACAAAGAGTCAAAGTATATCCTAGTTTTAACATATTCATTAGCTGTGTCAAGTTTACTGATATTCTATTTCAGAAACAAAATTTGATCTTCAAATCATTTTTAAAGGTTTTTATTTTTAATGTTTGTTTATATTTGAGAGACAGAGAGAGACAGAGCATGAGTGGGGGAGGGGCCGAGAGAGAAGGAGACAGAGAATTTGAAGCAGCCTCAGGCTCTGAGCTGTCAGCACAGAGCCCAACGCAGGGCTGGAACACACAAGACATAAGATTATGACCTGAGTGGAAGTCGGACGCCTAACTGACGGAGCCATTCAGGTGCCACTCCAATTATTTTTTAAACAACATCTTTGCCTCCTCTGACTTGGCATTTACCTTAAATTCTATTCTATTCCTCTGGAGGGCATTTGAATGGTTCAGTCAGTTGGACATCCAATTTTGGCTTAAGTCATGATCTCTCAGTTAGTGAGTTCCAGCCCCACATTGGGCTCTGTGCTAACAGCTTCAGATCTTCTTTTCCCCTCTCTAACTGTACCTCCCTGCTTGTGCTCTCTCTCTCTCTACTCTCTCAAAAAATACTATTCTTCTTGTTTACCAGTTTAACTCAAAGTCTTAGAGAATACCAGTTTTCTGACATAGATTTTTTTAATAGAAACTATATTCTTTCTCAGATAGTCTTTCTTTCAAAAACGCTTTTAAAAGTAGTATATAAAAAAAGTATAACCCCAGATTGCTGTGGTATGTATTGACAGAGCATGCTATTATAATTCAGACAGAAGTGAGTTTAGGTTTCAGACATGGCATTTAGCTACTAGTGAATTCTGAACCCCAGATTCCTCGCCTGTAGACATGATACACTTATCTTACTACTTTACTGCAAGGAATAAACCAGGTTACATGTAAAATTGTACCTACCCTGTGCCCAACCTAGGTTAAAATTTCAGTAAGTAAAAATACCTTTTATTCTTCCATTTGTGAGTTTACTTTTAATCTGTAAATTCCTGGTATGTTTATTGAATCTATAAATTCCTGGCACATTGTTTCTGTGTCCTCTTGGATTATTAGTTGATCTCTTTGCCCTCTGTCTTCATATCTACTAAGTAATTGAATTAGTTATATACTAAGTATCTTTATTCCTTAAAAACTCCTATTAAAACAGGGATATAAAGAAGATTCACATTATAGAAGAAATGTAACTAATATCCTAGAATTAAAAAAGTTCTGTATTTGAAAATAAAAACTTATTACTAATTATGAAACTTTGGATCAGTGGTTAATTTTACTAAGCATCAGGTCTTCTCCTTAATGAAACAAGGTAATAGTACTGTCTATCTTATAAGTTTCACTTAAATATTTAATGGTATAATGTCAGGAATCAAGGGCTTTTCAATTAATAATAATTATAGTATTAAGCTAATACTATAATTAGTATCATTAACCATTATCATATCATCATCATTGTTTCTTTCATTATCTGAAAGAGGCTTGAAAATTAATTTATTGTAAGTTTACTAAAATGTCTATACAACATGTATATTCATATTCTTAGGAACTGTGAACCATTAAGGGAATGTATGTTCCCTCCTTATATTTAATTCAGGGCAATATTTACCTAAAAACATTCTTAACATTTTTGTTAAAAACATTTAAGACTTTTTTTGTATTCAAAAAGAATTTATTGAAAATCAAAATTTTCCACCCACCGGGGCAACAGCAGCAGGGGGAAAAAGCAAACAAACAAACAACTGCTCACACAGAGCGTATAGTCCAGAATTAGGATTCGGTGATGTAATCTGTGTCAGATTTTGCCACATAAAAAAACACTCCACAATTAGTATTTTAAGGCAATAAACAAGTATTATTTCTCATTGATTCTGTGGTTTGGCTAGGAGATTCTTAGATTCCCTCCCATTGGATGAGCTTGTGGTAGGTGATCTAAGATAGACTCACATGTCTAGAATTAGGAAAGAGGTACGTGGGCAATAGG
The DNA here is from genome assembly GCF_006229205.1 of Suricata suricatta. NCBI lineage: Eukaryota > Metazoa > Chordata > Mammalia > Carnivora > Herpestidae > Suricata > Suricata suricatta. The sequence goes on from NC_043714.1 coordinate 33,846,459, forward strand.
ATGACTTGATGAAAGGTCTTTCATTATAAACTTACTTGCCTTAGGCTCCTACTACTAGTTGGTGCAGGGTTCCCATAAGCAGCAAGATTGAGTACCGTGTACAAGAAAGACGGTAAGACTCTGCTTGCATCATGTATGCAGTTGTTGTATTGGCTAAAGCAAAGAATCTGGGCCAACCCAGGGCCACTGTGGGGGTAGACTATTCAATCTACTACATTATCTGTTGTTGTGAAATTCAAAACATGGGGTTCTTAAGAGGACAAGGAAAATGGGCTAAGAGAGATAATATGAGCACAGGAGACACCTATAAGCCCAATGGTCTGAGGTTGTATGAGAGAAACAGCTGCCTCCTGAGGGAACTTAGTGATACATAATCACCAGGGAAGAGTCAGGTTTTAGTTTGAACAAGAAGGAAATGAAAAGTTTCTAAACTGGTGAATAAGGAAAAGTTGAGGGAATAGGGAATTTTGATAAGAAGTGACAATGATTTCCTGAAGGCTTTGGGACCTGATATTGAGATCAAATTTAAGAGATTAAAAGCCAAATGATAAGGAGTATACTACCTGAGAGTTTGGAGTTTATTCTGTTTTCACATGAAGTAACCTTGCTGAGGCGATATCAAAATGGGATCATGTGTTTGCCATACCCAGGTAAAATTATTAAAGGAATACACAAATAAAGTCATTCTAAGTTTGCCAAATTCTTAGTGGATCTAAATGAAGACTTCTTTATTTTTTTAACATTTATTTTTTTATTTTGGGAAAGAGAACATGAGCGGGGAAAGGACGCTGGCAGCATGGAGCCCTATGAGGGGCTCAATCTCACAAACTGTGACATCATGGCCTGCTCTGAAACCACGTGTTGGACACCCAACTGACTGAGCCACCCAGGTGCCCCTAACTAAAGACTTCATGACCGATAACAAATGTTTAAACTACTGTGTGTAGCCCTTTGAGGTTGTTTTCAATCCAGAATGCTACTTCCTGGATTAATCAGCATAGCCACCAGAGACTCCCCACCATTCTAGAACTTCAAAGCCTACATCTCCCTCCCCCCGCTTAGTGAACTATTGACAGCATTTCTTCTTCTGGCATGTGTTCACTGACTGATAAGTAAGAATAGCTTTGTCTTTTTGTTTGTTTATTGGTTACACAGAAAGTGTAAGTGGTGACTTGGTGAGTGTTCCAGGTTGGGGTTGGGAAGTTATCATGGGAGTGAGGATGGAGAGGGCATCTTTTCAGAACATGCAGATTTCCACTGAGTATATGGGAAGGTCGAGAGGCAAAGTTTAGAGCATTCAGACCCCTAGGCCTCATGCTTAATATCCAGAACACAAGGCAAACTTTTTTTTATAAAAGATATCTTTTACACTGCAACACATACACTAAAATTGGAACAATACAGAGATTATTAGCAGGGCTGCTATGTAAGGATGACATGAAAATTCATGAAGATTCTAGGTATAAAGTATATGCTACTTAAGATTAACAAAATACTCTATAGAGTTAGATACTTTAAGTATAGACAAAGTACAAATCCCCCTAATTTACTGATCTCCACATTTAGAGATATATTCCTAAAGATAGTAATATATAAATTAATCATCTATGTTTATCTAAAATAATACATTTCTTTATTTGCATGGACTATTTATTGTTCCATATAAACAGATGACGTAGAATTTAATAGTTTTACTGTTATTTTTAAGTAATTCTATAAAAGTGCCCCTGATTTTAGCAGACTAAAATTTTGGAGAAAAGTTCATGTCTACCCTATCCATAAACTTCATGATTTTAAAAGTCTTTATCTTACTGCTCAGCTTTTATCTTTCCAGTTAAAGGAATACTCATTTGTAGTCTGTCATTATCCAGAAGGTTCCCCATACCCTTGATCAGCAGTAGAAAGGTTAAGCTTCACTTTCTAAATCAGGACCTGAAAGAACTTGATAAGAGACAGCCAAAGTCAGGAATCATTAATCACTATCATGAGGGAAAAATTGAGAAAAGTATCAAGAAATACAGCATTGTAATTTGGGACTTTTCTTCCATTTTTTCCTTCTTTGAAAATTTGAATGACATAGGTTAAGAAAATTAAATTTAAAAATGTTGAGTTACTAAGTAAGGCTTATAATAGTCTTTCCAAATAGCACAGATTTTGTATAATGTTTTATTAGTAAACTTGAGGTTAAATTATTTCTCTTCAGGCATAATAGACTCACAAAACACATGAAAACCTGGAATATTCTTACATTCCTCCTTGTCCCTCCATATCCCTTTATATCTTTCCCTATCTCCATCTCCCAACTGCCAAAAAGGATGTCCTTAACTATCAAATTATATCTAATATCTGATATTTTTCATATCTGGTGAGCAGCTGAAGGAAAGACTCTTACAAATTCACTTTCATAATATTTTGCTTGAAGTACATGATGGGTTGTAATGAGTTCTGCAACCAGACTGGGATGGGATTGTGGTTGGGGAAAAAGAAGAAAGGAAGGAGAGTGTGTGTATGTGCATGTATGGGTATGTGTTTATGTTAGAGAAAGAGCAACAGTGAGAGTAAAAGATACAAAGATTTTTGAAGGAATAGCACTTATGTTGGATATATGATCCTGGAGAATGTAGACAATTGGGAGATGGTGCATAGGAGATTGCTGATGTTATGGGTGTACATGAGCTAATTCAAGGAAGGTGTATGGAATGAGAGTTAGAAAAATTCAGGAACAGTTTTGTTCACATATATTAAAACAAGAAGCTCTAAGTAGTTAGGGCTTAATCTGTACTGATAGACAGAAAATTGCTATGCGATAACTAGGAAGCACATGTTGATAGCCATTTTGTATATTTGCCTATAAGTACATGAAATTTTATTAAAGGGACATTTGGAGTGACTCTGAGCCCTGGGTGGCTCAGTCGGTTGAGCATCCAACTCTTGGCTCTGGCTCAGGTCATGGTTCCAGGAGTGTGAAATCAGGCTCTGAGCGCTCTGTACTGAGCATGGAGCCCACTCAGGGCTCTTTTTCTCTTCCGCTCTGCCCCTCTCCCTTGGTGGCATTCTCTCTCTCTCTCTCTCTCTGTCTGAAAAAATAATAAAAAAGATATATTTTCAATACCGATAAAGAGTCAAAGAGGATCATCAGCTCTTTGCAAATGAACATCTCCTACTCGTTCTTCAACTTGCTTATGGAAAGGGTCTGAAATATCCCTCATAATCTTTGCTTGTATTCCAATGGTCAGTTTTAGGTTTTATGTTAATTTTGAACCAACAGAATATGATTCAAATGCTTCAAAGCAAGTAGAGAATGTTCAATAATTGCTGCTTAATATTTGCCTCTTCCAGTGTTGTTCACAACTACCATTACCTTTTGTTTATCTTATTTTAAAAGCAAACTTTTGTTTTTAAATTCATACTGTCATCAAGTTATCTAATATTATCTAGTTAACTGCATTATGTTGTGAATACAATTAAAATTATTTTTGTAAAAAATTCTAAACTTACATAATGTAAATAAATGGAAACTGAAAACAGACTTAAACTGCCACACAATTACCCTGACTCTTTGCCAAATACCTTCTGTGTAGGAAAACAAACTTGAGGCTTAAAGGTGGGGAGAAACTTCTAAAACAAGATTTTAAAAGTTTAAGTTGATAAGGCTAGAAATATGGATTTGATTACATCAAAATTAATGTTATTTACAAACAGTTCCGTAGACAAATATGAAAGAGTATGGCAAAAAGACAAAGGATATTTTCAGTATCCAAAACTGATAGGGTATTAATATGTAGTCTATAAAAAGATCTTTTACACACCATGAGAAAGCACGGAGATAAAAAATGGGCAAAGTAGGTAAATTAAGAGTTTAGAGGAGCCTGTAGGCAGCTCAGTTGGTTAAGTATTCAACTCTTGACTTCAGCTCACGTCATGATCTCCCAGTTTGTGGAATCCAAGAGCCACTGGCTCTACTCTGATAGCACAGAGCATGCTTGGGGTTACCTCTCTTCCTTTATCTCTGCCCCTCCCCTGCTCATGTGTGTGGACTATCTCTCTCTGTCTCTTTATCTCTCTCAAAATAAATAAACATTAAAAAAAAAGACTTCAGAGACAAGATTCAATGACTAGCAAGTATATCAAGGATTGCTTTTTCTTATTAGAGAAAAGTAAGGTAAAATTAGAGAAATGCAAAATACAGAAAGTTAAATATATGACAAAATTACAATATGATGAGCACTGGGAAGATTCATAATCCCAAGTACTCTTGAGGTTGTGGAGAGACGAAATTCTTGAAGGGGAAAGGTAAACTGGTGAGGCTCTGCTGAGTTAATCTGACTGAATTTAATGAAATCATGTATTTGTCTCCCCAGTAGTCCCACTTCTGGGTATTTAGCTGAGAAATGTTCTTACATAGGTCTATACAATGGCATATATAAGATTGTTCACTGTAGCATTATCCTTGGCAACTGGGAGTTGGATTCATGAGACATCAGTCCTGCACTAAGAACCTGCATTATTGAATACTTAGCCTCAAAGAAGCAAAAATCTATTCACAGCACAACATAAATCTCAAAATTGTGGTTGAGTGACAGAAGCTGGTAACAGAAACAGATTTATAAAACATTAACATTTATATCAGTTTAAAACTCTATTTCCTCTACTCCCAAACTCAATATAAATTGTAAGATATATAGATATATAATTATGTGTATATATGTATAATTGATGTATTGCTGACTTATGTATTTAGTATATATGGATTTTATTATTATATGGTTGATACACAATTTTACATTAGTTTCAGATGTACAACACAGTGAGTAATTCAACAACTCTATACATTATGCTATGCTCACCACAACTATAGCTATGATCTGTCACCTTACAATGATAAGACTATTGGTTATATTCATTATGTTGTATGTTTAATTCTCAGAATTTATTCATTCCATAACTGGAAGGCTGTATCTCCCTCTCCCCTTCACCCGTCTTGCCCACCCCCTCCAAGCCTTTGGCAGTCATCGGTTCTCTGTATTTATGGGTCTGTTTCCACTTTTATGTTTGTTTGTTTATTCATTTGTTTTCTAGATTCCACATATAAATGAAAGTATATAGTATTTGTCTTTCTTTATTTGACTTATTTCATTTGGTATAATACCCTTTAGGTACAATCATTTGTTGATAACGGCAAGATCTTTTATATTTTTTTCTTTTATGGCTAATATTCTATTGTATGTGTGTATACACATACATGTGCATGCACATACATACACATATGCCACATCTTTATCCATTCAGCTATAGATGGACCCTTATGTTGATTCCATGTCTTAGCTATTGGAAAAAATGCTGCAATAAACAAAGACATGCACTTATCTTTTTTGTATTAGTGTTTTCATATTATCTGGGTAAATACCCAGTAGTGGAATTACTGGATCATATGGTGATTCTATTCTTAAGTAAAATTTTTTTCCCTAAGTTTTAATTCTTTTTTTTTTTTTTTTACATTTGGTGGTTTTTATTTTATTTTTTAAATAGTTTATTGTCAAATTGGTTTCCATACAACACCCAGTGCTCTTCCCCACAAGTGCCCTCCTGATTACCACCACCTCTTTTCCCCCTCCCTCTTCAACCCTTGTTTCATTTTCAGTATTCAATAGTCTCTCAAGTTTTGCATCTCTCTCCCTCCCCAACTCTCTTTCCCCTTTCCCCTCCCCATGGTCCTCCATTAGGTTTCTCCTGTACTCCTGTTAGACCTATGAGTTGCAAACATATGGTATCTGTCCTACTCTGCCTGACTTATTTCACTTAGCATAACACCCTTGAGGTCCATACACCTTGCTACAAATGGCCATATTTCATTCTTTCTAATTTTTAATTCTTTAAGGAATCTCCATATTGGTTTTCACAGTGGCCGCACCAGTTTGCATTCCCACCAACAGTGCATAGGGTTCCTTTTCCTCACATCCTTTGCAACACTTATTTCTTGTCTTTTTGGTACTAGCCATTCTGACATGCATAAGGTAGTATCTTTGTGATTTTGATTTGCATTTTCCTGATTATTAATCATGTGGAACATCTTTTCACATGTCTGTTGACCTTTTGTTTCTCTTTGGGAAAATGTATATTCAGGTCCTCTGTCCATTTAAAAAATCAGATTATTTGTTTTTTGGTGTTGAGTTGTATAAGTTCTTTGTATATTTTGGATTTTAACACCTTAACTGACATATCATTGATGACATCTTTCCCTATTCAGTAGGTGCCTTTTGTTTTGTTTTGTTTTGTTGATAGGTTCTTTCATTGTGAAAAACATTTTTATTTTGGTCTAGCCCAAATAGTTTAATTTTGCTTTTGTTTCTCCTGCCTGAGGAGATATATTAAAAAAATATTTCTATGGTCAGTGTCAAAGAAATTAATAACTATATTTCCTTCCAAGATTTTTAGGGTTTCAGGTCTCACATTTAGGTCTTTCATCCATTTTGAGTTTATTTTTTACTATGGTGCAATTAAACAGTTTCATTGTTTTATATGTAGATGTGCAGTTTTTCCAGCACCATTTGAAAAGACAGTCTATGCTCCATTGCATATTCTTGCCTCCTTTATCATATATTAACTGATCATATAATCATGGATTTATTTCTAGCCTCTCTATTTTGATCCATTGATCTATATGTCTATGTTTTGCTAGCACCATACTGTTTTGATGTCTACAGCTTTGTAATAAAACTTGAAATCTGGAATTGTGATACTTGCAGTTTTGTTTTTTTTCTTAAAAATTGCTTTGGCTGGGTCTTTTGTGGTTTCATACAGATTTTAGGATTTTGTTCTGGGTCTTTTGTGGTTACATACAGATTTTAGGATTAAAAATGCTGTTAGTATTTTGAAAGAGATTGCATTAAATCTGTAGATTGCTTTGGGTAGTATGGACATTTTACCAATATTTCTTCCAGTCCATGAGCATGCATTTCCATTTGTGTCGTGTTAAAACTCTTTCATCAATGTTTTATAGTTTTCACAGTGTAGGTCTTTCATCTCCTTGATTAAGTTTAGTACTCAGTAGTTTACTATTTTTCGTGTAGTTACAAGTGGGATTGCTTTTTTTTAATTTCTCTTTTTGTGGCTTCTTTATTAGCGCCTAGAAATGCAATGGATTTCTGTACATTGATTTTGTATTCTGTGAACTTACTGAATTCATTTATAAGTTCTAGTAGTCTTTTGGGGGTCTTTAAGGTGTTCTATATATTATATTATCTCCAAATAGTGAAAGATTTACTTCTTTATTACTAGTTTGGATGCTTTTTATTTCTTTTTGGTGTGTAATTGCTGTGGCTAGTACTTCCAGCAATAGGTTGCATAAAAGTGGTAGAAGTGGACATTCTTGTGTTGTTCTTGACCTTAGGGGAAATCTGTTTTTTACTTTTGAGTATGATGTTAGCTGTGCATTTTATGTATATGACCTTTATTATTTTGAGGTATATTCTCTCTAAACCTATTTTATTGAAGGTTTTTATCATGAATGGATATTGGACTTCATCAAGTGGATTTTCTGCATCTATTGAAATGATTATGTTTTTATCCTTTCTTTTATTGGTGTGATCTATCACATTGATTGATTTGAGAATATTGAACCACCCTTGCATCTCAGTAATAAATCCCACCTGATTGTTGTGAATGATTTTTTTAAATGTATTGTTGCATTTGGTTTGCTAATATTTTGTAGAGGATTTTTGAATCTATATTCATTTGAAATATTGGCCTGTAGTTCTCTCTTTTTTATTGTGACTTTATCAGGTTTTGGCATCAGACGAATGCATTCTTTGTAAAATGAATTTGGAAATTTCCCTTCCTCTTCTATTTTTTGGAATAATTTGAAAAGAATAGGTCTTAACTCTTCTTTAAATTCTTGCTTCCTAGAATTCCCCTGTGAAGCCATCTGGTCCTGGACTTTTCTGTGTTGTGAGTTTGTTTTTTGTTTTTGTTTTTTTTTCTTTTCTTATTACTGATTCAATTTTATTGCTGGTAATGAGTCTGTTCAAATTTAATTATTCTTCTTGAATAAAACTAGGAGGTTATATATTTCTAAAAGTTTATCCATATTTCTAGCTTGTCAAATTTGTTGGCATTTAATTTTTAAAATCTTTTGTATTTCTGTGGTATCATTTGTTATTTTTTCTTTCACTTCTGATTTTCGTTGAGTTTTCTTCCACTCTTTTTATGATTATTCTGGCTAACAGTATATCAATTTTGTTGATTTTTTTCAAAGACCACATCCTGGTTTCCTTGATTTTTTAATTTTGTGTGTGTTTGTGTGTGTGTGTGTGCATGCATGCACATGCATGCTTTATTGTATTGTTTTATGTTTGTTTAGTTTATATTCCATTTATTTCTACTCTAATTTTTATTATTTCCTTCCTTTTACTGATTTTGGTTTTGTTTGTTCTTTTATTACTTCCTTTGGGTGTAAGTTTGGGTTGTTTACTTGAGATTTTTCTTGCTTCTTCTGGTAGGCCTGTATTGCTATCATCCTCCCTCTTAGAACTGCTTTTGCTGCATCCCAAAGATTTTAGGTCATTGTATTTTAATTTTCATTTTTTCCATGTATTTTTTATTTTCTTCTAAATTTCCTAATGACTCATTAAATGTTTAGTAGCATATTATTTAGCTTCCATATATTTGTGCTTTTTGCATATTTTCTTTGGTTGACTTCTAGTTTCATAATATTGTGGTCAGAGATTTATGCAATGACTCTGATCTCTTTGAATTTGTTGGGACTTATTTTGTGGCCTAATATGTGATCTTTTGATGGGCACTTGAAAAGAATCTATTCCGCTGTTTTGAGATGGAGTATTCTGAATATATTTGTTAAATTCATTTGGTCCAATATGTCATTCAAAGGCACTGCTTCCTTGTTGATTTTCTGTTCGGATGATCTGTCCATCAGTGTAAGTGTGGTGTTGAAGTCAGCTATTATCATTGTATCACTATTTATTACTTCCCTTATGTTTATTAATAACTGTTTTAAGTATTTGAATGCTTCCATATTGGGTGCATATATATTTACAGTTGTTATATCTTCTTGTTGGATTGTCCTCTTTATTACTAGATAGTGCCCTTCTTTGTCTCTTGCTTTTGTTTGAAAACCTCTTTTGTCCAATATAAATATTACAACCCTGCTTTCTTTCCCATCCATTTGTATAAAAAATGCTTCTCTAGCCCTTCACTTTCAATCTGTATGTGTGTTAAGATCTGAATTGAATCTCTTGTAGGCAGCATATAGATGGCTCTTGTTTTTTTATACAATCTGTCACTCTGTGTCCTTTGAATGGTGGGTTCAGTCCATTTACATTCAAAGTAATTATTGATAGGTATATATTGCCATTTTGTACTTGTTTTATGGTTGTTTTTGTAATTTTTCTCTATTCCTTCTCTTGCTACCTTCTCCTCATGATTAGTTGGCTTTCTTTAGTGATATACCTAGGTTTTTTGGTATATTAATGGTTTTTGATTTGTGGTTTTAATTTGGTTTATATTAATATCTTCCATATATAATATCTATATTAAGTTGATATTCACTTAAGGTTGAACCCATTCTTTATTCCTCTCCCCCGACCCACATTTTAGGTATAGTATATGGTGTCATACTTTACATCTTTTTTATTTTGTGAGTCTCTTGACTGAATTTTACAGAAATACTTAATTTTTCTGCTTTTGTGCTTCCTATGTTCCTTATTCTTGCTTATGGTCTTTCCTTTCCACATAGAGTCCCCTTTAATATTTCTTGTAGGGCTGGTTTAGTGGTCATGAATTCCTTTAATGTTTGTTTGGGAAATTCTTTATTTCTTCTTCTATTCTAAATGATAACCTTGTTGGGTAGAGTTTTCTTGGCTACAGATTTTTTTCCTCTCAGAACTTTGAAAATATAATGCCATTTTCTTCTGACCTGCAATGGTTCTGTTGAAAAATCAGCTAATAGCCTTATGGAGTTTTCCTTATCTATAACTTGTTTCTATTCTCTTGCTGCTTTTAAAATTTTCTCCTTATCACCACTTTTTTCCATGTTAATTATTATGTGTCTTGCTGTGAACCTCCTTGGGTTGACTTGGTTTGGGGATCTCTGGCCTCTTGGATCAAGATTTTTGTTTCCTTCCCCAGATTAGGGAATTTTTCAGCTACTATTTCTTCAAATAAATTTTCTGCCTGTTTTTAGTTCTCTTCCTTTTCTGGGATCTCTATGATGTGAATGTTATTATGTTTAATGGTGTTGCTGAGTTCTCTAGTTGTATTCTCATTTTGTATAATTTTTTTCTCTCAGCTGATCAGATTGATTACTTGTCCTTACTCTGTCCTCTAGGTAGCTGATTTGTTCTTCTGCATAGCCTAGTCTACTATTTCCTCCATCTAGTGCATTTAAAAAAATTTTTTTAATGTTTATTTAACAGAGAGGGAGAGTGCAAGTAGGGGAGGGGCAGAGAGAGAAATGGAAACACAGAATCTGAAGCAAGCTCCAGGCTCTGAGCTGTGAGCCCAGAGCCCAATAAGAGGCTCAAACCTACAATCTGTGAGATCATAACCTGAGCTGAAGTTGGATGCTTAACTGACTGAGCCATCCAGATGCCCCTCTATTTAGTGTGTCTTTAATTTCATTTAATTGTGTTCTTAATCTCTGGTTCTTTTTAATCTCATTGTTATGGGTCTCACTGATGTTCTCCACTTTCTCAAATACAATGGGTGTCTTTATGATCATTACTTTGAATTCTCTATCAGGCATATTACTTATCTTCATTTTGCTTAGGTTCCTTGCTGGGATTTTGTCCTGTTCTTTCATTTGGGACATATTCCTCTGTCTCCTATTGTCTAACTGTGTCTGTTTCTCTGTATTAGGAAAGACAGCTAGGTCTCCTGCTCTTGAAAGGAATGGCCTTAGGAAGAAGAGGTCCTGTGGTTCCCTGCTGTGTCATGTTCCCTGTTCTCTAGAACCTTGTGCTTCAGGGATGTGTCTTATGTGTCATGCGTGTGGCCTGCTGTTGTGGATCATCCATGTTTTCTTTTTTCTGCATCTAGTCATCATCAATGCCTCTCTTTTACTTTTGTGAGCAGTACTGTTCCTGTGATGTTACTTGGTCAGTCTGGGGACACCTTAGACTTGAGTTGAGTCAGACCAGGCATTTATCAAATGGATGTAGTGGTACCAAATTGTCATGTGCTTTCCTTGTGTGGTCCCTTGTGAACCTTTCATTGGTGGGCAGGGCCTATAGTCTGATTGCTTGTGTTCCTCTACCCTTCTGCTGGGACACAGTCTGACTAGTGTATGTGATTATCTCTCCCTCCCTCTGGGACAGTGGTCATTTTGGAATGGCGCTGGCCACTGTGTGGGCTGCTTGTACCCTTCTAGGCCTGCATTACTGATCTGAATAGTCTCGAGCCAAGAGGTTATTGGAGAGGATGGATCTATTAATGCACAGTGTGAGAGGCTGGGAAGTGTCACTAGCAATCTCTGTATGCCTGGTCCTGTGTAGTAGGGGGTCTATAGCACTGGGACTGTGGTGGGCTGTCTGTAGGGGTGGATTCCTGGAAGCACCTTGCAGGTGGAGGTGGGGCACTGTGGCAGTGCTAGCAAACTTTGCATGCCCTTGTCCTCGGTGGGAGGGGCCCTTCAGTGCCTGGACTAAGGCAAGCTGTCCAGAGGGGTGGATTAGCAGAAGCACAGTGCAGTGCATGGTGTAGTGCTTGCAAGTTAGGTAGGTACCTTTCAGACTTCTGCTTTTATGTTGTATCTCCACTGGCTGTTGTGCTGTCTCTTGAACAGAGGCAACTCCATTGCCTCTCACCCTCCAGCTCTCCCAGAGCTGAGATTGCTGATTTTTAAAAATTCCATATTTTAAATCCTACTGGTTGTAAGAACTCATGAAATTTTGCCCCTCTTGTGTACAAAGTCAACTGTTATGGGGAATCAACTTTCCTGTGTGTCCAGCCTGATGTGGTCATCTGTTTCTCCCCCCTGGCCCCACCAGAGATGTTCCTCCCTCCTGTACACATCCCCACAGTTCTCTTTGGAGCCTGATTCTGTTTCTGCCCTTTCTACCTTCTGCCATGTGGCCTCTTTACATTTAGTTGTGAAATTTATTCTGTCAATTTCGGTTAATTTTCTCAGCTATTTACACTTATGAGAATGTTACGTAGTTGTATCTGTGGAAGGAAGTGAGCCTAGTTTGCTCCTACTCTTCCATCTTCCCTGGATGCCTTTCTTTATGTGATTTTTATCCTTTGTTTTGTTGATGTGGTGTACCATATTAATTAATACGCAAATACTGAACCACCCATGTATCCCCAGAACAAATCCAGCTAGACCATGTTAAGTGATTCTTTTAAAGAATTGTTAAATGTCATTTGCTAATATTTTGTTGAGGATTTTTGCATCTACGTACATCAGGAATATTGTTCTGTAGGTTTCTCTTTTTGTGGTGACCGATTTTTGATTTTGGCTTCAGGGTAATGCTGGTATAAGGATATATAGTAGGGGCGCCTGGGTGGCTCAGTCGGTTAAGCCTCCGACTTCGGCTCAGGTCGGATCTCACGTCCGTGGATTCGAGCCCCGCGTCAGGCTCTGTGCTGACAGCTAGCTCAGAGCCTGGAGCCTGCTTCCGGTTCTGTGTCTCCTTCTCTTTCTGCCCCTCCCCCTCTCATGCTCTGTCTCTCTCTGTATCAAAAATAAGTAAAACATTTAAAAAATACATTTAAGAATATATAGTAAATGTGTCATTGTGGAGGAGAAGCATGGGAGTGAGGTTCAGGGAAGAAAGAAAATTACTGTGAATAAAATAAGACAAAATAGGAGAGGTATCTTTAATGGGTCTAAAATATGTATTATCCTGCCAATAGAGGGATATGATGAATCAGCATGCTCTTCAAGATCAAGTGATTAATATAAAAGTATTTTTCTTAATAATTGGCTGATTGTTAATAAATCATGAAAAACTAATTAACAAAATTTATTCCTGGGGCATCTGGTGGGCTCAGTTAAGCATCTGTCTCTTGATTTTGACTCAGGTCATAATCTCACAGTTGGTGAGATCAAGTCCCACATCAGTCTCTGCATTGACAGTGTGGAGCCTTTTTGGGATTCAATCTCTCTCCCACTCTCTCTCTACTCCTCCCTGCCTTAAAACAAACAAACAAGAAAACCCAAAACACCCACCACAATTTACTTTTAAGTGCATCATAGTTTCTAAAGGACTTAATGGAAAGGTATAATATTATGTATTCTAATGATATCATTTGAATGCTTTGGCTTGAATGTATGACTGATCTTTCTCAAGATTGAACAATTCATGCAGAAAAAAAATGATTTAAATCATAGTCCACTTAAGGGAATGGATATTCAGTATTAGCAAATGTAATTCCTAACAAAAGATGAATAGAAATAACTGACCTTCAGATACATATTAAAATTTGACTTAGATCTAAATGAACAATATGTAATAACACTCTAATCAACGCCCAAATGAAAAACACTAACACCTGTATAATTTCCATTGAACCTATCAGAGTATATGATCTCTCCCTCTTTTTCTTTTTTTAAATAAAGCAATGAAGTTCATACACATTCACTTAGGACTACAATCAATATTTATTGTTAATGCTCCTATTTTGTTTCTAAAACTTCCAAGTATTCACCATAATGAGATTTTAAGTAACTGCCGAAGGCAATACAGATTTTGTCATAAATAAGAAATTAGCTACGGCAAAAAGAGCAGCGTATTCGCATGCGTTGGGCAGCTGTGCCAGTTTCTCTTAGCCTGAACAGTGTTAGTCTCTGCCGTTAGCACACATTTTGCAGGCAACTTGCGAAGTTCTGTCATGGTTGTGTTTTCTCTTTCTTATAAATAAGTCTTCATATTTTCAAGTGGTTATGTTTACTTTTCTTCCCTCCAAGCCGTCCTAATAGAGTCTCTGTGGTAGAGGACACTTTGCTAAAGCCCTAAATTAACTATTATCCTGTATAAGTACTAGAGCTAGCTTTTCACAAGTTTTCCTAAACACAATTTCAAGATAGTAAAGATTAAGCCTGCAATCTTATTGGCTGGTTCCTTATTTCATTTTGCTTCTTCACTCAAGGAAAGTTTAAAGTGAAGGATGTAAGAGAGTAATTTATTTATATAGGCTCTAAATCCATGGTTTTTCATCTCATTTGCTAGTTTTTCCTATTTTCTGCTAATAGAAATATCCTCTCAAGATTTCTCATGACTCTTCCCTTTTTGAAATGTTCAAGCTTTATTATTATTTAAGCTCACAGTCCTCTTCGGTACTCAAGGCCTTATATAATTGAATCCCTATTGCTGTGACAAAATATTAAGTAGAACTTTCTCCAGTTTCAGAAATACTGTAGGGACCCCAGAAGCCAAGGAGGAGTATAGATGCAGATGAGCTAAGCAGGCCAGGTAGACGCATTGCAGCACGGATTTTGCCATCCGCTCACAGTTCATGCCAAACTGTATGAAGGGAGGCTGGTTTTGATGGAAACAACCAAGCTCAGTACTGTGTGCATTTCCTCTCTTCTCCCTTTCAGCGCTCCTCCTCCCCTAAGCCATCGGAGGGTTGCTTAGGAGAGCACAAATGAGGGCTTCAATCTGTGGATTTGAAGAGTCCCAGGAAAGTGCCCCGTGTGTCTGACGGGCGTGAGTCCGGTGGGAGCGCGGAGAGAGAGGCACTGTGGTAGAAGCTTCACTGCCACCCATTGGAGGCCGAATGCATTTCTCATTCTCTGGAGTCAGACCCCTAGGAAGAAAGCTGAGTTTAGATGATAAAAGAAAATCCCCAGGTCTAGTGGAGAGAGTCTTTGTGGAGAAGATCCCACTGAAATCCAGGGGCTAGGAAGGTGCTCTAGTCTAACACACGAAACAAGAACCCAAGAGGCAAAGTCAGCATTTGGGCACATGTTACAGTGCGGGAAGACTGAAGCCAGTGCAACCATACCAATCTAGTGTGATCTTTTCTACTCTTCGCTTTTTTCCTGTCTCTGGCCTTGCGGTAACCAGAGACTATAGAGTAAGTTCAGGGGAAATCAAAGACAAAAGGGGAAAGAAAGAAACCAAACACACTTGGAATCATTAACTGTAGATTCCAAAACTAAATTAGATAAAAATTGGTATAAAGGAGGCAGGCTTTTGTTTACAATGTAATGTTGAAGATTTGATATCAGACACAATTAGAATTTTTTAAAAAATACTTTTAATGTTTATTTTTTAGAAAAAGAGAGACAGAGTGTGAGTGGGGGATGGGCAGGGAGAGAGGGAAGCACAGAATGTGAAGCAGGCTCCAGGCTCTGAGCTGTCAGCACAGAGCCTGACATGGGGCCTGAACCCACGAACCATGAGATCATGACCTGAGCTGAAGTTGGACACCTAGGCCTAACTGACTAAGCCATCTGAGTGCCCTCGATTAGACTTAAAGAATTTTTTTTTCAATGTTTATTTTTATTTTTGAGACAGAGAACATGAGCAGGGGAATGGCAGAAAGAGAGGGAGACACAGAATCTAAAGCTCTGAACTGTTAGCACAGAGCCCAATACTCACAAATTGTGAGATCATGACCTGAGCCAAAGTTAGACACTCAACCAAATGAGCCACCCAGGCGCCCTTTGATTAGACATTTTTATAACCTGTAAACATTGCTATGTTAGAGCAGAGGTTGACTGGAACAGCTTTGGAGTTTGTTTGCTGTCTCCTTCAGAGCAAAGGAGGAACTAGGTGACACATAGAGTTCTGTAAATCTAGGCCCTCTTCTGTACCTCCCCCGTAGGAGTAAGGGTACAGTGGTTTTGTTTGTTTGTTTCCACTCCCCTTTGTCTTTTGCCCCTTACTAAGTTTTATAAATACTTATGTGCACTATGCATATTTATAGTAAACATTTTGTGCACTGGGTCAAAGTTGAGGTTTTTAAATTTAAAAAATTATGCTTATGTATTTTCTCCTACTTTGGGCATTATCTTTTCTCTAAGACAATGATTGCCATAGACTAAATTGGGAGCAAAGTTCATGAAGAGCAAATGGTATGAGAAAGTGTGAGAAAATTATCATTGGCTAATATAAATTCTGTCAGATTTTGACAGAGACTGCTAGCTGTCTTCCTTGAGTATCTGTACCCGTTCTCCCTTACTTAGATATCATAATAGAATTTTAACCTGGGAACATGGCTGCTTAGCTAACTAATACATTTTCCAGCCAAGCTGGCTGTAGAATTAAGTCCTGTCAGTTGGAGGTATGTAAAATGATGAATTCTTCTGTCAGGTCAAGTACTTAAAGGGACGGTGTGCGCTCTTCCTGGATCTCCGTTCATTTTGTGGCTTGGAAAATAGACATGGTGGCAATCCATCTTGTGCCTCATGGATGAAGGTAGTGAGCGTGCTTTGCCTGCAAAAGGAACTGCAGGACCAGCCTGCAGTGCTTAAACTCAGAGTGCCACGTAACAGAACTGTAAACTTATATATTAAAGTGACTGTTATTTTGAGTGTCTTAGCTAACACAGCCACCAAAAGGATGATGACTTTTCCATTAATCTTGTAAGTTGGAATATCTGGATCAATACCTATACACTTAATTACACTTTCAAATTATTAAAATTATATTAATCTTTTACATGACTTAATTTGATATAGATAATAGACCCAATTTTAGAAAGTAACATCTTGATTCTATTATGTAAAGGTAAAAATATGACAAAGCAACTATTATTACATAGTTATTTCATATAGTTCTAGAAGTATTAGCAAATGCAGTAAGACAAGTAATATTTATAAGAATTAGAATCTTTAGTAACAAGAAAATAGTCATCTTTAAGGATGTTACAATGACCTTGATAGAAAACTCAAAGGAATAAATTGAAAGTCCATTTGAAGTTTCAAAAATAGTTCATAAATCAATAGCTTTCTATATACCAGAAGTAATTCATTTGTAAATCTAATGTAAAAAAGGCTTCTTTCACGAAAGTAATAAAACTATTGAAAAGAAAATTTTAAACTATATTAAGAAATAGAAGATGAAAATAATATGAGGTAGGTGATTTTGCTGAGTAGGAAGACTAAGTCTTGACTATATGTCAGTTCTTCCCCAGTTTTTCCTATGCTTTGATATAGTACCTCTAAAATTCCTAATGATGTGTTCTGGAACTTGAAAAGTGATTCTAAATTCTCTGTGTGGATAAGTAAGGGTTTTTTTTCCACATGGTACAAATATTTGTGATTTGGATTCAGATTAAATGACTATCTTTTAGGAATTTTGATAGGATTGTTGGATCATCTATTGAAAGCACTTAGCTTATCAATTACTCATAACAGGTTGTATTGATTGGCAAGGTATAAAGAACATGCACAGGTAGAGAGCCTATGCCAGGGCTAGGAGGAGAAAAGGTAAAGATAATAGTCCAAATTAAAACTGGTGTTTTTTCTCAGTTATGAATTAAGGGTACAGTTAAAAATATCTTGGAATATGTAGCATTTTGTTTTAATAATGATTATACTTTGATATTAATCATCTTGAAATCTGTGCTGTGTATTCACTTACAGAATATATCAACACATTTTTTATGACTTTTATCGCCTGGTTAGAGGAATGGTTAGCATGTGAGAAGTTAAAATAATTGTTTCAAGTGAAACAGCTAGTAGTAATCCTTTTGATTACTAATGCAGGGCTCATTATATTATCCTATGTTTTATATCTCCACCCTCGTCTCTGAGCAATGACATGGTCAGGGAAATACAAAGAACATCCATAAATTGAGCAGAAAGCATATCTTGCCATCTTTGTTTTGAATCTGACCTGTACATCAGAGTTATTGATCTTTCCTTATCTTCCATTCCTTCAATTTATGGTGATTATCCATTGATTTCTCTTGCCTCTCTTCATTATTTTATACTGGCTGCTTCTCTTTTATCAATCCTACAAATATTGGTATTAGTGGGAACTGAGTTATTGGTTTTCTTGTCTTTTTACAGTTATTTACCTGTGTCTTCCATGTCAACATATTTACCGTCAGATCCTCCTTTGGAATCCATCAAGATCTTTAATCTCATTTTCCTCTCAAAATACAGGCTTCCTCATTGGCCCTCATTTTATATATGAAAAACTTGAATTCTCAGAAAGCCTAAGCTACTTGCTCAAAGTCCTTAAAATAGAATGTGCTTGAATCAGCCTTTAGATCCAGATTTTTCTTTAAAGTATTTTTATTTACACTATAATATTCCAAAGTATGTATAATCTCCTTCCTTTCTTCTCTCTCTTTCATTGTTCTGCAGACTTTCCTCAGTCAGAAATTATGTCTTGTTTTATTATTTTGTTTTGTATCCTAACATCTTGCAAAGTGTCTGGCACACAGAAGATGTCCTCTAAAAGTTTGGACAATAAATGATCATAGTAATTCCAGGGCCTATATTTTATGTCTGTAATGAAATAGTATGATTATAAAATGTAGAAGACCAGTTTACTCCTTTTATATCCCACTCACTGCTAACATTATTTTGTTCCACCTGTTTTGTCCAGCCTATTCCAGTGACACACAATATTTATTTCTTTCTGGAATAAAATGAAATACAACCAGAGCTTTGGCGTCTCCAAATTACATAAGGTAATTGATCATGCACACTCTCACTAAGCTGAAGCTAGGAACCGACCTTCCGGCTTAGCTTGGGTGCTGCATACAGTAACTGCAAATTAGTTGGCTAAGGAAGCAACCTCGCTCAAACCATCAAGGGTTAACTATCGGAATCACCATGATAGAAGAGTGTTCTGCCACAGCTGTGATTGCCATTGTAGCTCTAGATTTTTACATGGTTTTGCCTTTTTTTTTAATCAGTGAATGCTTTAGAGAACTCAGTCTGTGTGAGGGAAAATGTAAAACCACACATTTGCTACAATTCACTTTTATTGTCCCAGTCACAGTACAGTGACCTCATTTGTCCAGTCTAGTTTGCTCACCTCTCCCAACATGCTTCTTGTTCTAAGTACTAAATCCTCATACAAATATAGTAAGCCAATAGCAATTTTCTGTAAAGTAAAATGAAGTTGAGTAGCATTTTCTCACTCTTCAAAAATTGCCTATTTCCTCAGATAGAATCTGATGTTAATCTGTCCCTTTGGCTTACCTCTCTCCATAATTGGAACCAATCATGCCAGGTTTCTTAGCATCACTTATATTTAGTTGGTAATACCATTCAATAGGTAAAAAAAATAAATAAATAAAATAGTTTTTACCAGCTACAACCAAAGTTTGAAATGATGCTTTTTGAAAAATGCATACATTTTTATTTTTTTAAATATTTTTATTTTTTTAAATCCCATTAATTACATAACCCCCTTTGATACATTTATTCATTTACTAACAAAACATTAAACTAAGAAATCATAATTTCTACAAAGGAGGAGGAGAAGGTATAAAATGAATTCAGCAGGATTTTTTCTTAAGAATCTTCATCTTAGCTTTAAAGAAGTTTGATTTCCACCTGTTGGGATATCAAAGTGGAAGAGTTAAATATAACTTATTTGATTTTAATATTTCAGAATCCCTTGGCATGTGAAATTCTCAAGCTAGTAAAACATGTAAATTTATTTTCTGAGCATACTATGCTCATCACAGTTTGTAGAACTTCTCTATTTTATCTCAATTATAAAGCTCTGCAAATGTCATTTTCCTCTGTTTAGAATATCACCCCTGTACAGATTTTTACTAGTCCAAATCCCAATCCCCAAAGTATTTGGGTATTCATGTACATTTTTCATAAATTTTACAAGACTGTACGCTATTCAAGAACAACTTTTATCCCTTCTTTATATTTTTA
This sequence comes from Suricata suricatta, assembly GCF_006229205.1. NCBI lineage: Eukaryota > Metazoa > Chordata > Mammalia > Carnivora > Herpestidae > Suricata > Suricata suricatta. The sequence goes on from NC_043714.1 coordinate 33,866,278, forward strand.
CCTACTGCACCAGTCAGCAGAGGGCTTTGAAATAGCTGGTATCCACTGTTAGCACGAGTAGAACTAATTTGTCTTTGTCCAACTCAGACAAATATCACGTTGTAATATTGAGAAAATAAATGTGAAATCAAATGGAAATTTTGTACAGAAGAATGATAAGCAAATCAATACAAAGTACTATTTATGATTTCATATTATTTCAACTAGTAGGAAAAGATAGGCTATGGAAATGATGAAGTTATATAAACTTCAGCTAAGAAGAACTGAAAGAAAGTAAAAGGTAGTTCAAGATTATAGATTATTAAGAATAAAATTAGGTGAGGAAAAAAGGACATCGATATCTGAAATTATTTTATATTCATTCTTATGGACCCCATGCTTCAATATTTTGTTTATTTACCCAAGGACTCAATATGCTCCGAAGATACAATGTTGAGTAAGATTCAAAGCTGCCCTCAAAAACACATCATACTGTAGTAGAGTGAAATAAACAAGTTCAAAGCTTACTTTTTAAAATCCAAATAAAGAGAAATAAAGTATTAAACAAACCTTTAAAATAGCATATTTATTCTCAAACATATTCTAGGCCAGTTGAACCAATGGGGACAGTTACTAGTAGAATTAGTTGCTCTAAATTTCCCTTTTCTTTGCCAGGATGAGGTTCTTGGAAAGAAAAGAGATCTGTCAAAATACTTTTGCTGCATTTCACATTAAACTGTTCTTCATAGCCATCCTGCAGTGTCCAGATGTCTGAGGGTAATAGACCTGTGTATTATGAAACAAATCTGAGCACTTGGGGAGTCTCCAACTGAGAATTTCCCTGAAGGAAGTGCATGTGTGGATATACTTTCTCGGTCCTATCAGAGAAGTCACAGAGCCATTTCACAGCGGCAGTGACAGCAGGATGTCATTCCTGTGGTGTATTCTACAAAGCATTGGGACTACTTAGAATATATGTATGCATGCTCAAGTCAGATAGGATGCAGACTAACAATCAAACTCTGAGGTGCCTGCAAGGAAGAGGTAGGCAATTGAATTGTTGTCATTTTTTCCCTTTAAAATAAGAATAATTCTAGCTGGGAAAGGAAACTGATTTTCATATGACTACCTTAACTCTACTCCTAACAGATCAAGGGGGAATAAAAATTAAATGTCTTTAACATCTATTTTATATCAGGTAATACCCTGGGCACTTTTATTATGATCAACTCATTTAATACTTATATCAATCTTGGGAGATAGGTACAATTATCTTCTCTTATACATACTGAATTGAAGCTCAATTACACCAGTAAGTAGAGCTTAGGCTCAAACCCAGGTATATTTCAATGTAAAGTCTTCATACTTATTTATAATATAGTCCGTTTCAATTGTGAAGAGAAACAATGAATAGAAAGTACTTAATCACTAGTTAAACAAACATGTTAAAAAGATGATTGAATTCCACAAATAGGTTCTTTAAAAAATGTCCCAGATCTACAATTATGACAGGCTACAGAATCTTCTTTTGGGAATCCTATAATGCCATCAATCATTTGTTGACTTCACGGGTAAAAATTTCATTCAATTATATGTAGTAACACAGCAAAAGCTATAGAAGAATATTTGTAGGTTAGAATTAAGAATTACAAAAAAATTTCAGACCCAAAAGCTAAGCAAATACTAAACAAGATTACTCAAGGTATTTATAAAATTTCTTTACCAAGAGATTTAAAAGTAAGAGAACTAGGGGTGCCTGCATGGGACAGTCAGTTAAGTATTCAACTCTTGATGTCAGCTCAGGTCATGATCTACTGGCATACCATTGAGCCCACATTTAGCTTGTGCTAAGAGCATGAATCCTGCTTGGAACTCTCTCTTTCCTCCCTCTTTGTCCTTCCCCTCTCACACCCTCTCTCTCAAAATAAATAAATAAATAAATAAATAAATAAATAAATAAATAAATATTTAAAAAATAAAAGTAAGATTACTGATCAGGATTTCTTGGAATGCTTTACATATAATCCATGGAGATAGTGGAAGATTACTTGATTTTTCTCCAAACCATTCTAATTCATTATTGGTAGGTCATACGTTTCTAAGAATTTTCCAATTTCATCTAGGTTGTTCGCATATAGTAGCGTCTTAGAATTCTTTGTTGTTCATAATAGTCTCTTGTGATCCTTATACTTCTTTGGTATCAATTGTAATGTTTCCTTTTTCATTTATACTTTTGCTGATTTCAGTGTCGATTATCTTTTCTTGGCTAGTTTAGATAAAAGTTTGCCACTTTTGCTTATCTTTAAAAAATTAATTTTTAGTTTGGTTGATATATTCTATTTTTCTCTTCTCGTTTTATTTCTGCTATAATGTTTATTATTTGTTTTATTCTGATAATTTGGAATAGATTTGTTCTTCTTTTTCCTAGAAATTTAAGGTGTAGGGTTAGGTTGTTTATTTGTAATTTTTGCTTAATGTAGAGATTTACTGCTATGAACTTTCTTCTTAAAACCGCTTTTCCTATGTCTTTTAATTTTTTTATGTTGTGTTACCATTTTTGTTTGTCTCAAAGATACCTTTTTATTTCCCATGTATTTCTTTTTTGATCCATAGGTTGTTCAGGCAAGTGTTGTTAAATTTATATGTATTTGTCAATTTTCTAGTTTTCCTCTTATTGATTTTTAATTTCATAACATTGTAGCCAGAGAAGACACTGACACATGATGTTAGTTTTCTTGAATTTATTAAGACTTGTTTTATGGACTAAGATACGGTCTATCCTAGAAAATGTTCTATGTGCCCTTGAGGAAAATATACATTTGTTGTTTTTGGATAGAATGTTCTGTAGGTGTCTATTAGATCCCTTTGGTCTACAGTGTTGTTCAAATTTGTTGTTGTTTTATTGATCCTCTGTCCTAATGATATATCCATTGCTGAGAGTGGGGTATTAAAGTCCCCAACTAGTATTGTATTGCTGTTGAATTCTCCTTTTAGCTTTTTTTTTTAACTTAAAAATAATACTTTTATTTTTATAAAGTAATTTGCCACTTAGCAAGTGTGAGAATAAAATGGTATGAAAGTTTGAATATAGGAAATAGTTGGTTTTCACATATTGAATAATATGAAAACAACTGCATTGAAATTCATGAAAAGAAAAATTAATACCACTAGAAGATTCCTAGGGTCACTTGACTAGCTTGTCATTAAACGAAAAGCCATCAATGGCAGTGTTTACTTCAGAAATACATTTCCAAGTCAAACTCAGATGGGTATAATTTTTTTTTGCAAAAGAAAAAAGAATAAATTGCAAAGTAAACAGAAAACAACTGTCCTAATAACTCTTTAGTTTACATATAAGGCATTTAAAAATCTTTTGTCAATGAATACACAAATGGATAAATAAACCTTAAAAAAAAAAAAAAAAAGAAAAACCAATGAGGAGCTTTATGGTTCCTATGAAGAGCTGAATTATTCTTCCTCACCTCACTTGACTTACCTCCTTTTTTAAATTAGAACACTGCCTGTTTGGGTCCAAAAGTAACAATAAAAAAACCAAAAATTTTTATAAGCTCTAAATCAATTAGCTTTTGTAGAAAAAATAAAGTAAATTTATCTGAATAGAATGAGGTGTTTATTAGATATTGGAAAAAGGCTTGAGCAGAAAAGGTGAGAGAGATTTCAAAAGGCACTAGGGAATACCATTTTATTTTATATATTTTAATACTAAATGAAAGCTTGATTTGGTAATCATTATCATTGTCCATGTTTTTACTGACTTTTCTTGTAACTAGTTTTCTTTACAATTAGGCAGTAGGTTTTCTTCACTGTAAATAAGCCAGTTGGGTTACTATCTTTACCATAGGAGGTGATGATATTATTGTATTTTATGTCCAATTGGAAAATAATAATATTTAAATAAAGCCCTCTCCACATAGTAATAGTCAATAAATATTAAATTGAAGATTGTACCTATTTCACACAAAGTAACAAAATTTTAACATAAACTGTCAGTTTAATAACAGGTTGAAAATAGTTACTGTAAAATCAATTGGGGAAAATACTATAATTATACAATTGTGAGTAACAAAGTAGATATCTTGCCAGTTAATCGAGTTTTACAAAAACAATAGAAAGGCTTTTTTGGTGAAATATGTAAATATTAAGTAAACACAAAATATAAAAAAAAATCTAACCTACAGAAGAGCTAGATTAGATTTTAACCCTTTATTCCAAATAAATATGCTATAAATACCAGTTGGAAAGGAAAATAAACAAAGTTTAAAAGTAGTCTTTCTTGACATAAAAAGTAAATGATTTTTTAAAAAATGTTTATAATTTGACTATAGGCTATAAACAATCACTTAACAAACAAAATCCTTAAGATTTTTAAAGTAAATTGGGGCCCAATTTAATACCTGACAGCATATCCATTCAGGTCACAAGCATACTTTGCAATGATAAAATGATAAATCATAAGTTGCTAATTATTCTTGGTTTTGAGTATAGTTGATACACAATGTTACATTAGTTTCAATTGTGTCACGTAGTGATTTGACAAGTTTATACATTATGATATGTTCACCACAAATGTAGCTACTATCTATCCTCATACATTGCAATTAAAATTACACTGACTGTATTCCTTATACTGTGCTTTTAATTCCTGTGACTTACTCATTTTCTAACTGGAAACCTGTATATTCCCTGTCCCATCAGCCATTTTGTCTTATCTCCAACCTTCCTCCCTTTTGGCAACTATCAGTTTGTGCTGTGTATTTATAGGTCTGATTTTACTTTGTTTGTTTAACCATTTGCTTTTTTTTTTTCCTTCAGATTCTACTTATGAGGGGAATAACATACTATTTGCCTTTCTCAGTCTGATGCATTTCACATAACATGATCTCTAGCTCCATTGATGTCTCAAATGGCACAGTCTCATCTTTTTTTGTCTTCATAATATTCCCTTTTATATATAACCTACATTTTCTTTATTCATTTGTCTATTGATGGGCACTCAAGTTGCTTCTATACTATTGTTACTGTAAATAATATTGTAATAAACATAGAGCTGCAAAAATCTTTTTAAATCAGTATTTTTGTTTTCTGTGGGTAAATACCCAAATGTGGAATTATTGGATCACATGGTTTTTTCCATTTTTAATTTTTATAAATAAAATAAATCCCACTTGATCATGGTAAATAATTTTTAAATATATTATTGTATGCAGTTTGCTAATATTTTTTGAAGAATTTTGCATGTATTCATCAGGGATATTGCCTTTAGTTTTCTTTATTTGTGGTGTCTTTTTCTGGTTTGGTATAAGGATAATACTGGCCTTGTAGAATGTATTTGGAAGCTTTCCTTCCTCTTTTATTTTTGGAATAGTTTGAGGAGAATAGGTATTAATTCTTTCAGTGTTTGGCAGAATTCATTTCTCAATCCATCCAGTTCTGGACATATTTTTGATAGTTTTTTGGTTAGTGATTAAACTTTGTTACTTGTAATTGGTCTGTTCAGGTTTTCTATTTCTTCCTGGCTCAGTTGGGAATATTGTGTATTTATAAGAATTTATCCATTTTTTTCTAGATAATCCAGTTTGTTGACATATTGGTTTTCATAGTATTCTCTTATAATCCTTTTTTTAAAGTATACTATTTGGGGGAGGGGGCAGAGGGAGGGAGAGAATTCCAGGCAGGCTCCATGCTGTCAGTACACAGTGTTATGGGGGGGCTTGACCTCACAAACCATGAGATCTTGACCTGAGCCGAAATCAGGAGTTGGGTGCTCAACCAACTAAGCCACCTAGGCATCCGTTTTATAATTCTTATTTCTATGATGCCATTTGTTACTATCATTTCTTCTTCTCCCTTCTCTCTACTCCCTCCCCCTCCTCATCCCCCTTTTCATCCCCCTCCTCCCACTCCTCATTGTTGTCATCCCCCTTCTCCTCCCTCTCCTCCTCTTTTTCTTCCTCCTCCTCTCCTCCTCCTCCATCCCCTCCTTTCCCTCTTTCTTCTTTCTCTCTTTCCCCTCCTTTAAAAAATTTCCTGGTTGCTTTTCTGCAGCAGTCTCCTGACTTAACTGGCCTCTGTGCCTCTGATTTATCCCATTTCTTTCCTCCACAGTGCTCTCTTCCACAGTGCTCCAAGGATTGTTTTCCTGTAATCATATCTGACTCTATCTACCAACCTATCTCTCTACCTACCTGCTCACCATCTATTTTCAATCATCTATCTATGTAATAATCTACCTGATCTCTCTCTCTGTCCCTCTCTCTCTCAATTCTTATAGATGGAAGTTGTTACTTTTCTTTTATTGATCATTTGATTTGTTTGGTCCTCTGTCTTTTTTATTGAGTCTGGCTAAAGGTTTGTCAATTTTGTTTAGCTTTACAAATAACCAAATCTTGGTATTATGGATTTTTTCTTTTATTTAGTTTCTATACCATTTATTTTTGCCCTGATCTTTATTATTTCCTTACTTCTGGTCACCTTGGGTTTTGTTTGTTCTTATTCTAGTTCCTTTAGGTGTAAGGCTAGCTTATTTATTTGAGCTCTTTCTTGTATGATGACTTTTATATTGGTATCTGTTTGAGTAAGCAGTCTCTTCATTGAGACTTCACAGGTTCACTTTGGCAGATAGTTCTTTACAAGTCAGGTCACTTTGGATTTGTGGCATGTTTGTTGGAACAGCTTTGTGCAGGTAAGGGCTTGCTATCCGTTTTGCTTTTGGGCACAGCCACTGTTCAAGCTCTGAGGTTGGGAGAAGTAGGTGCTGCTGGCTGAGAACAGCTGGTTAGGACTGCAGGCTTGGTTTCCTGACCATGTTTACCCATGTTTACCTGGGTTCTCTGGTCAAGCTTCCTAGATGGTTGAGTTGGGTACCATACTCAGCAGTAAGTGGGGCTATGGATTAGAATTCCTTCTCTGGCACGGAAGCAGGAAGGGTCCCAGGGCCATCCACGCTCATTGTTTGGGTGTCCACATCAAGCAAGAGGATACACTAAAGTCCCTTAACAGCTGAGGCCACCAGTTTTACTCCGCAGACAAGGAAAGCCGTGGGTGATGCTCTCTGTATAAGTGCCACTGTAAGTAGGGCTGTTGGATGAGTTATTTAATTTATGTGTTCGGGTTGGGTCACCAGATTGGGTGTGTAAATGATGTATTTAGCAATGAAAAGTATTATGAATTAGCTTCCCTGCCTGAGTGCAATGGGAAAACTAGTTCTAAGACTAGTAAGTCTCTTAGTTTGTGTTCTTGACTCAAGCTGAGCAGCACCCCAAGTCTTCTGGCCAAAAAGAACCACCGTCTTTGCTCAACATATTATTAGTTCTGCCTGCTGGACTCAGCTCACAGGTTTCTGAATTACATAGCTATGGTTCTGGTCATGCTTTCCAGTTGGCAGGTCTGGGACCTTCATTCACTGTGGACTTGGCTATGACTCAGGGCCCCTGCCAGGGCATGAATGAGGGCTAGTCCCAAGCCTCTCATAAATTTTTCCAATCAGCCTTTCTGTTTGGGGTGGGGGTGAGGGGAATCCAGAGCTATGCTCAAAAGTGAGTGGGGCTATGAATCAATTCCCCTGCCCAGGTGTACAAGGGGAACCTCCAAGCCCGGTCCTACTTTTTCTCTCCAGGTGATCCCTGTGCCTGCTGGCCTCTGCTCAAAGCATGTAACTTCAAGCTGTTCTGGTCAGACTTCTGGTCAGGCAGGGACGGGAGGCCAGACTCAGCAGTGGGCCAGCCTATAGTGCCCTGGTTGGACTGTGCCACTGATTTTGTTTTGCAGCTGTACAAAGCTGCTAGTTGTGTCTACTCCTGAGACTCTGCAGGTAGAAACTCATTCTGCCTAAATCTGAGTGCTAGTTGTTGCAATTTCTTCCCCCTCTTCTCTGTTACAATCAGATTCCCAGTGGCGAAGCCCCAGACTCCCCTGAAATCCACATGGAGTGAAATCCGAGTCGGGGCTCCCAAGAAGCAACTCATGATGCTGCAGGTGATGAATGACCCCCTAGACTCTCTTTGCTCATCATTGAAACAATACAGTGAGAAGAGAGATCACTGTGTATGGTTCTGCACAAGCCTGGGGGAAGGATACTATGGTCAGCATGTAACTGCTCCTTTTGACTTTATAATAAAATTTGTCTTGGTCTAGCTAGCACAGCAAGATGCTTTGGCTGTTCTCATGTTAAAGGATTCTTTCCGTGTTGTCTTGTTCATGAATAGTTGTCAGTAGTACTGCTTGAGGGGGGCGTGAAGTCAGGAATGTCTTACATTGTCATCTTTGTGACATCACTCCTGCATTAATTTTAATAACAGGCATCAACAGTGAAAGTTGATCTAAATTATAAGTAGACACATTTTTAGTGTGGGAGTATGAAACTGGCATTTTCTTTACATTTAGAGTACAACTTAATCATAGTTAGTCATTGCATTTTCTTTTTTCAGCACCAGAAGAAAACTGCTATGGGTTCATCAATTTTCACTTTGCTTTCAAAGCACCTCTTGTTCAAAATGAATTGAAAACAAAACAACCCTTCTCCATTTTGTGTAACAGTAATCTCAAAATATTTTAGAAATAAAATGATTCTTCATGAAAAAGATCATTCAGTTATGATCAAATCTAATCCATTTTGAGTTATTTTTATTTACAGTGTATAAGGTCCTCTTGCAGTCTCTGGCATGTGGATAGTCCAGTTTTCACCAATACTGTTTGTTGAAGAGTCTTCTTCCTAAAGGATATTTTCTTGACACTTCTGTCAAAGATCAGTTCCTATATTTTTATGTTTTATTTTGGGGCTCCCTATTCTGTCCTGTTTGTCTCTGTCTCTTTTAATGCCAGTACCAGACTACTTTGATTACTATAGTTATGTAATATAGTTAGAACTTAGAAAATGTAATGCCTCTACCTTTGTCCTCTTTCTCAAGGTTACTTTGTGTATTCTAAATGCATTTTAGAATTTTGTTCTCTTTCAGTGAAAAATGTGATTGAGCTTTTGATAGAGATTATACTGAATGTGGATCACTTTGAGTGGTATGACATTTCAACAATATTGTTTTCCAATGTGTAAACATGATGTCTTTCCAAGTTTCTTTTCTTTCACCAATGTTTTGCCTTTTTCAGCATATTAGAGTTTTACCTCACTGGTTAAGTTTATTCCTGAGTATATTTTATGTTGTTGTAAGATTTTCTTAATTTTCACTTTTGATAGTTCATTGATGGCACATGCAAACACTGATTTTGATGTTGATTTTGGACCCTGCAACTTTACTGTATTTGATTATTAGTTCTATCAGGGTTTTTTTTTGTAGTTTTTAGGATATGCTACATACAAGATTATGTCACCTATAAACAATAATTTCACTTCCCACCCCCTCCCCTCGATTGCATGCCTTTTATTTCTTTCCTTTGCCTAGTTGCTCATGCTGGGCCTATCAGTACTATGTTCAATAGAAGCGGTAAGAGTGGCTGGTGTTTTTCACTGATTAGACAGGGAAAGTTTTCAGTTTTTCACCATTGAGGGTGATGTTATCTTTGGTCTTGTCATCTATGGTCTTTATTACGTTGTGGTGCATTCCTTCTATACCTGATTTGCTCAGAGGTTTTAACATGAAAGTGTATTGAGTTTTGTTGATTGCATTTTCTCCCTCTATTTAGACAATTGTGTGTTTTTAATCCTTTTTTCTATTTATGTGTTGTATATATACTGACTGACTTGAGTATGTAGAACTGTACTTGTATCTTAGGGGTATTACCTATAATATTCTTGTATCTTTGTCTGGCTTTAGTGTCAGCAAAATGCTGGCCCATTAAATGCATTTGGAAGTGCTTCCTTGTCTTCAATTTTTTGGAAGAGTTTAAAAAGGGTTGGTAATTATTATTTCTTAAATGTTTAATAGAATTCACCAGTGAAGCCAACTGGTTTTGAATTTATCTTTGTCGGGAGAGTGTTGATTACTGATTTAATCTTCTTACTTGTCAATTTCAGTTTTCTTCATCTTCATGATTCATTATTAGTAGGATAGCTAGGTTATCCAAGTGGTTGGTGTATAAATGTTCATAATAGTTTTTCATGGTCTTTTTTATTTTTTGGCATTCTCTTTCACTTCTTATTTAAGTCCCACCTTTTTTAATAAGTCAAAGGGTTTGCTCATTTTATTTATTTTTACAAAAAGTTACTGTTAATTTTGTTGATTTTCCTTATATTTTTATTTATTTCATTTGTTTCTTTTTCATTTATTTTATTTATTTCCATTTCATTTATTTCTCCTCTTATCTTTCTTTCCTTTTTCTAATTTTGGGTTTACGCTGTTCTTTCTTACCTTTTTGAGGTGTAAATTTAGCTTGTTTGTTTGAGATCTTTTTGGTGTTTATCAGTATAAATTTTCCTCTCAATACTGCTTTTGCTGCATCATATAGATTTTGATAAGTGTTTTTAAATTTAAATTTGTCTCATGGTATTTTCTACTTTCCTATTTGATTTATTTTTTTTACCCATTGGTGTTCATGAGTGTATTATTTAATTTCTACATATATGTGAATTTTCCAACTTTTATTCTGTTACTGATATCTTGTTTCATACCATTATGTTCAGAAAAGCTACTTTATATTATAACGTTTTGTGATTTGTTTTGTGGTTCAACCCATGTTCATCCTGGAGAATGCTCCATGTATGCTTGAGATGAATATGTCTTCTGCTGATGTTTGATAGAATGTTTTGTATATATCTGTTGGGTACATTTTGTCTATAGTGTTATTCAAGTTTGCCATCTCCTTACTCATTTTCTGTGTGGATAATCTATCCATTGATGAAGGTGGGACATTGAAATAGTCTTTTATTATTATATTTCTATCAATTTCTCTCTCTAGATCTGTGAATATTTGGTTTATATATGTTGGATTTGGGGGGCATATTTATTTTTAATTATTATATTTTTATGATGAATTGACACTTCTGTTATTATAAAATAACCTTCTTTGTCTTATGTGGCAGTTTTTAAAGTCTATTTTGTCTGATACAAGCATAGCCAAACTTTCTCTCTTTAGTTTTCCATTTGCTTGGAACATCTTTCTCCACCCCTTCAGTTTTAGCCCATTTTTTCTTTGTTTTTTTTTTAATTTCTTTTTAACATTTATTTATTTTGAGAGAGAGAGAGAGCATGAGCATGGGAAGGGCATAGAGCAGGGAGGACACAGAATCCAAAGCAGTCTCTGTGCTGACAGCTCAGACCCTGACACAGGGCTCGAACCCACAAACTGTGAGGTCATGATCTGAGCCAAAGCTGGCGCTTAACCTACTAAGTCACCCAGGTACCCCCTCCCATTTTTTTCTTTGATTTAAAGTGAGTCTTTTGTAGATAGTATATATCTGGATCTTTTAAAAATCCATTCAGCACTCTATATTTCCCTTATTGGCAGATCATTTATAAAGTAATTATTAATAGGTATGAACTTACTATCAGCGTTTTGCTGTTGTCTATCTGATTTGTGGTTCTTTGGTTTCTTTTCCTCTCTGGCCATCTTCCTTGTGATTTAAAAATTTGTAGTGATATGTGTTGATTTATTTCTCCTTTTCCTTTGTATATTTATCCATTTTCTTTGTGGTTACCATGCTGCTTGAATAAGACATCTTAAGGGAGCCTGTGTGGCTCAGTTGGTTAAGCATCTGACTATTGATTTTGGCTCAGGTCATGATCTCGTGGTTTGTGAGTTTGAGCCCTGCATCGGGCTCTGTGCTAACAGCTCAGAGCCTGTTTGGGATTTTCTGTCTTCCTCTCTCTACCCCTCCATGCTCATATATTCGCTTTTACTCAAAGATAAAATAAAAACATTAAAAAAAATTTTAACGTTATGTCTATTTTAATTTGATAACAATTTAACTTCAATTGCATCAAAGACTTTACATTTTTGCCAAACACACACACTTTATGTGATAGATTTAACACTTTATATCTTTTATATTGTGCATCAATTAACAATACTTTTTTCTTTTCACTTTTATGTTAGAGTTAAAAGTGATTTACAAATTCATTAAATTATTATAATATTCTGTATTTGTCTATATGGCCAGCTTTACAAGTGAGTTGTATACATTCATATACTTTCATGTTGCAATTTAGAATCTTTTAATTTAATTTAGGGACTTCCACCTTAGCATTTCTAGTAAAGCAATATAGGGATAATGAACTCCCTCAGGTTTTATTTGCCTGGAAAAGTATCTCTCTTTTTTTTCTGGAGAACAGTGTTGCTTAGCATAGTGCTCTTGGTGGGTAGGGCTTTTCAGCATTTTTAATATATCCTCCCACTCGTCTGGCCTGCAAGTTCTCTATTGAGAAATGTGCTCAAAGTTTTATTGGGGCTCCTCTCTATGGAATTAATTTTCTCTTCTTTTAAAGCTTTTTCTCTTTCTCTTTGATAAAAATTTTATTATAATATGTCATAATATGCTCTTCTTCTTTAGATTCACCTGATTTGGAATTCCTTGAGTATTATGAACCTGGATATCCATTTCTCTCTCAAGATTTGGGAATTTTCAGTCTTTATTAATTTGTTTATTTAAATATTTATTCACCTATGAGAGAGAGAGAGACAGAGCTAGAGTGGGGGAGGGGCAGAGAGAGAGAGAGACAGAAACCGAATCCAAAATAGGCTCCAGGCTCCAAGCTGTCAGCACAGAGCCTGCCCCAGGGATGGAACTCACAAACTCTGAGGTATGACCTGAGCTGGTGTTTGACGTTTAACTGACTGAGCCACCTAGGTGCCCCTATATATTTTTAAGAGTGAGCGAGCAAGCGAGAGAGAGAATCTCAAGCAGATTCTTCACTGCCAGTTTAGAGCCTGGCGTGGAGCTTGAAATCATGAACTGTGAGATCATGACCTGAACCAAAATCAAGAGTCTGATGCTTAACCAACTGAGCCACCCAGGCAGCTAGGAATCTAGGTACAGAACTTCAACCACTCTAGTGAGTGAAGGCTTCCCTAGCCAAAACCAGACATAAAGACTGGGCATCATGTCTGTTTCTTCAAATGTGCAGACACTAATCCAAAGCTTCAGGGACATGAAGATTTAGGAAAACACAACACGATTCAAAGAACAAAACATTCCTGAACTGCTGACCTAAAGAAATAAAAATCGAGGCACCTGGGTGGCTCAGTCTGTTAGGCCTCCGACTTCGGCTCAGGTCAGATCTCACATTTGTGGGTTCGAGCCCCGCGTCAGGCTCTGTGCTGACAGCTAGCTCAGAACCTGGAGCCTGTTTCCAGTTCTGTGTCTCCTTCTCTCTCTGCGCCTCCCCCTCTCATGCTCTGTCTCTCTCTGTATCAAAAATAAATAAAACATTAAAAAAAAAGAAATAAAAATCTATGAATTACTTGAAAATATATTTAAAACAATTATCTTTTCTTAAATTCCTATGGCCTGTATTTTGTTTTATTTTTAATTATTTTTTTTCATTTTTATCCCAGTGTAGTTAATATACTGTGTTATATTAGTTTCAGGTGTACAATATGCTGATTAAACAATCCTATACATTACTCAGTGCTCATGATCAGTGTATTTCCTTTTTAATCCCAATCACTTATTTCACCCATCCCTCTACCCACCTCCCCTCTGGTAACCACCAGTCTGTTCTCTATAGTTGAGTATTTTTATTGGTTTGTCTCCCTCCAATAATCATTTTAAGTTTAATGAATTGTAAGACAACAACACAGCAACAAAATCAAGAAAATGATACTGGAACAAAATGAGTACATTTTTTGACTTTGAACATTCATCTTATTATTTGGTAATCTTCCTAAATTCTTTTTTCCAATCAAAGGATATGTCTCTAGATACTTTTAAGCTGTTCCTTCCATTTACTATATATATACTTTTCATATCTCTTATAGCAAAGTTGTTTAGTTCTGCTGTTTTATTTGAATATGAACAATGATGTGTAAAGAAATATTTTAATCTAATTTAATGTTATGTGTTATAGTGCAGTTGGGTTTTCTAACTTAGATTTTGAAAATACTTTTTGAGAAATTTATTCTTTTTACCTTAGTTACTACATATATGTCTGTTTCTATACTTTTTGGTTTTTGCTCATGATTTTACCTGGCAACTTGAGTTTTTTTTTATTTTTAGTGATTGTTTTGTTGTTGTTCACTCGTTTTTGGTTGTTATGTTTATCCTCATGAAATTTGTGGAAATACTTCAAAGTTTAAGAGTGTATTTCCCCAGAGATTATTTACATTCTAATCCACATCCCAAATAAATGTGAACTTGTTAAGAAATCTGAATAGGGAAATACTTGGTAGGACTTTTATGTATAGACCTATTTAGACTTCTGTAATCCCATAGATCTCAGGTTTTAGGTCTCTGTTATAACATCAGAACAAAATTTTTGTTGGTTTGTTTCTTGGTACTTTATGGCTTCTGAAGAATTTATTTTCCCATAAATTCAGACATAAATTAAATACATTTGAAAAATTACCCACTATTGAGAGGAAGTTGTCTGAATATTGACTCCACTACAGTGTAGATAATGAGTTAAGTATGCATTTTATTTCTGATCATTTTATTTACCTTTTCAATTTCCCTATGTAAAGTAAAATTGTATCTATCTATGACTGGGAGAATGGAAGAAATAGATCATAAAGAATAAAAGATGATGGTTATTTGTTTTTGATGCTGCAAAACTAAAATCCCGGGACAAACAATAGATTGGAAAGTTGCTTGTTGATCAAGTTCCTTTTACCCAATTTAGTCACCCAAGGAGAGATTAGATTTACTAGTTAGGAATAATTCTGAGGATAGTTAAATAGGAATGAGTTACTGAGAAAAGACTCTGCATATTGCTCATATACCTTGTTTAATAATTTACTTGAAGGGAGATGAAACTTCCTTGGTGGAGCTCTTTTCTAGAATCCTTTAGGCAGAAACTGAACTATCAGACTAACTGAGGCAACATTGTATGAAAAAAATAGATTACAAATGTCTATTCAGTATGTGTAGGCACATGAAAAACATTCCATCACATGAGACAAGTTGTCATTCTGGGATATGGAACCAAATCTGAATCAGTTCAAGGGGGAGGAGTACAGGATATCATCAACTAGTGACAGGGGACTGCTACAGTACAAAGATTATTCCTCCGAGTCTAACTATTTACAGCATGTTCTACACCCAGACCAGTAGAAACAAGACCAGCATCTTCTTCTGGGAGCTTGTTAGAAATATAGAATTTTAGGCCTCGGGCCAGGTCTATTGAACCTGAATGTATATTTTAACATATCCCTCAGAAGTTGACAGCATGAAGCAGTGAAGACAACTGAATGAACAGATGAAATGTAATACATGCCAGAACATGATGTCAGATGACTTCAAAGTATGAGACAACTTTCCTTTCTCTATGATTACTGACTGGCAGTATATAAACTTTCTGAGTGAGGAAAGGAGGGAGAGTAACTGTCTGACTGACAGAGAGAACCCCAATTTCACAGGCTTATCCTAAGATTCAGTGTCTATTCCAGATAAATTTGGTCTTAGAATATTCGAGAAAATTGAAACAAGTTTTCTTTTTTGGCAGTAGGCAAATTCCATAGCCTTAAAAGTGTTTCTGCCGTGTATGCTTTGTTTCTCCCACTAATGTGTCATTTAAATTTTTGTAGGCAAAGATTATGTTTCTTCATTTTGAAATCACTTATAGTACATTTCGCAGCATGTTCCAAAAAGGATGTACTTAGTGAATGTATATAAATAAATATATCTTGTTTATACATTTTACTTATAGACAGATATAAATCATGGCAAATAATAGTATAATTTATAAGCTTTGCAAATTATTTTAAAATAATTATGCTTTACATTTGATATTTCAGTAGACTAACTGGGCAATTTTCTCCAATTGGATTGTAAATAGAAGTCCAAGGATGAAGGAAAATACTTCGGTGCTGAAACTTTCATTCATATCCACTGATTACTGAACATCTAATTTACAAAGGAGGAATATTAATATTAGGGTCTGAGTCATACTTTTTCCACTGCATAGATTTTCTTAAAGTTTGTATACATGTGACTTCAATGAAAAGAGTCATTCTCTCTGCAGAAAAATCAGACATTCTGAGAGGATTATTTCTCACCACTTATTTTTCCTTTCTTTTAAAAAAATTTTTAAAAAATATTTATTTATTTTTGAGACAGAGACAGAGCATGAGCAGGGGAGGGATAGCGAGAGAGAGGGAGACGCAGAACGTGAAGCGGGCTCCAGGCTCTGAGCTGTCAGCACAGAGCCTGACACGGGGCTCCAACTCACAGACTGTGAGATTGTGACCTGAGCCAAAGTCGGACACTTAACCGACTGAGCCACCCAGACACTCCTCCTTTCTTTAAGTTTTAATGTTAAATACTATAGCTAAGATGAGTGTCAAGTAACTACTCTCAAAATCAAGTGAGAAGAGCACTTCACTGATTTCAGATTTTTAAAAAACGCTATTTTTATTTATTTATTTATTTAAAATGTTTTTATTAACGTTTTTGTTTATTTTTGGGAGACAGAAAGAGACAGCACAAGCAGGGGAGGATCAGAGAGAGAGGGAGACACAGAATCCGAAGCAGGCTCCAGGCTCTGAGCTAGCTGTCAGCACAGAGCCCAATGTGGGGCTCGAACCCACAAACCATGAGACCATGACCTGAGCGGAAGCCGAGCGCTTAACCCACTGAGCCATCCAGGTGCCCCAAAAACGCTATTTTTAAAAAGAAGCAAGAAGTTAAATAGTATTTCCAAGTTATAGAGTAAAACCTATCATCATTTCAATTCTGTTGGTTTCATATGGCATTTCTCTCTGAAGTGAGGGAAGTAATTTCTTTTTTTTAATTGTTTTTAACTTTTTTATTATTTATTTTTGAGAGAGAGAGAGACAGAGCATGAGCAGGGGAGGGACAGAGAGAGAAGAAAACACAGAATCTGAAGCAGGCTCCAGGTTCCAAACTGTTAGCACAGAGCCTGACACGGCTCAAACCCATGAAACTGTAAGATCATGACCTGAGCCAAAGTCGATGCTTAACCAACTGAGCCACCCAGACACCCCAGAGAAGGAATTAGAACTAACTACTCTTCCATCCTTCCCTTGTTTGTACATAATTGATTTAAATGTCTATGATTTTGCTCATCATAATAACTGCACCATTATAAACAGGCTTACCTGTATTGCTTTGCTATACAGCCAAGCGATACCTGGGGTCAATTTTCTGAAATTTTATAAAATCACATTTTCAAAATGTAGCCTTTTTACTCAACAGAGCAAAATAAATAGCTCTCCAGAGTGAACTATGACTAGTGAAAACATCTGTGCTGATTAGAGCAATATGGTTTATTAACAGTTTTGACTAAAGCTTAAAAAATTTTTTTAATATTTAGTTGAGAGAGAGAGAATGAGAGAGAGAGAGAGAGACAGACAGACAGACAGACAGAACACAAGTAAGGAAGTGGTGGAGACAGAGAGAAACTTAGTATAGAAGCAGGCTTCAGCACAGAGCCTGACGTGGGGCTTGAAACAATAAACTTGATATCATGTCCTGAGCCAAAGTCAGACACATAACAGACTGAGCCACTGAGACACCCCTGGCTAAAGCTTTTAAAATTTAAAATCTTATTTACATAGAATTATTTTTGGGGAAGCGCATGATAGAAACAACATCTTTGAATTTTAAAGGTATTTATTTGGGGGCAGGGATTGCTACGATGATAAAATATTATATCTTGGCAATAGAATTGGTGACAGTAGTTTAAATTATAACTTTACAAAGGGCACATAACATTCCTTGAAATATGATTATAAATTTCTTTAGACACATATATCCCCAAAACAGAGAAATTTGGTTAGCAGAAAATATATGTCCAGAAATAATTAAGCATTGCATGTATGTCTAAGGGTGAATCTAGTTAATTTTCACCATATTCCAGCATGATATTATTTCCTATGGTAGTAAAATATTATGTACTATACTATGCCAACTTAATATTTTTCCCCAAATAACTTATCACAATTGTAGCTAAGTAACAAGACAGAAACTAACCTAACTACAGATTAACATTTTTACATTTAATACATTCGTCAGGGACAGAGATTACATCCTGGTTTTTTTTCCCCTAGGAAGTGTGTCTTAGGTTTTTCCCTTATTATTTTCTTTACTTTTTTTTTTCCTCTTCTTTTTTTGGTGGTGGGGGTGGTTATGTTTAAATGAAGTTGCTTTTACAACACCAAAGAATTAATCATCCATTTCCTACATAAAAGGTAGCTACTTTCTTGCATGGTCCTCAGGCATATTGTAGTATAGAGGTGGAATTTAAGGAAAGGTATTAAGCAGGCTGTGTTGTAGCTTATGAACAAGTAATAAATTGTATCATTTATCTTGAATGTATCATAGATAAGCTGCTATATAATGATCACCACTTCAGATAGCTGTGAAATTAGGTAATTAACTAGTTGTTACTTAACCTTCTAATTTCTGTATAAGTCTAATTACATGAAATAGAAGTGGGGGTTTTGATTTATTACTTTGCTTTTCTGTTTGGAGTGTCATTGTAACTACTGTATTGTAAATGATGGAAAATAATTGCATATGTTAAAAAAATAAATCGTGTTATATTAAAAAAAACATTTTTCTTTTCTCTCAGAGGAGAGGTCAGTCACTTAAGAAACAAGGTAGTTGGTGTTACCAAGGCGATCCTTGTTGGATTAGAAATTTGATAACACATTACAGCTACTGCTTCAGAGTTGTTTAATTTTAATGACATTTATGGCTGGGATGTAACTTAAATACTTTCCTCTACCCTGTCCCATCCCAACTTTATTCCACTAGAGTAGCTCTCTTGTAGTAAACTGAGATACCAAATGACATTTTAATCTCTTTTTAGCCACTTTATTGAGGTATGATTGACATAGAAAAACTGAAAGTTTATAATATATGCAACTTGATTAGTTTGGAGATAAGTATACATCTGTGACACCGTCACTATAATCTATACTATAAATATATCAATAATGTCTAAAAGTTTCTTCTCTTCATTTTATTATTATTAATTTGTGATAATAATACAACATAAGATCTACCCATGAGATCATGACCTGAGCCTAAACCAAGAGTCAGATGCTTAACCAGCTGAGCCACCCAGGCGCCCGAGAAAATTGAGTATGCAATTCAGTATTAACAATTGATACTATGCTATACAGTAGATCTCCTGGACTTACTTATATCAATGACAGAAACGTTGTACACTTTGACAACTACCTCGCACTTTCACCCTTCTCCGAGTTCCTGGCAACTATATTTACTTTCTGCTTCTATTTAAGTATTTTAGATTGCTTAGATAAGTGGTCCCTATGTGTCTGGTTTATTTCGCTTAACATAATGTCTCCTGTTTAATCCATGTTGTTGCAGATGGAAGCATTTCCATCCATATTAAGACTGAGTAGTACTCAATTTTATGTAAATGCCACATTTTGTTTTTCCATTTGTCTATCACAGGGTATTTAGGTTATATCATTGTCTTGGCTATTGTGAATAATGGTGCGTTGAACATGGGAATACAAGTACACTTTCAAGACCTGATTTAAATTATATTGAGTAGATCCCCAGAAGTAGGATTGCTGAATCATTTAGCAGCTCTATTATAATTTTTAGAGGAAACTCTATACTATTCTCCATAGTGGCTGTACCAACTTACATTACCACCAACAAAGTCACAAGGTTCCCTTTTCTCCACATCTTTGCCAACACTTTTTATATATTTATTTATTGATGACAGTTGTCCTATTAGGTGTGAGGTGATCTCGTTGTTTTGATTTGCATTTCCCTGATGATTAGTAATAATGAGCACCTTTTCACATATTTGGCCATTCACTTATTTTTCATGTAACTATATATATTCATATCCTTTGTTTATGTTTTTTACTGGGTTTGTTGCCATTAAGTTGTAGGTGTTCACTGCATATTTTGGGATAACTCTTTATCAGATATATGATTTGCAAATACTTTCTCCTATTCTGCATGTTACCTTTTCATTTTCTTGATTTTTTTTCCTGTGTGAGAGTGTTTAGTTTTATGTAATCCTACTTGTCTTTTTTTGCTTCTGTTGTCTATGTTTTTGGTGTCATGTTCAAGAAAATGTTGCCCACACAAATATTAATAAGTATTTCCCCTGTAGTTTCTTTTAGGAGTAAAACTATTAGAACTAATAAATTCAGTAAAGTTTCAGGATAAAAAAATTAATAATTTTATTTCTAATAGTTTTATTTCAATACACTGACAATCAACTATCTGAAATGAAAATTAAAGAAAATTTCATCTTCGGGGCTCCTGGGTGACTCAATTGGTTTGGTGTCTGACTATTGATTTTGGCTCAGGTCACCATCTCATGGCTGTGAGATTGAGCCCCATGTTAGGCTCCATACTGAGTGTGGAGCCTGCTTGGAATACTCTCTCCCCCTCTCCCTCCCCTGCCTACTTGTGCATGCTCTCTCTCAAAAGAAATAAGTAAACATTTTTTAAAAATTTCATTTTCAGTAGTATAAAAAGAATAAAATATTGACAAACTTAGCCAAAAACATAAAACACGCATACTGGAAACTACAAATGACTGACAAAAGAATTTAAACTTGACTCAAAATGAGCCCATAATTAAATCCATGCATATATGCTGAAGTGATCTTTGACAAGGGTGCTAAGAGTACACAATAGGAAACAATAGTCTAGAAAGCCTAGTTTGGGGAGCATGGATGTTCAGCTGGTTTTGGATCCCAATCTTACATCATACACAAAACTAAACTAAAAATGGAATAAAGGTTTATATGTAAGCACTGAAACTATAAATCTCCTACAAGAAATCATAGCAGAACATTTTCATGGCATTCAATTTTTTCCTGGATATGACATCAAAAGCACAGGAAACAAAAGTAAAAATAGACAAGTAGAACTACATCAAACCAAAAATCTTCTTTACAGCAAAGGAGACAATCAATAAAATGAAAAGGCAAACTAAAGAATAGGAGAAGATATCTGCAAATCATATATTTGATGTCATTAATATCCCAAATATATAAGGAACAACTAGAACTCATTAGTAAACAAACCAAAATCCAAGAAAAACATGCTTGACTAAAAATTGGGCAAAGGACTTCTACAACAAAAGACAAAACAAAGAGAAAACCAAATGAACAAATAAAAAACCAATGAACAAACAAGCAAACAAACAAAAAATGCTTGAATAAAAATTGGGCAAAGGAGGACTACAGACATTTCTTTGAAGTATGCAATGGCCGGCAGGTGTATACTCAGCATTACTAATCATTAGGGGAATAGAAATAAAATCTATGCTGAGATACCATCTCATATCCATTAGATTAGCTGTTATAAAAACAAAACACAATTGCAGAAGAATTATAACCCTTGTGCATTGCTGATGGGAATGTAAAATGGTATAGACACTGAAAAAATGGGTGGTCACTCAAATAAGTAATGTACATACATACAATTGAATATTATTTAGCCTTAAAAAAATGAAAAGTTCTGACACATGGTGTGACATGTATGAGCTGTGAAGACATGTGAAGTGAGATAAGTCAGGCACCAAAGGATGAATACTGTTATGATGTCACTTGTATGAGGCACATAGAGTAATCAGATTTACAGAAATCCAGAGTAGAATGGTGGCTGTCAGGAGTAGGGATGGGTAGATGGGAGTTACCATTTAATGAGATGAGTTTCAGTTTGGGAAGCCCAAGAAGTTCTGGAGACTAATGGGTAGTTTCATAATGATGTGAATGAATTATTAAACTAATTGACTTTGTGTTATATATATATATATATATATATATTCTATTAAAGTTAAAATAAATTTTAACAGACATTGTTGCCCAGATAAGATTCAGTGTGGGCAAGATACTATTTTGTTGTTTCTATACCTTCTTCAAAATATAGGGGAAAGATAATAATTTCCTCAGGTAAACTGGAACCATTAATATGAGGCACTGCATGATGAGGAAGAAATAAATACTGAGATGGTTGAGAGAGCCTTCCTTGCCTGCTACATGATGGAGCCTGGCTGAGGATCCTTTAATTTCCACTCAGTGCCTGATTCAGGTAGATTTGTTCGTGACAGATAGAAATTGTTCGCGGTAGCCAGAAAGCCACACTACTGGAGGAAGCCCAAATTGTCTCAGAACTCCTTTCAGTGTGAATAGAAAGGAAGGCATTTTAACTTTAATTCTCAAATTCCATTGACTGGAACTCCTTCCTTCTGTAGGACTTGAGCCTCCTGCAGAGTTCCTCAAAGTGTTTCTGAGAGTGTCTAAAGCTGGGGATTCTATATAATGCTATCGGACTGCTTAATACTGATTTCTCGCCAGGGCCTGCATTGCTGTGTGTACTGAGATCATGAGCCCAGGTGGCACTTCACCACTGGTCCTGTGAGTAAAGAAAGACAAGTATCAGAATATTTATACCTGCGAAGAGCTATCTGGTAGGAAGTGTTACAAAATGTGGGGAATATTAAAAGAAGCACTTTTTCTGTGATGTCAGATTGGAGACAAAACATCATGCTACCATTATTGTTCCCTGTTCTTTCGTTTGTGTTATATTTTCCTTAGTCTGTATTCCCTCATCGAATTTCACAAACACTCTTCTAATGTGTGTTCCCAACACTGAAAATTCCCATGCTTGTACCTTGGCTACTGAACCCCCGTGGCTGTCTATACACAGCTTTTTGCATATAATCAGACTCTAAATATCAGTTTATTTTCAGTTGGGGACCCTGTTAAAGAAATATTCTGAGACTTAAAAAAAGAGGAATTGCTGAAATAAAGATATAATCAATGTAGAACATTACTTACAATACATATCAACAGACCACCATAGGTATCAAGTAATAATCTAAGTCTTTGTTAAAATATTCCAAACATTCTGGATGGTAAAACTGTGGAAATGAAACAAAGTCTATTTGCAAATAAATATTCCAAAGAGAAAAACAAAACATGTATTTGGAATATGAAAATATTCCTTTATCCTCTTTTATTTGCATATCTAAAACATTTAGGCTAAACACAAAGTAGATATTATGTATTTTCTACCAAATGTGTGACAAGAAGGCAAATTTATTCTATAATCTTCATTTGAAGAGGCAGTCTTTGCTTAGCCCATCAACCTTTCACATCGCTAGTTATAAAGTGGAGAAGGACGAATGAGAAAGTAGTCTGAACATCCAGTTATGCTTTTTGTAAAGATTTTTTTCTCTACATTGCTTACTCTATACAAAAGAAGAAAGAAAGGGGGAAACATCTGAAGTGTGATCTCTGGTGAAAGCTTCCTGGAGAGGATTTTGTGAACACTGGTTTTATGCTGTTAAGGCCGCAGTAGTTTCTGTGAACTCTCTGGTCTCTGATTATCTCTCTGCTATTCCATCTAATGAACTAAAGGGTATTAGGCTGAGGTCAAGCTGCAGTTGGTGGAAGTTCAGAGTTCTGTTAGACTCTGGAAAGCCAGTGGTCAGTCTTCTTTTTGCGTCATTAATCAAAGATTAAATGGAAGAACCATTTTATTTTGTCCATCCAAAGTATTTCGTAGGTCGGCTGTTATCCTCTATTCTTCTGCTATTTATTTTCAGTAACTTACTGACATTCTACCTAGTTTATGTTGTAAGATATAAAAACAAAACAAAAACTATTTAAGGGAGAAAAGGACCTTTTTGGAGGGGGTTGGGGGAGAAAAGAACTCGTTAAAATAAGGTTGAGTTAAGCAGAAATATTTAGGAATATACCAATAAAGTTACATTTAGATCTGTGAACTGCAGAAATAATAGCTTGGGGCACTTTATGTATACATCTAGGTTATTAAGAAAATTGCTATCTGTTCTTTAATCATTTAAATGATTCATATAGAAGCCATGTATCCATGTAATTGTTAATATGGACTGCAAAATAAACACAAATGTTTATTTCTTTTTCCCGGTCAGATTTTATGACTGGTATATTGCCCCCACCATATCGATTGTGCAGTGATCCACATTAGTCAATAAAGTTACAGCTGCAAGCTACATGCATAGAACAAAGCATAGAGACAACACTCAATAAATAGTGAGTGATTGATTTCTAAAATTGCATAGTTTTTATTTGTGAGGTACAAAAATGCATGTAGATAATTAGCCTAGAGCTTTTTTGATAATTGTGTATCAGTGGACTTGCTTCAGAACTTCCATATTTATAAATCCAGATATAAATATCGTGGCATTTTTATTCAAGAACAATTGACCATGCACATAGATTCCAGCATAATAAATTTCTATTGCATTTCTGTTTCTTACCAAAATCGGAGAAGTCTAAAACCCTGACTAAAATTTCTAAAGTGAAATTTTGTATGCTAATGTAGCAAAAGAAAAATGGAAGAATCCAAAGCAAATCAATCTTAAACATTTCTACCTAAAAATGCTTATAATATTTGATATCCTAAAAATAAGAGAAATTGCTCTGTTGCACCAAATAGCATATAATATAGGAAGTGTCACAAGCTGAGCCACCTTCAGAAAAAACCATAAACATGTGAGCTGAATGTCTGATCATGAAAAATGCTGGTAAAAGTGTTGGCATGGGGACTGCATACCTCAAGTAAAAGTGCTCTAATAACAAACGAAAACCAAAACAACTGACAAAAATCAACATAATGGTCAACACAATAACATGCTTTTAGTCTCCCTTCTGTCTGCTAGCAGCCAGATTAAGGCCCTTGTTTCCGTTGCTAAAATGTTGCCTTAGAAATACTTTTTAATTGTTGTTGTAAATATCGCACACGTTAGGTTTTGATGTCATTAGTCTGGTGCAGTTTATTTACTATTGTATTTCCCTAGCTTCTTAGTGAGTAGCAGCACAGTATTTGCTCATTAATTGACTATTCTATAAATACAGTTATTAAATATAATCATAACCCTAGCTCCATGGTTGCTTTTTAGATCTTCAGTTTTGGGGGCTAATTAATTACATCCCCTCTTGTAGCATTAAAATAGATTTTCCACAACATAAAAAGACACATACACTGAGCTGACATTGTCCTCTGAGTTTTTCAAAAGTGTAGGGTACTCAGCTGGAGTAATCCCCTGTGGGGAGAATTTACTGTCTCTTAATTTGCATCACTGATGGTGGGGTAGGAAATTACAAAGATCCATCCCTCCACAGAGTCAGCCATTAATCTGGCAAAACAAACAAACAAACAAAACCAACTGTTCAAATCAACATTTCAGACCTCCAGAATCATATGAAAAAGCTTAAGAAAAAAGTGAGTGTTTAGAGAAGAAAAAGTCTGCTAAATTTTAGCACTAGAAGAACTTTCTGTCAAGTTTCTGGCCGACCATTTAGATAATGGTACAGAAATGCCGATAATAATATAAAACAAGCCATAAATAATAATTTGAAAAAGTCAGTAGACAAATAGATAGCTGCAGTACTAACAAGAATAAAACACATTATTAACTCTATTGGCTTTTTCTTTGCTATTGAAAAAATGTACAGGGGCACTTGGGTGGCTCAGTTGGTTAAGAATTGGACTCTTGATTTCGGCTCAGGTCATAATCTCATGGTTCATGGGACAGACCCCTGCACTGAGCTCTGCAGTGACAGTGAAAAGCCTGCTTGGGATTCTCTCTTGCTCTCTCTCTCTGCCTCTTCCCCACTCATGCTCTCTCTTTCTCAAAATAAATTTTAAAAAGTACAATATTTTGCATTCAGGAAAAAGTTCTTTCACCACTAACAGTGTGTTGAATCTTTTGGTTTATAAACTTTGTTAACATAACATTCTTCAGTTGCAATGCTTCTCTGTACATGATTTTTTACATAAATTCTATGAGCTGTCATCTTCATACATGAGGCTCTGAATTCCATGTAACAAAAAAAGAGACAAGAAACAGATTTTTCTTTTTTCTTGAAGTAAGTCTGTGTTACTATAAACTTGTCTCTTACATCTTTGCTGCATTGCAAAGATTTTCAACCATTTTGTTTTCATTTTCATTGTCTCCATGTGATTGATTTGTTTGACCCATTCATTGTTCAGTAGTATGTTATTTAGCCTCCATGTATTTGTGTTACCTTTGGATTTTTTTTTTTTGATTTTGAGTTTCATAACAGTTGGTCAGAAAAGATGCATGATATGATTTCAGTCTTCTTCATATACTGAGATTTATTTTGTTACCTAACAGGTAATCTATTCTGGATAATGTTCCAGTTGCACTTGAAAAGAATGCATGTTTTACTGGCTTTGGGTAGAATGTTTGGAATGTGTATATATATGGATATCCATATACACATACATACACACACACACACACACATATATATATACCCACACATGTCTATTTGGCCCAATGTGTCCTTCAAGACCACTGGATTTTTGTTGATTTTCTGTCTGGATGGACTCTCCATTGATATAAGTGGGTTGGTAAAGTTCCCTACTATTATTGTATTACTGTCAGGCTTTTTTCCCTTTATATCTGTTAATAGTTGTTTTGTATATGTGATAAAAATGATACTTTGCTTCTGTGATGTGCCTCCCTTAAATCCATAAAACCAGTTCTATCATGAGAAAAATATGAGACAAGTTCCACTGGAGGGGCATCCTGAAAAACACCTGGCTAGTACTTTTCAAAGCTGTAAAGGTCATCAAAAGCAAAGAAAGTCTGAGATAATAACAGTTAGGAGAAGCCTAAGGAAACAATAACTTTATATAATGTGGGGTATTGGATGGGATCCTAGAACAGAAAAAAGACTTCATGTAAAAGCATAAAAAATCTGAATAAACTTTACTTAATTATAATGCATCAATATCCATTCATTAATTATAACAAATGTACCACACCAATGTAAGATGTTAACAACCGGTTAACAATAGGGGAAACTGGGTAGGAGTATATGGGAACACCCTCTAAAATCTCTCTTACTTTTATGCAAATTGAAACAGTACTGAAAAGTAAAATCTGTTTTTCCTAAAATTTTTCTTACATTTATCTATTTTTTGAGCGACAGAGAGAGAATGTGAACAGGGGACGGGCAGAGAGAGAAAGAGACACAGAATCAGAAGCAGGCTCCAGGCTCTGAGCTAGCAGTCAGCACAGAGCCTGATGCGGGGCTAGAACCCACGAACAGTGAGATCATGAGCCAAAGTCAGATGCTCAACTGACTGAGCCACCCAGGCACCCTAGTAAAATCTGTTTCTTAAAAACTGGGGTCTGATAACAATGCCATTCTTTCAGAAGAGTTGAAGAAACATTCTTGAAATCATGCTTTGACACATGGAAAGCTACTTGAATTTACAAATTGAATTTTAGGGATCGTAAAACACAGAAGGGCACAAGGAGGGCTTTTCTAATGCCATAGTGTATTCACAAAACCAAAAAAGTTGCAAATTAACAAAATCAACACTTTGAAAAAATCTGTTCTACAAGACTTTCCATTTCAGTGTACAGAATATAGTAGTGCCTCCTTATTTGCAGAGGGTATATTCCAAGACCTCCAGTGGATGCCTGAAACCAATGAAATTTATATACACTGCTTTTTTTCCCTATGCACATATACCTGTGATAAAGTTTTGTTTACAAACTAGGCACAATGAGAGACTGACAACAATACTAAATAGAACAATTATAACTATATACTATAATGAAAGTTATGTGATGTAATAGCCCTCTCAAAATATACTATACTCACCCTTGTGATGATACCTACGTGATGGATGAATGCCTACATGATGAGATGAAGCGAGGTGAATGACTTAGGTGTGGTGGCGTAGTTTGAGACTATCTTGACCTTCTGATGATCTGTCAGAAGGAAGGTCATGTACTTCTTTATTGCAGGTGACTGCAGATAACTGAAATCATGGGAGGTGGAACCATGGATAAAGAGAGGACTACTGTATATGGCATGTTTGTTCTCATTTTGACATTTTCTCTTATAGTCACAACAAAATCTTCTTTCACCCCAAGTCAAGTATCTACATGCCAAGTGCATGAATACAAGACAAAAACGACTCACAGTTATTATTTCCTTCCAGAAGTGGTTTAGTATACTATTCTTTTTGTAGTGGGGACTAAAACACTGAAATTAAGCCACTGAAGTAAACACAAACATTTTGCTACCCACCCAAGTAAAATATACTTTCCAAGAAAATAGAGTGATTTTTTTGGTACATTAATACTCATTTGCTGACTCAATTATTTAACACATAGCTTATTCTTAGTGGTAAGTGAAGACTAGATAGAAGCCATTTGCCTTGCTTCAGAGTTTAGGTGATCTTATGGACTGAATTTCAGCTCTCTAAAATTTCATTGATGCCCTAGCCCCCAGGACCTCAGAATGTGACTGTATTTGGAGATAGAAACTTTAAGATGTGATTAAGCTAAGATGAAACTGCTAGGGAGAGCACTGATCCAATCTGACTGGTGTCCTTATATAAAAAGAGAGTGCAGGTGAAGAGGGTGCACAGAGTAAACACCACGTGTAGAGACAGCAAGACTAGTGAATTACAGGAAAAGCAAGAGAGGTGTTAGAGGAAATCACCCTACTAGAACCCTGATGTACTTCAAGCCTCCAGAACTGTAAGGAAATAAGTTCCTGTTGTTTATACCATCAAGTCTGTGGTATTGTTATGGCAGCATTAGTAAACTAACACAGGTAGGTTATGTAATAAACAATTTAAACTTACCCTCATAGAAGTCTACTCCTCTCCCTAGGTTTCTGAAGGTAATGTCTTCTGGGAGGTAACAGTGTGATTTAAGGCAGGGGCAGGCGATAAAAAAATAAAAAAGAAAAGAAAAAAAAGGGCAAGTGATACAATTAAGCTTGGGGGTTTTGAGTCATGTAGTATCAGTTCACCTGAAGATAGAGATCAAACACATGGGCAGTCAATTAATCAATCATGCTTATGTAACAGTGTCCCAATAAATGTTCTCAACATCAGGGCCTAAGTGAATTTCCTTAATTGGCAATACTCCATAGGTATTGTCACATATTGATGCCAGGAAAGAAAATTGTTCTTAGTCCACAGGGAGAGGACTGGGAAATTCCCTGATACTTCCCTAGAGTTGACTCTGTGCACTTCTCTTATCTCATTTTATTCTGTATCCATTACCTATAATAAAGCATAACCCTGAATATAGTAGTTTTCAGTATGTTCTGTGCATCCTTCTAGAAAATTATCAAAGCTGAAGAAGGTTTTGAGAAAACTTTTTGCTTATACTTGGTGTCTAATGTTAGGGTGGTCTTGTGTGGACAGTGGTCTCTTGTGGGGAGTGCTCTTGTAACTTGAAGTTGGCTAAGTCCTGCAATGGATATCATGAAAGATAATCACTAGGTGTTTAAAAATCTTGATCCTAACTTATTTGGTAGTCTATTTACAAAGTCTCCATGTAAATGATTAGATTCATTTCAAAAAGGAAAATTAGGAGCTAATGATATCATTTCTAGAAGTGGGTAACATATATAGTTCTTGATTCTATTAGCAAATACTACAGCAACCCAAAGGCAATTGTAATTGAACCCTTCCCTCTACTCCCCTTTTTGGGATCACACTAATGTTAGGAAAACAGTAGTAGCTAGTCATCAGGTTTCTGTTGATAAAAAATATTATATGTAAGACTCAGCTCAAAATATTTTGTCACCTATACCTGTGCCTTAAAGACTGTTTTCCTTGAATCTGATGAAAAACATTTTTTACTGTTCCAATAAAAAGCAGTAAGTGGCATAGACAGATTTCTGCCACTGATTTATTTTCAGGGTTTTAGATAATCTGGTTTTAAGATTAAGATTCTCAAAGTTCATATTTCCAGTATACTGCCGGGCATAAAGTTGAGACAAGGTGAATAAAAGGAACAATTGCAAAGAATAGTGCAAATATAGTTGCATTTTATTTTTAAAGTTCCTTTTCCTGTGTGTATGTTTGGAACTATTTTTATATCTTGAGTCTTTACCCTTCTTGCTGGAAGAATATATGTTTGCTGTTTTATAATTGAGTGAAAGCTACTGCTCTGATGAAATATAATTTTGAAAATGAAGTTTTCCATTTCTTTATTCAAATCCAAGTTAGTTCACAAATAGTGTAATATGGGTGTCAGAAGTAGAATTTAGTAATTCATCAGTTAAATATAACAGCCAATGCTCATCTCAACAAATGCATTCCTTAACGCCCATTATGCATTTAACCGAAGCCCCCCACCCAACTTCCTTCCATCAACCCTCACTTTATTCACTGTATTTAAGAGTCATTGTGGTTTGCTTCCCTATTTTTCTTATTTTTCCTTCCCTTCTCCTATGTTCATCTATCTTGTTTCTTAAATTCTACATATGAGAGAAATCATTAATACTTGCCTTTCTCTGACTGATTTATTTCATGTAGCATAACACATCATAGTTCCCTCCTCATTGTTGCACGCAATAAGATTTCATTCGTTTTAGTCACTGAGTAATATTCCATAGTGTACACACACACACACACACACACACACACACACACACACACACACACACACTTTCTTTATCCATTCATCAGTTAATGGACATTTGGGCTCTTTCCATAATTTGGGTATTATAGAGAGTTCTGCTGTAAACACTGGGGTGTATATGCCCCTTTGAATCAGCTTTTTTATTATATCCTTTGGATGAATTCCTAGTAGTACAATTTCTGGGTCATAGGGTAGCTCTATATTTAATTTTTTGAGGAAACTATTTTGTTCTCCTGAGTGTCTGCTTCAGTTTGCATTCGCACTAACAGTGCAAAAGCGTCCCCCTCTCTCCACATTCTCACCAACAGCTGTTGTTTCCTAAGGTGCTATTTTAGCCACTCTGACAGGTGTGAGGTGGTATTTCATTGTGGTTTTGATTTGTGTTTCCCTGATGATGAGTGATGTTGAACATTGTTTCATGTGTCTGTTTGCCAGCTGGATGTCTTCTTTGGAAAAATGTCTGATCATATCTTTTGCTCATTTCTTCACTGGATTATTTGTGATTTTGGGGGGGATTAACTCTAGATTTTGGATACTAATTCCTTATGTAAAGTGTCATTTGCAAATATTCCATCATTCCATCAATTACCTTTTGGTTTGGTTGATTTTTTTCCTTTACTGTGCATAAGCTTTTTGTCTTTATGAGGTCCCAATATTCAGTGTTGCTTTTGTTTCTGTTGCCTCTGAAAACATGTCTAGTAAGAAGTGCTGTGGCCAAGATCAAAGAGATTGCTGCCTGTTTTCTCCTCCAAGACTTAATGGTTTTTCGTCTTACATTTATGTCTTTCATCCATTTTGAATTTATTTTTGTATATGGTGTGAGATAGTGGTCCAGTTCCATTCTTCTGCATGTCGTTGTTTAGCCTTCCCAACACCATTTGCTGAAGAGACTCTTTATTCCATTGGATATTTTTTCCTGCATTGTCAAAGATTAGTTGGCTTTATGTTTGTGGGTCCATTTCTGGTTT
Source organism: Suricata suricatta (assembly GCF_006229205.1). Lineage (NCBI taxonomy): Eukaryota > Metazoa > Chordata > Mammalia > Carnivora > Herpestidae > Suricata > Suricata suricatta. The sequence goes on from NC_043714.1 coordinate 33,897,737, forward strand.
CTCTATTCTGTCTCATTGATCTATGTGTCTGTTTTTGTGCCAGTACCATACTGTCTTAATACCATACAGCTTTGTAATACAGTTTGAACTGTGGAGTTGTGAAGCTTCTAGCTTTGGTTTTCTTTTTCAGTGTTACTTTGGATATTTGGGGTTTTTTCTGGTTCTATACAAATTTTAGAATTGTTCATTCTAACTCTTTAAAGAATGCTGACATTATTTTGATAGAGATTGCATTGACTGTCTACTTCCCTTTGGGTAGTCTTGACATTTTAACAATAGTTCTTCTTCCAGTCCATGAGCATGGAATGTTTTTTCCATTTCTTTATGGCTACTTCAATTTCTTTCATAAACTTTCTATAGTTTTCAGCATACAGATTTTTTATCTCTTTGGTTAGACTTATTCCTAGTATTTTATGGGTTTTGGTGCCATTGTAAATGGAGATGATTTCTTGATTTCTCTTTCTGCTGCTTCATTATTGGTGTATAAAAATGCAACTGATTTCTGTATGTAGATTTTATATCCTGCAACTTGCCAAATTCATGTATCAGTTCTTACAGTCTTTTGGTGGAGTCTTTCTGGTTTTTCACATAGAGAATCATGTCATCTGTGAAGAGTGAAAGTTTGACTTCCTTGCTAATTTGGATGCCTTTTATTTCTTCTTGTTGTCTTATAGCTGAGGCTAGGAGTTTCAGTACTCTGTTGAATAACAGTCATGAGAGTGGACATCCCTGTTGTATTCCTGACCTCAGGGGAAAACTCTGTTTTTCCTCATTGAGGATGATATTAGCAGTGGGTCTTTTACATATGGTCTTTATGATGTTGAAGTATGTTCTTTCTATTCCTACTTTTCTTGAGGGTTTTTATCTAGAAGGGATGATTTACTTTATCAAATGATTTTTTCTAAATCTACTGAGAGGATCATGTAGTTCTTATCCTTTCTTTTTAATGTGATGTATGATGCTGATTGATTTGCAGACATGGAACCTGACTGGCATCTTAGAAATAAGCCCCACTATATTGTGGTGAGTAAGTCTTTTAATGTATTGTTGGATTCAGTTTGCTGGTATCTTGAGAACATTTGGATCCATGTTCATCAGGGAGAAGCTGGTCTGTAATTCTTTTTAGTGGAGTCTTAATCTGGTTTTGGAATCAAGGTAATGCTAACCTTAAAGAATGAATTTGTATATTTTCCTTCCATCTTTTGGAATAGCTTCAAAAGAATACATATTAGCTCATTTTTAAATGTTTGGTATAATTCCACTGGGAAGCCATCTGGCCCTGGACTCTTTTTTGTTGGGAGATTTTTGATTACTGATTCAATTTTATTACTGTTTCTGGATATATTCATATTTACCATTTCCTCTTATTTCAGTTTTGGTAGTTTATATGTTTCTAGAAATTGATGTTTCAGATTACCCAATTTGTTGGCATATCATTGCTTATAATATTCTCTTATTATTCTTTGTATTTCTCTTGTGCTTATTGTGACCTCTCCTCTTTCATTTGTGATTTTATTAATTCTGTTCCTGTCCTTTTTGATAAATCTGGATAGGGATTTATCAATTTTGTTAATTCTTTCCAAGAACCAACTCCTAGTTTTATTGATCTGTTTTTTCTTTTCTTAAATTTCAATATCCTTGGTTTCTGCTCTAATCTTTATTATTTCCCTTCTTCCATTGGTTTTGGGCTTTATTTGCTCTTCTTTTTCCATCTCTTAGGTATAAGGTTAGGTTGTGTATTTCAGACATTTCTTCCTTCTTTAGGAAGGTCTTGATTGCTAAATACTTCCCTCTTATGACTGCCTTTGCTGCATCCCAAAGTTTTTGGACTGTTGTTTTCACTTTTATTGTCTTCCATGTACTTTTTAACTTCCTCTTGAATTTCTTGGTTAACTCACTCATTATTTAGTAGGATGTTATTTAATGTCAGAGTATTTATGGTCTTTCCAAAATTTTTCTTGTGGTTGATTTTGAGTTCTGCAGTGTTGTGGTCTGAAAATATGCATGAAATGATATCAATCATTTTGTACTTGTTGAAGGCTGAATTGCTACCCAGTATGTGATCTATTCTGGAGAATGTTCCATGAGCACTTGAGAATAATATGTATTCTGCTGCTTTAGGATGAAATGTTCTGAATATATCTGTTAGTGGGGTGTTAAAGTCTCCTACTATTATTGTATTATATCAGTGTATTTATTATTGTGATTGATTTATATATTTTAATGCTCACACATTGGCATAAATATTTATAATTGTCAGATCTTCTTGGTGGATAGAATTATGATATAACATATCTAGTTACAGTCTCTGTTTTAAAATCTAGTTTGTCTGATATAAGTATGGCTACTTCTGTTTTCTTTTACTTACATTGATTGTTGTATCTAGGTTTGTTCTCTAATGCTTATCTGGGAAATTGCTCTGGGATGGAATATGGTAAACCTCTTGTGGTGGTTGGATTGTGATAGAGATGTTCTACTATTTCCTTAGTCCATGGACTATATGAACTTTTCCTTACCACTCTCCTTTTTGTGTCTGCCTTCAGACATATTAATTTACCAGGACTTTGCAGACCAATGGAATAGTTTTGATATTCTTTCTAATTCTCAGTGTCTCATCTGTATGATGCTCTTTTTGAACCTCAGTTTCTCATCTATAAATGTGAACAGTACCTGTAAGAGCTCGTGTAAAGAGTAAATGTGATCACAAATAAAAAGCAGCCTATTTAACATGTGAACTGAAAAACTAAGGTTACTTTCCATACTTATTCTCCAAGTACTTTCTCTGAGAAGTGAAACCTGGTGAATTTTTTAAAATATTGTGCCAAAGTGTCCATAACAGAAAATTTTCTATTTTAACCATTTTAAGTGCATGGTTCTGTGTACATTAAAATTTTCCACTTTTAAATAGCTCTTTATAAACCTGGGAAATGCACAAGAAACATTCTATACTTTTGTTATTTATAGCTTTAAACATGCATTTAGAGAAATTTGAGATAAAGGTGTCTGTTAAGTCTTCTTCAGAACTTTTGACATAAAAATTCCCAGGGTTTGTTTAATATAAAAGTCACTACCCACACTGCTGTGTAGATTATGAAAATGCTGTGATTGTTAACTTTGCCTCCAGTGAAACTAGACAATGTAATATTACTTACACTCATTGTTGAGATTTCTTCTGTTTACTTATCCTTACCTGGCTACACTTAGCTTTTCCTCACTGGCTTAAAAAAATCATTTTCTTAGGAAAGAAAATTCAATATTCCTATCTAAAAGCATATCTCATAAGCCGTGTTGTCAGTTTAATTCCATGTAGCAGAACTAAAACACACATTATCCTACACTTAAAAAACAAAAAAGTGTGCATTGACACAGCTAAGATTGGAATGAACCCAGGATGTTTTATACCCAAAAGTTGCTGTCAGTCATTTATTTAAGAAATATAGCTAAAGCTTTTTTTTAAGACAAATGAATAATTGATACACTAGATACATAAAGTCTTTCTTCCTGCTATAAATCAGCTTACTTATTATAAGTATGCCCTTCGCCTGATAACATTAGCTGTTTGAAAAAGTTCAATTAAATCTGATAGAAATGTCAGAAGACACTAAGGTAGTTTGTCTCTTTGAACTGTGTAGACTTAACTCACTTATATGTCATATTACAAAAAATATCCTATTCGTCATTTGTTTCCCAATGATCTTATTTTCCAAATTCCGCTCATTTCCTTAATACACACGGTGGCTAGGTTAGATGAAAATATTTTGAATATTGCTATTACAGAATGATAAAATTATTAGAAAGTCCTAGGAGTTCCTGGGGTGGCTCAGTCAGTTAAGCAACCAACTCTTGATGTTGGCTAAGGTCATGGTCTCATTGCTGTGGGATTAAGCCCTAGGTATGGGTCCATGATGATTTTGTACCCTGCTTGGTATTATTTCTCTCCCTCTCTCTCTGCCTCTCACCTGCTCACATCCTCTCTCTCTCTCTCAAAATAAATAAACTTATAAATATTTAAGAAAAAGAAAGTCCTATTACTCTATATCTATGACCTATAATTTAAGTTGATAGAGAGTTAGAAATCCACTTATTTCTGTGCCCCAAATAGAAGCTATTTTAACAAGTATCTTTGAAGAGGCAGCCTTAGCAGGAGATTCAACTCTAGTACCATGTAATTCTCAAATATTTTCCATTAAGAATTTTAGACTAGAAAACTAGAAATCATCCCAGTGGCAATGAATTAAGAATCATGTATTACCACGCAAAACCTTTATTTCAGATGACCTCAAGGAAGGCAAAAGCTAGTGATTGTTCAACTTCTAAAGTAACCCACAAATCACCAGAATACTCAGAAGAAATATTCTCCAGTGCTCATTTCAAATGTGGGACAAAAATATGTTTTCAGGAGTCTAAAAACAACAGTGGACAAGATAATTTATCCCAGAAAACAGACCTAGGACTGCTGAATAAGGACAGCAAAACTGATTCCAGATAGAGTATTTAACTCCTACTCAGGGGAATTTGATAGTTATTTCAGGCCAATGATTACTGTGTGCTTCCCTTTCTCCCTTGCTTAAATGGGTGCCTTTAATATAGTTTTCCTATTCCTGCTCTACCACTGTGTATGAGGGGGGAGTCATAGGTAGATTATCTTTTATTAAGGAAACCTCCAGAATAAGTAGTCATGGCTGAGTTTGTTAGAGGTGACTGTATTCAAAAACATTGGACTGGAGATTGTGTCTTGAAGTGAAAGTATTTTTCAAGATAGAAATACATGTATTTGTGTAACAAAAGGAGAAACTAAAGAGACTGGATACTAAGATTCTTACAACCTGTGTTCTGTCCTTCTAGAGCGGCAGGAGGTGTGCACCGTGCACTGAGCTATGAAAACATTTTTAAATGTTTTATTTATTTATTTATTTATTTATTTATTTATTTATTTATGAATGAAAGAGTGCAGGAGTAGGGGAGGGGAAACAAAGAGGGAGAAAGAGAGAATCCCAAGCTGGCTCCATGTTCAGCATGGAGCCAGATGTGGGGCTTAGTCTTACCACATGAGATCATGACCTGAGCCAAAATTGAGAGTCAGACACTTAACCAGTGAGCCCCCCAATGCCCCTAGTTATGAAAATATCCAATACTAACCACATGTGGTTACTGAACACTTGGAGTGTGGCTAGTGGAAATGAAGAACTAAATTTTTAATTTTAATTAAATGTTTATAGCAGCTACTGCATTGAACCATACAATTTTTAAGTAACTGGTTTCATTGTTGTTGTTGTTGTTGTTGTTTTTCTGGGTGCATGGCTTCTCAGCAAAACACTACTATTTCCAAATTCCATTTGCCTAGGTTTGGCTGTGGTTAGATAAACTAAAATTTGTTAAAGAGAGGCAAAGAACCCTACAATGTATACAACTTATAGATCATGCCCTATAAAATAAAGGAAGGTATATTACTGTTTTTCTTTCCTTCTTTATAAGTGGCTAGAATGTAGGCAGCTGAGTCACCTTCAATCATATGAATGAGGGCATCACCTTGGGGATGTCAAGTAAGATAGACAACTTTGTAAAATAAGATTGTAGGCCTGTTTAAGTCACCAATATTTGGGGAATTTGGTACCAATTAATAAGCCTACATTTGGTTTCCTTTTCTTTTTAATATACTCTTCCTGGGATTTACAGTGATTCCTGAATCTAAGGGCTTAGGTATTTCCTTAAATATGGAAATTTCTCAGCCAGTTTTTAAAAGTCTATGTACTTTATTTTCTCTAGGCTTCTGAAAACTGATTTAAAAATATGCTATGAGATATATTACCATCCCATCTGTCTTAATTTTTCTGACATATTTTCTATTTCTATGTAGGAAAATCTCTCTTGATGATGCATCCTTGTGGTAGGGTCCCCTCCCTAAGGAAAGAAAAGGAAAAAAAAAAAAACCCTCAAGGCAACCTGGTTGGTTATATGCATATGTGACCACATCCCTCAGGACCACAATTGTAACATGAGACCACTTAATCAGATGTTTGCATGTTACCATATATGGAGACAAAGAAGTAGGAAAAATGTAAAAAACTACATGTAGTGTTCAGGGCTCAGTTCTTTGGGTATGAACCCAACTGAAAGGTGCGGGCACAAATCAAGTTGCTTCCTGGAAAGGAAAGCGTCATTGTCACAACTCTCTGTGTGAGAACTTTGCTATGTCCTGAGTCATATCTTGAGATTTTTCTTCAGTTTTCTAATTATTTATCTATACATTATTTGACATTGAGATCTTAATTTCGGTGTTTATACTTAGAGAATGTGTCTTTGGTTCTCTTTCAAATCCACTTGTTTTCTTGTTTTTGTAGTATAATTTCCTTGTAGGAATCCTAGTAACCTCTTTTATCTTTAACTATTGTAAACATAGCGATTTTATGTTCCTACATAATATAACTAATGGTAAATTTAATTCTAGTGTTTGTTTCTCTTTCTGTCTTGATATGATGCCCGATTCCTGTTTATTTTTAAACTTTGAGCTGTGAACTTATGATTAAGAGATCCTTTTTCAAGGATATTTGAGATATCTGGATCAAGAGTGAGTGAGTACCTTTCTGTGTTCATTTACTCCATCAAGATCTTTGGACAAGTCTCAAGCCAGGTCCATTTCCTAGCGTGGGGTTCCACTTTACCATACTGTTAATAAAATTCAAGTGAGACTCAAAGATATATTCCTAGATCTTTGAAGGCTCAGGTTTATCTGTAGCCTAAGCTTTGTCATGCCATCTTCTCTTCCATTTTGGACCCCAAGAATACCTTTTTTTGTGTGCACTTGCTTTTTTGAATGAGCTCATGCTGCCCAGTGATATTCAGTACTTGCAGGTGCTTTATATTGGTGTATTTTTGGGAACATAATTTAGAGGGGAAATAAAATTTTATGATGAAATCTAAAATGAAAACTAGTTTTGGCCCTTGCATATAATTAATTTAGTCATGGTTTTCTCATCTCATTGTGTGTGTGTGTGTGTGTGTGTGTGTGTGTGTGTGTGTGTGACATGTACATAAACATTAGTAGACATCCACTATCCACATAAAACATGATAATGGGTCTTAGAACTTCCTCCCTTTTTAAAAATATTTGCCCTCATAGTCCTAACATAGGGAATTTTGACAGCTTTTACTCTTTCTTTCCTTATTTGTAGGTTCATTTACTCATTTACTTATACATCATCACTAATTCACCAATTATTTATGGAGGATATTCTATGTTCCATGCAGTCTAATTGCACAGGGAAATCCTAGCAGGCTAAATTAGGCAATTCAAGTTTGTTTGTTTTTTAAATAAATCCAGAACTGCTTATTAATTTTTTGTTATTTTAATGTTTGTTTATTTTGAGAGAGAGGCAGAGTGGGAGGGAGAGAGGATCTGAAGCAAGTTCTGTGCTGCGAGCACAGAACCCAACATCAGACTTGGTCTCATGAACTCAGATCCTAACCTGAGCCAAAATCAAGAGTTGGATCCTTAACCAACTAAGCTACCCTGAACTGCTTATTTAAAACAAAAATTCAGTGGATTAAAAATCCACCAAATAAAAAATAGTTGCTAAATATATTTGATTATTTGAGAATTTTTATTACAAATACTTGTTCTCATATAAGTCAGTCCTCAACATTAAAATTAGTATAGCTTCATATTGCTTTGACTCAATAATTACCTCCTCTATGCATTTATGTAAATAGATGATAAAATGTGCTTAGTAGCTTACATTGTAGATATTGATAAAGCCAAATATCAGTTGTACCCATGATATAAAAATAATCACATTGAATACTGTCAAATTCTCTATTTCTCTATGAGCAAAATTTTTACATGTTATTTTCTTTACTGTTATGGAATCAGACAAGGATTTTCCAACATGGGGCATTTTTTGAAAATGATACAACATAGATAAATGTAAAAAGGTAAATGCACAAGATGCCATGCCACAAAGGCAACAGTGATTCCCAGTGCTGGCTATATGCTCCCACACTTAATAAACAGCTTTTGACATAAAGTCATTTTTGGCCTTGTACGTGCAGCCATGTGACATGCAGCACCTGAAATGAAGTTCTCCAGATAGTTTCACGCAATAAAAGCAACTCTCGCTTTGGCCCCTTCTGTTTTGTGTGTGTGTGTGTGGTTTTTTTTTTGTCTTCTTATGCACACTTTAAATATCTTGCCCTGTATTCTATGTGAATTTGAAATAATAACTCAAACAATATTCCTGCTATGTTACTACATACCCATGTTAACTTCCACCATGCATCTTGTCTTTTGTTGTTAGACACTTTGACCCCCAAAGAAAAACTGTATGATAATCATTTTACTTCAGGAACTGAAACTTTTTAGCATTAATTTTGTATTATTTTGACTTCCTTCTGCACATCTTGTAAATTAAATTGATATTCACTTGCACCTGTACACTGATTACAAATTAAAGATGAAACAAAATACTCGATGTAAAGCACAAGTTGCAGTTGGGTAGTGTAGGCATTAAGTTGCATCACAAGGAAAAAAGAAAAGCTTGGCTCACAGATGGTGAACTCCAGGAAATATTTCTTTCCAGCTCTCCACAGGCCTCACTGCTGAACAACAAGAAAACAAAGATATTAGAATAGTGCATGAAATGAGATCATAGTCTACACTTAGACATGCAGGGGCACCTAGATGACATCTGGTACTAGAGTCTCGTTGTAAGCCTTGGCAGGGATGGCCACGAGATGACTCCCTTTTGAGAATGTCCTGTGATGCCAAATTCCACTGAGATAAAATACCTAGTAGTACACAGTGTAATTCTTTGATAATCTGAACTATGACTGATTTAGTATTTAATTTTCCTCCCAAAGTAGCATCAATGTACATCCCATTAGTACACTCGTTAGTGGTATTAAGCAATAAAGTCTTCAAAAAACTAGAAATGAATCAGCTTTATCCTTCTAAACTATTCTAAAAGAAGATATGATAATATTTTATATATTATACATTAAGAAACCTGGGATTTTTGGTGAAAATTGTTGAAAGCTTGAGTGATTCAGTGTCCATCTAGCTAGATTTATGATGGCATTACCTATAAATCCAACACTGCGAACAGTGATGTCATGAGATTTTAAATATTCTGTAAAATATTATTTGATGCCAAAGTCAGATGAACTGAGTAATCCTTTTTTAAAACTAATATAACACTTCTTATGAGCAAAGGAATAATGTAAACTGAGAATAAGAGTTTTCACAGACAATCAGACCTATATTAAATTCTGATTCCATATGTTGCTCATGGTGGCTATTGTATGATCCTTCTCTGAGCCTCAGTTTTCTCATCACTAAAATAGAACTAGGGATAACTACCCCAACAAAATTGTAAAGATTAAACAGAATGACAATTTATTGGCACTCAGTGAATTTTATCTTGGTGGACAGGATTATCTATATTCTAGCATTCATTACTGTTTTTTGATACCATGAAAAATAAAGAACAGGATTCTTCTGGTTATCTATGATTTGATTCTTTATTCTGCTGTATCCTGTAATAAGTACAGATATAAGAAGGTATATGAATTTTTTAACATATATTCCAAAATGCTTTATTTCATATTATTACCACTGCTGTCATTTGGTGTTGGAAGCCATTTTCTAAACTCACTAAGTTGAGAAAACTCTTTGTGAGGTAAGGTAAGTTTGCAAAGCCTCTTGCCATCAGATGGTGACTGATATCCACCCCCACTCAATTATTTTTGCTTGAGCACCGCCCCCCAAGGCACCTTGCTGATTGGTATCTGCAGTGCTTTGTCCCCTTTTCCTAAAATATGCTGATTGCACCTTGTAAAAACTTATTGTAGGAACTTTTGTGTTTATGGGAGCAAACATTTGCATTTCCTGAGAATCCTGTTTTTCTTATACTTCCGCTTAAGCAAACAGGCTATTGAACCCTGCTCACAAAGAACTAACTTTTGCCTTTGCTATGCTAAAAGCATTGCCTTATATTTGAATGCTAAAGATTTCTTCCTTCCCCATGTGATAAGCATCTAAGTCACCTACATCAGGCACTATTGAAGAGGATTATGCATGAGTTTTCTACCAATCTATGTTATGGGAAATTTTTACATACCAAAGAAATATGTCATCAGAAAGCATTGTCTAAGGCAAAGGCGACTTCTGTACTGACCCCATACATTTTTTACCATAAATAAAGCTGACTCTCCAGTCAGTGCAGAGATGCCTGCCTGGGGATCAGAAAAACTGGAGGCTCTCTCATCTCTTTCATGCCAACACTGTCGATCCTTCAGGGAGCCCTGGACCTGCTGGAGCTGGGCTCTGGCAATTTGGAGTATAAAAAATGTGATGATGATATCTGGGATAACAGAAGGGCTAAAGTTTTTAAGCCAATATTATTTATTGATCTAAAGCTTACAAATGGCTATCAAATTTCTCCAGCAAAAGTCAAACTCTTTCCTTTTGTGGTATATACCACATATTGGCTTGTAATATAGATAAAATGAATATAAAATCCACACATAAACTATCTTAATTGGGATATTTGATCTTACATTATACTGGGTATCTGTGAGGGTGTTTTTGGTTAAGATTAACAGTTAAATTGGTAGACTGGATAAAGCAGATTGCCCTTCATAATGTAAGTGAACTTCGTCCAATCACTTGAAAGCCTGAATAGATCAAAAGTCTGATCTTCCCCCTCAATAAAGGAAAATTCTTACTGATAGCCTTTGAACTTGAATGTATTTAGCTGTCTTACAGACTTATGGAATATGCTGATTCAATAATGAAGAACACCTAGGTGATCAGAATTTAAATATTTTGAAATCATATATTAATGAAACTATGATTTTATGGAATGAAAATATGGTTTTGCTTTAAGAAGATATAAAATATTCAAAACAGAAGACATTTTTAGAGTAATATGAATATAGCAGTTTATTTCCACATGCTTCCTTTTATATCCTTGGATACTTTAGGCTGGTTTTCATTCACTATTTTAACAATTTCATTTTTTTCCTTTCATAAATTTTGATGAAAAATCCACTATAATTCTTAACATTTTCCTTCTCTTTATTTTTCCCTCTAGCTTCTTTCAAGATTTCCTCCTTGTTCTAGGGTTTCTGCAGTGTATGATGTGCCTATGTATAGATTTTTTGATATGTCTTTTGTTTTGTGTTCTCTGAGCTCTGTAAATTTGTGGTTTGATATCTGTCATTAATTTTGAAAAAAAAATCAGCCATCATTTCTTTAAATATCTTTTCTATTCCCTTCTCAGTTATTTTCATTTTGTTATTCCAGTTATGCATATTACACCTTTTCAAATGACACCACAGTTCTTTGTAATTCTATTCTTACATTATTTTTTCTCATTGCATTTCAATTTGATAAGTTTCTATTGGCCTATCCTCAAAGTCTTTCATTTTATTTTTCCTCAGTTGTGTCCAATTCATCATTGATAAGCCAATCAAACCTATTCTTTATTTCTGATAGTTTTTATTTTATTATATTTTATTTTCTCTTATTTTAGAGAACGTGCAAGTGGGGGAGAGAGGCAGAGGGAGAGAAAAAGAATCCTTAAGCAGGCTCTGTGCTCAGAGTGGACCCCAATGTGGGGTTCTATTACAGGACCGTGGGATCATGACCTGAGCGGAAATCAGGAGTTGGACTCTCAAACGACTGAGCCACTCAGGCACCCCTCTGATCTATTTAGATTTAACCTTTCTTATAGTGGTTTAGATTTAACATTTTTTTACTAGAGTTTCCATTTCTCTGCTTTATATTACCTATCTGTTCTTGTTTGTTGCTTCCTTTTACCATTTGAGACCTTAAAATTTTATAGTTATATTTATATGAAATTCTGTGTCTTACTCTAATGCTTGCTTTGTCTCTTCAGACTTTTTTTCTTGCCTTTTAGCATGTATTGTAGTATTTTTGTTGAAAGCTGGACATGATTTATCAGGTAATGAGAAATGTGATAAATAGGCCCTTCGTGTGAAGTTTCATGTTAATCCGATTTGGAATAGGGCAGTGTTTAATGTTTTGCTACAGCTTTATATGTTAATTTTCTCTAATGTCCTCATTTTTTCCCTCCTTTATTGTTTTTGAGTTTTCCTAAAAATCTTAAATGGAATCTGCACCTTCCAGTTCTTTCAACTGTAATCCATTATTGTATTCTGGAGCCCTGCTGATGTTGTGACAGGTAAATGAAATCTATAATCTCATGATTAAATTTCAATCTTCAGTGGTTCTCTGTCCCTGGAATGTGACCTCCACAAAAGTTTCTTAGCTTTGATTCCTCCCTCAGGTGAGACAGGAAGGCTAGAGAGAAATGGACTTGGATCATTCCATTTCCCTATTTTGGATAAGCATTTATAAGGTCTTGTCCCCCAAATAATCCTTATTTTAGAGAAGATGACAGGATTATTTCTTTAAAAATCACTATTCTTACACTCCTGCCAAAACAGGATTTTTCTTGACTTTCCACATTGAGAGGCATTTTTGGGGGCAAAGCCCATAAAAATATGGGGGCCCCATGAAAATTACCGTCCCTGCACCCAGAGTTCCTCCCTCTTATGCTAAGACACATTCTGTCTTCATCCATGTTATGATTTGGGTGTGCCCACCAATTTTAGGCTTCAGCAGCTTCTGTTCCAGATAAGCTGCTATGTTCCACTGTATTCACTGCTCTGTACAGATCCCAGGGTGGTAATTTGCTTTGTAAGCACAATTCTCTGATGAGTCCAAGAAAATTCACTATTTTCAATTTCTTTTAGAATTTTTCTTAGGATTCAAGTGAGGACCTCAAAGTTCTTTACATGTCATAGCTGAAACATAGTTCAATGTTGCCATTTCTGGGGTTTTTATGTGAATATATTGTAAACTGTTAAATTGTCATAAAGTGTTTTTTTTTTTCTTTCAAATAGGGTTTATTAATATGACTATAAAATCTATTATCCAAATCGACATGTTTAACAATGAAAAGAGAACTCTTAATACCAATATTGAACTATAGGCATAAATGAAATTTGGTAAACTGTGAAATAGGGTCACCTCGTATTTTATCTGAGTTCTTGTGTACCTGAGATTATATGCTTTTTATGTATGAATGACAGTTTTCTTGATCACATGTCATAGTATTAAAAAATGTTTGTATAACAGCTCACTTTATTTTTGACATTGAATTTTAGATACTGAAAAGTCTGAGCTTAGACTGATTTTTACTGAGTAGTGACATTTTTCCAGAGGATTCATTAACTATATTTTAAGTTTAATAATTGTTATCAAGATATGTTTAGTAGTAGATTATTTTTATCAGTTTTTACTAAGATACAATTTTTAAACTGTAGTATCAGTTATTTATATATGTATATGTGTGTTTCTATGTGTATATAAATTATAGTTTTCACTTCTATTTGCTCCTGGTTCTATTTGTTTTTTAGGAATGTACACTGTACTTACTTGAATCTCCTTTTCTTCCATATCTACCATCATTTTTCTGATCCCTTTTATCTGTTGCATAAATTTCATTCTGTTTTGTAGAACTATTTTTTTTTAACATTTATTTATTTCTGAGAGATGGAGAGAGACAGATCATGAGCAGGGGAGGGGCAGAGAGAGACACACACACAGAATTGGAATCAGGCTCCAGGCTCTAAGCTGTCAGCACAGAGCCTGATGAGGGGCTCAAACCCATAAACCATGAGATCATGACCTGAGTTGAAGTCGAACACTCAAACAACTAAGCCACCCAGACACCCCATTTTGTAGAACTTGTTAAAGACTCTGCATGCCTTTGATGATATTGCTCTTATTTTGGTTTTATTAATGACTATTTTTCTGCCTAGTAATATTCTTTGTCAGAGTATATCCCATTTCCTTATTTTGCTTATCAATTTCCCTTTAATATCCATCACTCTGCCTTTGAAAAAAAATATTTTTTCTCACAAAACTGACTTGTGATCATTAATTACTTTGAGTATAGTTAACTGTCTGAATATTTGGGGAAGTTAATTCCACTGCTAATGTTTATATTCAGTTACAAATATATTTTGGGGTTGGTATGATGCTGGTTCTGTTCAGGTTATTATTTCTTTTTAAATGGGGGCAGATCCATCTAAAGTCAATACTTGGCAGAAGAATTGAGAAGAGGATTATTGCCCACTAGGGCTATAAAAGATTTGTGTGTCTCAAGGTTGGCCTTTATATAACCTGTGTATGTTTGATGATTTGTTATCTATAATTGCTCATCTGTCTCTGGGCATCACTGATAGCGCATATTATACATTTCCTTTACCTCCTTCAGCTTTTCTTTAATTTTTTGCTATACTGAATTGAGGCCATGAAAGGTTATTCCTGCCTGGCTTCTTGCATAGCTTGTTACATCATTTAGATCAAGACTCATCACATTTGGGGCGCCTGGGTGGCTCAGTCGGTTGAGCATCCAGCTTTGGCTCAGGTCATGATCTCATGGTTGGTGGGTTTGAGCCCCTCATCAGGCTCTGTGCTGACAGCTTAGAGCCTGGAGCCTGCTTCAGATTCTGTGTCTCCCTCTCTCTCTGACCCACCCCTTCCTGCGCTCTCTTTGTCTCTCAAAAAATAAAAATAAAAAACATTATTAAAAAAAAGACTCATCACATTTGATGAGTCTTTTAAGACTGTTTAGAAAATTCTGCATGCTGCCTGAGGCCAAGAAAGTATGTATCAGTTCTATGTAAACATCTTGATTTTGACACATGTATTATTTTATTTGGTAGATATTGTTTATTGATTATGATTTGAAGTTGATATTTACTTCTCTATTTGGTTATTATCAGTGAGTGTTAGACGAAGAGAGAAAAATAAAAAGTACTCCTGCCACATTTATGGCACTACAAGAGAGCTTGAGAGAGGACTTTTAACATTCCTGACTATATCTCACTCAACACTCTGAATGAATAAACAGTTTAAAATGGTGAACTCTTCAAGTTTGTTAGTTTTCTTGTTCAAACTCCACTGTCCTAATCTGTGTTTCAAAGCCACTCAGTTCTTCTTCAAAAAGGTAACTAAGTTTCTTATATATCTTTCCAGAAAGTCACTGTAGTTATAACCATATAATATTATGATATTAATAAACTAATAGGTAAAAGGAATATATATAAGAATATTAGGTATAAAAATACAGTACAAAGAATGCGTCTAGGGGGGTGCCTGGGTGGCTCAGTTGGTTAAGCATCCGGCTTTGGCTCAGGTCATGATCTCATGGTTCGTGGGTCTGAGCCCCACGTCAGGCTCTATGCTGACAGCTAGCTCAGAGCCTGGAACCTGTCTCCGGATTCTGTGCCTCCTTCTCTCTCTGACCTTCCCCTGTTTATGTTGTCTCTCTCTCTCTCAAAAATAAATAAACATTTAAAAAAAAATAAAAGAATGTGTCCAGGTACACCAGCATAGGTGGAAAACATAGAGGTATATATGTAAGATCTATACCTAGAATATCTTTTATACTATATTTTTTGTACTGAATATACTTGGAGAGCATTTCATATCAATATATTACCTTCATCTGCTCTATAATACCCCATTAAATACATAGACAGTAATTTATTGAATCCACACCCTATTGGTATATACTTAGCTTGTTTTAATATTCTTTCTAAATTGTGAATTGTGGGGCAAATACTTTAGGGATGGAGGGAAGAGAGAGAAAGAAATAATCCACTAAAGTAGCCTACTTCACACTTAAAGTACGAAAATAAAAGTTGCGTCTAATTCCAAGGGCATGAAAAAATTATTAAATGCTACTTTTAAACTCATGTCAACTTTTAAGACACGTTTGAGTCATAGTTGTCATTTGCAACAAACTTGGAAATGCCATATGTAATTAGGACACAACCAGGGAGTAACTTAAATTCATTTAGTAAGTGGGGGGAAAAAAAAGAGCTCAAGGCTTTCTTTCTGCATAGTTATCCCAGATGAACTGAAGTAGTTAATCAAGTTCCCACAAATGTCAGACAGATAATAGACAGCTCCCATCAGAAGACTCAATCCTTACAACTATTCATTTCTTAGAATATTTTTCATTTATGACAGTCACGGGAAAGTCTAAGCTAGAGTTGCTTGCTAGTGTAATTGTCTGAAATTGTTTTTCTGCATAAGAAATGTAAAATGGTTGGAGAAAAATATCAACTATAACAGTCTTTTCAACATCTTTCAAATGTAGGTAACAGTGTATTAGAAATTAGAAAGTTGGGGGCACCTGGTTGGCTCAGTACGTTAAGCATCCGACTCTCAATTTCAGCTCAGGTCATGATCACAGTTTATGAGATTGAACCCTGCTTGGGGTTCTGTGCCGATACCACAGAACCTGCTTGAGATTCTCTCGCGCGCGCTCACTCGCTCTCTCTCACGCTCTCAAAATAAATAGAGTAAAACCTTGAATTATGAGTAACTTGTTCTGTGAGTGTTCCACAAGACAAGCAATTATTTATAACAAATTTTGACTTGATAAACGAGTGATGTCTTGCAATACATGACCTAGTAGTACTGCAAAAACTACAAGTACAGGGAATAGTACATGACGCTAAACATCACATGATCACAACTGACCCAGTGGTTCTCTCTTCCTCTCTCTTTGCAGGTTTGTGGATGACCACCTCCCACGCCTGAATGCTCAGTGTCAGGCCATGATGTTTGGCAGAAATCAGTGATTTTTCAGAACATTGGAAGATGCCCACAACTGGCACTCGTGTATTTTTTGTCACTTCAAAGTACCTATGGACAGTCCTTGGCTTTTCCATACAAGAGTAAGCTTAGGGATGCTTTGCTTCATTCTAGATCAGGCTGCCTGCAGATATAGACCCTTCCTTCTGCTGCCTTATTGCCAGTTACATTAAAGACAGTCTGTGACAAGAGTTTATTGATACTGTATTGTAGTCATCATCCGTTAGTGATAGTAAAAGTCGTACTATACAATAACCCTCCTCTCTCTTGTCTCCTGCACACCTGCCATGAAGGTTATCAAAGGTAAGTGCTGATTATTATTCTTTATATTTTATATTTTTATTATTTTGTATTATGTTATGGTATCATAATTATTTTATATGAATGATTTTGGGTTGTGGAATTAATCATCTAAGTTTCCATTATTTTTTAAAGGGAAATTTGCTTTGATATACAAGTGCTTTGTATTACAAGCCTGTTTCTGGAAAGAATTATGCTCACAAACCAAGACTTTACTGTAAATAAACTTTTTAAAAAGTTAGAAAATTGGGCACATTTTATAAGTATTTTTTTTCATAGTGGTTGGGGATTTGAAGCAAAATTAAAACTGGGTAATTCTTTCTGCACCTGGCAACCAGTAGTTAGGAAGCCATACTGAGAGGTAACACAAGCAATTTGGTATAGGAAGTAAGGCCAAAGCACAGAGAGGTGACATAGTGGTGATAGTTATTAGAAAGTTACTGCAAGTTGGACTCAAAGCACTGGAATCTATTAGTCTTCCCAATGCCCTAAACATAACTTTTAAGTATCAAAACAAAAATAAAATAAACTGTAGTATGGGCGAGAGGATCATTCATATAGTTAGAAGAAAAAACTTAAGGGCCTACCATGTGAAAGCAAAAGGTTTAGAAACCAATCTGTTGATATCTTTAAAATCTGTAAGACAATTATTACTTCTTATTATTTTAATGAAAATACACAACAGCAATTCAACATTTATATACATAATAAAATGCTCATAAGTGTAGTTACCATCTGTCACTATACAAAATTAATTGTATTCCCTATGCTATATTTGACATCCCATGTCAACTTAGTTTATAATTGGAAGTGCATACATAATAATCCCCTTTACGTATTTTGCCCATCACCTCATTCCTTTTTTTTCTAGCAATCACCAGTTTTTTTTTTCTTCTTCTGTATTTGTGAGTCTGTTTCTGTGTAGTATTGTTTACTCTTTTGTTTTGCTTTTTTTAGGTTTAATATATAAGTGAAATCATCTGGTATATGTCTTTCTCTGACTTACTTTACTTAGCATAATATTCTCTAGGTCCATCCATGTTGTCACAAATGTAAAAATTTCATTTGTTATGGCTAATATTCCATTGCATATATGTAACATATCTTCTTTATCCATTTGTGTTTGATGGATACCTAGATTGCTTCCATTTATTTGCTATTGTAAATATTGCTGCAATGAACAGAGGCATGCATCCATCTTTCAAAGTAGTATTTTAGTTTTCCTTGAATAAATAACCCAGAAATGGACTTGATGGATCATATGATATTGCTATTAATTTTTTAAAAGAAACTATATTTTCCATAGTTTCTGTAACAATTTATGTTCCCACTAACAATAAACAAGGAATCCCTTTTTGCTATATCTTCTCCAACAGTTTATTTATTATTTTTCGAGAGTACCCATTCTGACAGGTGTGAGGTAATATCATAATAGTTTTGATTTGCATTTTCCTGATAATGATATTAAGAATATTTTCATGTGTCTGTTTGACATCTATGCAACTCTTTGGGGAAATGTCTATTCATGTCTTCTTCCCATTTTTCCCATTGTTTAATCAGGTTGGTTGGTAATGGATTGATCAGTGTTGAGTTGTATTAGTTCATGACATATATTGGATATTAACCCCTTCTTGAGTATATCATTTGCACATATTTTCTCACATTCAGTAGGTTACCTCTTTGTTGATGATTTCCTCTGCTGTGAAAAAGCTTTTTACTTTGATGTAGTTCCAGTTGTTTGCTTTTATTGCTCTTGCCTGAGGACATAGATCTTCAAAAGACTATCCAAGAGTTTATTGCCTTTTTATTTAAATTTCAAGAGTTTTATGTTTTACATTTGGGTTTTTTATCTATTTTGAGTTTACGTTTATATAGAGTGTGAGAACATGATTGAGTTTTGTTTTTGTCCAATTTTCCTAGTACCATTTATTGAAAAGATGATATGTCCCCATTGTGTATCCTGGCCTTCTTTGTCATTGATTCAGTGACCATATAAGTAAGCTCTCTATGCCTTACATTGATCCATTATCATTCTGTTTTGATTGTTATAGCTTTGTTAGTAGTTTTAAATCTGGGATTGTGATAACTTTAATTTTGTTCTCCTTTCTTAAGATTGCTCTGGCTAGGGGTGCCTGGCTGGCTCAGTCAGTTAGGCAACCAAGACTTGGTTTCAGCTCTGATCATGACCTCACAGTTTGTGAGTTTGAGCCCCACATTAGGCACTGCACTGATAGCATGGAGCCTCCTTGGGATTCTCTCTCCCTGTCTCTCTGCCCCTCCCTGGAGTGTACTATCTCTATCTCTCAAAAATAAATAAATTAACTTGAAAAAGAAAAAAAAAGATTGCTCTGGATATATGGAATCTTTCATGGTTCCATACAAATTTTAGGATTATTTGTTCTAGTTCTGTGAAAATGTTACTGGTATTTTAATAGGGATTGCACTGAATCTGTAGATTGGTGTAGTATGGACATTTTAACAATATCCTTCTAATCCATAAGCCTGGCATATCTTTCTATTTATTTGTTTCATCTTTAATTTCTTTCATCAATTCTTATGGTTTTCAAGGTACAGATATTTCACCTCCTTGGTTAAAATTATTCCTAGGTATTCTTTTCGACATAATTGTAGATCAGATTATCTTCTTAATTTCTCTTTCTGATTATTGGTTACTAGTATATAGAAACACAATATATTTCTGTGTTAATTTTTTAACCTGAAAATGTACTTAATTCTTTTAGTCCAATAGTTCTTTGGTGGCCTTTAGGGTTTTCTCGGTATTGTATTATACCATCTGCAAATAGTGACAGTTTTTCTTCTTCCTTATCAGTTTGGATACTATTATTTCTTCTTGTTGTCTGATTGCTGTGCCTAGGATTTCCAGTTTTATATTGAATAAACATGACAGTAGTGGACATCCTTTTACTATTGTTGATCATAGAGGAAAAGCTTTCAGCTTTCATGATTATGTATGATGCTAGCTGTGAGTTTGCCATATGCATCCTTTATTAAATTGACCTTTGTCAAATACCTTTTCTGCATCTATTGTAATGCTAATATGATTTTTATATTTTATTAATGTGGTATATCACATTGATTGATTTGTGAATATTGAACCATACTTATATCCTGGAATAAATCCCACTTGGATATAGTAAATGATCCTCTTAATGTATTATTAAATTGTTTGCTAACATTGATGATTTTTGCATCCAAGTTGATCAGAGATATTGGTGTATAGTTCTCTTTTTCCATAGTGTCTTATCTGGTTTTGGTATTAGAGTAGTGCAAGCTTTGTAGAACAAATTTTGAATAAATCCTTCCTTGTCTAGTTTTTGGAACAGTTTGAGAAGAATCTTATTAACTCTAAATTCTTTAAATGTTTGGTAGAATTCTCCTGTGAAGCCATCTGGTCCTGGACTTTTTTTGTCAGAATTTTTTTTTTATTACTGACTCAATTCTATTACTAGTAACCAGTCTATTCAGATTTTCTATTTCTTCTTTATTTAGTCCTAGAAGATTATTTCTAGGAATTTATCCATTTCTTAGGTTGTCCAATTTATTGGCATAGAATTTTTTGTAATAGTTTCACTATCCTTTGTATTTCTGTGGGGTCAGTTGTAACTACTCTTTCATTTCTTATTTCATTTGAGTCTTATCTTTGTTTGCCTGATTTGACTGGTTAAAGACTTATTAATTTATTTAACTTTTTACAGAATAAGCTTAGTTTCACTGATATTTATTTATTTTGAGAGAGATAGAGCTAGTGCACATATGAGTGTTGGCAGGGGAAGGGCAGAGAAAGAATCCTTAGCAGGCTCTTTGCTGTCAGCACAGACCCTGACATGGGGCTTGATCTCACAACTATGAGATCACAATTTGATCTGAAATTAAGAGTTGGATGCGTGACCAACTGAGCTGCCAAGAAGTCCCTCATCGATCGTTTTCATTGTTTTTTTTTCTTTGCCTCTATTTCATTTTCTTTTCCTCTTCTGACTTTATTATGCTCTTCTAATAACAATGCATTTTGTTCTTTTTTTAGTTGTGTAGGTGTAAGGTTAGACTATTTGAGGTTGTTCTTGATTTTTGAGGTGGGCCTGTTTCACCATAAATTTCTCTTAGAACTGTTTTTCTGTGTCTTAAAGATGTTGAAATGTTGTGTTTTCATTTTAATTTGTCTCAAAATATTTCCTCTTCGATTTCTTTGTTGACCCATTGGTTGTTTAGTAGCCTCTATGTGTTGATATATTTTTTACAGTATTTTCTTATAATTGATAACTAGTTTCATACCTTTTTTATTTAAAAAGATACTTAAAATTATTTCAGTCCCCCTGGGATCTATTCTGGAAAATGCTTCAAATGCACTTCAAAAGAAAGTTGTTCTGCTGTTTTGGGATGAAATGTTTGTATGTATCTGTTGAGTCCATCTCGTCTAATGTATCATTCAAAATCACCATTTCCTTATTGACTTTCTTTCTGGATGATCTACCTATTGATATAAGTGGGGCATTATAGTTCCCCTACTATTATTACATTACTGTCAAGTTTTTCCTTTATATCTGTTAATGTTTTCTTTGTTTCTAGGTGCTCCTTTGTTGAATGTTTATAATTGTTATATTCTCTTATTGGATTGGTCCATTTACCCTTATATAGTCCCTTTCTTGGTCTCACACTGCCATCTTTGTTTCAAAGTGTATTTTGCCTAAATATTGCTACCCTGCCTTTTTTCACTTCTATTTGCATGGTATATGTTTTCCATCTTTTCACTTTGTATGTGTCTTTAAGTTTGAAGTGAGTCTCTTATAGGTAGCATAAAGATGGGTCTTTAAAAAAAATTATTCCATCACTTTACATTTTTTGCTTGGAGTATTTGGTCTTTTTAAATTTAAAGTAATTCATAATCAGTATTATGTATTGCCACTTTTTAAAATTATTTTCTAGTGTTTCTGGAGTTCTCTGTTCCTTTCTTCTTTTGTTCCCTGCCATTGTAATTTGATAACATTATGTTATGCTTAGATTCCTTGGGCTACATTCCCTTTACTTTTTATGTATCTATTTTAGGTTTTTTGTTGTTACCATGAGGTTCACATGTAACAATATATGTATATAGAAGTCTTTTTTAAGTTGATGGTCATTTAAGTTCAAATGTGTCTAAAAGCACTACATTTTTTACTGTATCTGCATTTATATACTTGATATCATATTTTATTCTTTTCATTTTCTGTATCCATTAACTAATTATTATAGATAAAGTTGATTTTTTCTTTTACCTTTTATACTAACTTTAAAAGAGATTTATTACCATTATTATATGATTGCTTTTTACCAGGAAGTTTTGTTCTTTCACTATTTTCTTATGGTCTTTTCTTTTGCACTTAAAGAAGCCCTGTTAATATTTCTTTAAGCCCAGTTTAGTGATGAACTCCTTGACTTTTTATTTATCTGGCAAACCGTGTCCTTCAATTCTGAGTGACAATCTTGCTTGCTAAATTATTCTTGGTTGCATTTTTTCCTCCTTTCAGCATTTTAAATATATCATGCCACTCCATTAATGGCCTGATAAGCTGAAAAGTCAACTCATAGGCTTTTGGGTGTTCACTTGTATGTAAGTAGTTACTTTTCTCTTGTTGCTTTTAAGATTCATTTTGTCTTTAAATTTTGCTATTTTAATTATGTGTCTTGCTTGTTTAGGTTCTTTTTGGAGCTTCTCTGTGCTTCCTGGACCTAGATGCCTGCTTCCTTCCTCCTTTTAGAAAACTTTTCAGCTATTATTTCTTCCTGCCTCCTTAGCACAGTAGGCAGCGTGTCAGTCTCATATTATTTCTTCAAATAAGTTTTCTGCCCCTTTCTCTATCTCTTCTTATTCTAGGACCTCTATAATATGAATGTAGTATGCTTGATAACATCAAAAGGTCCCTTAATATATTTTCATTTTTTAATCTTTTTCCATTTTTCTCTTCACTTTAGATTTCTACTACCCTGTCTTCATTGCTCATCCATTCTTCTGTATCCTATAATCTGTCACTTTCCTCTAGTGTATTTTTTATTTCAGTTACTGTATTATTCAGTTCTGATTATTTTTCATGGTTTCCATCCTTTGTGGAAGTTCATACTGAGTTTATCTATTTTTCTCCCATGTCCAGTGATCATTTCATGACCATTACTTTGAACATTTTATCAGATAGACTACTTACCTCTGTTTCATGTAGTTTTTTTCTGAGGTTTATCTTTTTTTTAATGTAACACAATTTATTTTTTTAACATATGCAATTATTTTCCGTCATTTACAATACAGTAGTTACAATGACACTCCAAACAGAAAAGCAAAGTAAAAAATCAAAACACCAACTTCTGTTTCATGTAATTAGACTTATACAGAAATTAGAAGGTTAAGTAACAACTAGTTAATCACCTAATTTCACAGCTATCTGAAGTGGCAATCGTTATATAGCAGCTTATCTATGATACATTCAAGATAC